>NC_139805.1:24247557-24665057 GCF_963457635.1 Microchirus variegatus | reverse complement strand
GCCCTAAGCAGGGGCCCTCGCTAGGGGAGCTGTGTGTTCAAAGGGCTCGTTCGGCCCCCGACGGGACCGGCAAACACTGCTCATTTGCCACTGCCATTCTATTTTCACATCATTTCAATTTCAAAGAGCCGTCTGGTTGCATTAGCATTTGGCCCGCATTAAAAGAGGAGTTAGTGAAGGACGGCTGGAAAAAAGAAGCAGGGAATGAGCGTTTACTTTATGTGCTGACTCCACTGTGATATGTTGGGATTTCAGAGAAGTCGTTCTGTGAGTGTCTAATGTATTAATCACCCAGCAACTCCCTCAACAGCATCAATTATCAGTGATAAATGGAGATGTAAAATAAAAAGTGTTTGAAACGGTGCAAAAAAAGTGGTGCAAAATGGCTCAGTAGCGCCCCCAACGGTGAAACCTGGGAGGACCAAAACTAAAATGCCACAGGCCAAGACATCGAAAAAACTATTGAGACTACGGCCTCCACTCAACAGGAAGTCGACCATTGAAAATGTAGCATCCATCTTGGCAATCGTAAATGAACCAAGTCATCGGACCATGATGATTGGACTAACATAATACAATGGGTCAATTTGTACCAAACACATCAACGCTGAAAAGTTAGCAAAAGGTCTTGCATATACAAAAGAGCGTAGCCACGGAAACAGGAAGTGCCCCTTAACTTCAACCCTGAACATGTCTATGACGATGAACTGCACCCGACAGGAAGTCAGCCATTTTGAATGTAGTTGCCACGAAATAGGAAATGGCCTGTAACTGAGCCGTTCATTGACTGATCTGCATAAAACGACTCGGGAAAGAGTTGTCAGCTAATTCTTCAAACCTTTTGGAAGTGAGTTTTGTTCCGCAACCTACTGTCTTTTTTCCGTTTAAAAGATAGTAGGTTATGATGCAGACTGGATGCTACAGTGACAAGATGGTCTGAACTAGCTGGTTAACATGCTAACATCAGTAAAGTGAAAGAAGCAAGAGCGTAGGGCTCCAATTAGCATGCTTTGGTTACATAAAATGCAAAAGGTTTGATTCATGTTTGATCTAACCATAACATGAGGATGTGTTGAAGTCTTAAACTACATGTGTCATGTGTTTCAGTACGGTGCATCTAGAAATAATTGTGTGAGATCAGCAGACATCTGACATATAAGAAAAAAATAGTTACAGAACATTTGAACATTTGTTTCTCGTCTGCTTGTAACTGCCCATCCTCCCTCCTTCTCTCTCATCCTCAGTGAAGCAGACGCCTTTGATGCCATGCTACAAATCACATATTTATCTTTTCATCAATATTTCATCTTTCCATCCCAGACTAGGATCTTTCCAGCTCTCTAAATCAAACCTACTTTTAGAAAATAATTTGCCTGGAAAGGTGAGTTAGTTAGGGTGAGAGGACGTTTTAATAAGGGTTCATTACGAAGCTTTCGGTTGTGTACATTATTTGATGTTAAAAGCAAAATCTGAATAGATTTTCAGTATCTGGTAACACTCACTGACACACTTAAAAGGACAGAGCACGAGTAAAAAATATTCTGTATGGAATTAAAATATTATTAATTCCTGGATTTTCTGTATCTATAACCAACATTAGCACAATGCTAATTCCGTCTGAATAGTCCAGATAAGAAAACAAGTTATGGTGATGACTATAACATAACAGTAAAGTTGACCAAACCATTAAAATGCCATCACACTGGACATTTGTACATTTATGTGTCATTATTTCGGGGTATGACTGCTTGAGCTGGTAGTGTTTCAAAGATGAAGATGCAGTAAGTGCACACATTATAATGATAATGATGGATGGCAGATTTTGACCGATCACAAGGCAGTTTGCAGAAAAGAGGGAGTGCCTCCTGTTGGCAACAACTGCTGAACTGCAAAGCAACCTAAGAAAGTCGAGACAGTAAAAAAATAAAAAAATGAGTGCAATTTTATGATTTGCACTTCCAAAAATCAAAAGCACATGAGAGCAAAATTTCACATGTCAGAGTTTTTTGTAAATGATTGAGTTCATGTGAATCCATCAGTGCTGATGTAGTGGGAGGGGCTTAGGACAGACAGCTTCTAGCCAGGAATTAACGACCAGGTGACTATACTCTGGTATTGATGGCTGTTATTTTTGATTAATTGCCCATGATGCATTTCATTTCGGATCCATGTCTTTCTTAAAATGAGGACAAAGTGTTTTGCTGTCGTGTTTGATTTAGCATATACCCTAACAACCCTCTAAAATACCTCACATTTTTAGCTTACTTCCCGACAGCAGAGGCAAGAGACATTTCCAAAGCAAAGCAGGAAACACCCTGGAGGAACATTTTACATTCTCTCTCTCTCTCTCTCTCTCTCTCTCTCTCTCTCTCTCTCTCTCTCTCTCCCTCTCTCCGTCTGTCTCACTCGCTCTGTTTATTTTTAACAGGAAGGGAAGAGGAGAGAGGAGGGAAGGAAGGAGGATAACGAGGCAGAAAGAAAACCAGAGTAGGAGCGTTTTAGAATGAAGAAAATCAAAAGAATCTTCTTGTTACAACAACAAAAAGCGACAACGGAACCAGGTGTTGTTTTAAGTTTGGCTGCTTTCATTGTCTGCGCTGCTGCAGTTCTGAAGGATTCCATGTTTATGTGCCGTTTCCTGCCTGGGGTTTAGTCAAGCGAGCGCTCCGCCGTTCGTCTCTGATATGTGTGTTGCAGCGGGAGACGTGTGCAAATTGAATCAAATCCCGGGCAACGTGATTTGCGTGGATGCAACACTTTTCTGCATCTATCTCAGCTCGGTGAGAAGGATGCATTTTGTTTGCCTTTAATTATACTGACCCCTCATGGAACACTTAAAAATAGCCAGTGTATTACATGCAAATGATAATGCTCTGCCAGCTCCCTGTGCTGAGGAGAAGCTGGAGTTGAGTAAACGACAGGAAAAAAAAAAAACATTTTATCCACTTATCAAAAGACACACCTCATAAAATCTACATCAGCTTATGTGTACTCTGTATTTTAGGAATATATTTACTGCTGTTAGACAGCTCCTTCTAACAGGAAAATGAAGTTTGTGTCAGACTGCGAAATGTTTACCTAAGTTCTTTGACACTAAAGCCCAATTTATACTTCTGCGTAAAGTGCTCTGCGTAGGCTACGTAGAGACTCTGCGTCGACGCAGAGACTGTCGAAGAGCCTCTGCGTAGTCTCCGTCTGCACGAAATATTTTTTAAGTGTCCGTCACTCCGTCAAGGGACTACGGAGACGGCAAGAGCTGCGATTGGTCCTCAGGACAGGCCGAGCTAAGCTGCTCTGTGCCGGCTCTCAGTGCGCTCCGGGCGTCCTGACAGAGGCGAAGCTGATCCCCGCAGATAACGCCGCTGCCGAACTATAAATACGTCATATCTTAACACACACAGCACATGTTTAGACTCTAAATGGCCAATTTCTCGCCTCAAATTATCTTAAAACTGCGTTCCGTGACACAGAAAAGTGAGAAACGGCCACTTTTTCAACAACAACAGTCTTTCTCTCTCTTTCTTTCTCGGACGCCATTGCTCACTGTAGCCAGAAGCACAACAACCTTGCGCAGCGACCCCTACTGATCGGGCGGGAAATTGCAGCGAGTGTCCGTCACCACGACGCAGAAGTATAAATGCTCGAGGCGTCTCCGTGGTGACGCAGACGGATATCGCATACGCAGTCGGAGAAGTATAATGTGGCCTTAAGAGCCAGGGTAAGGGTTAGGGTAACTGTTGTTAACACCAGTGTCCAGTGTGTAAGAATGAGTAACATCTAATGGTGACTGTAGAGTGGCCTTCACACAACCTGAAAGGATGTCTTTCTTCTATGTTTGGGTTCCAAGGATGCTTTGTCCATCTGAGATGCTGTAAAAAAAAAAAGCCTCCATACAGCAAGGTCCTTGAATTCTGGTGGTGATTATACACTTTTGTAAGTATGTTGTGGGCATTATAGGCAATATATGCTAATAAATTCTGCTAAATTACATACATAGCAGACCTTTGATTCTCCTTTGCTGAATGAAGTACAGCTTTTACGGAGGTTTTGAAAGCTGAATTCCTGATATTATATACTGTATATTTCCAGAAAATAACATAATAATTGGTAAAAAAAAACGAGTTGGTCTTCTGCTTAATTCACGCAGTTGAAAGACAAAGAGGCACAGAAACATGTATATAATTCTAAAGATTTTAGTTCACGACGGACTTCCCTTTTAACCCAACGATTTTTGAGTGGAAAGACAAATTAGAGTGATTAGAGTCGACGCTCCTCATCTACTCACACCCTTCATCTCATGCGATGCGTTCAATGCCAAGGAAAAATAAATAAATAAAGTCCCACACCCAATTAGTTCCAAGTTAAGCATGAAGCACCTGTGAAATGAATATAAGTGTTTGCAAATTTCTGCTTATTATTCAGTTAGTCATTTTAGTGTGCAGCCATAATTCCTCTGTGTAATTATAGGTGCACGGGCTGAATAACAAATCAGGCTCATCTATCTACGCAGACACGCAGCCGAGGCTTAGCACCGAAGCTGCTCGACAATCCACTGATAGAACAATGTGTGTCAAGGTATCTGATACGCTTTAAGTTAAAGCCGCTGTCGTACTTTTATCTACTCTCATACCGCGTATGCACCTTTTTTTCCCTCAACAAGAAATGAATGCGAGTCTGAGGAGTTAGACCGTCATGATACATTAATCTTCTGAAGAAGCCATTCTAATGAAGTTTCCTCAAGTATTTTCTGCAGCTGAAGCAGAGTGAGTAAGGTTCTTTGAAGCAGTGTTTTCCTCGACTGGAACAGGTTCAGTTCGGGACAGTTTGGTGATACTTTTCTTTGCGTTTCCATGAGGAACAGTACCAAAATAACCCGTCTCAAAAGTTCCATTTTTTGGCACCCTTCCCTTGGGGTACCAGAGTAAAAGAGACACTACACCACAGCTTGACCCAGGTCTTGACCATTCCAAACTGTACAGAAACCATTTTAAAAGTATATTATTCAAAGGTGACACTTTCCCACACGAGATAACAGAGCACGAGACGGGTGGACAGGGGGACAAAAGGTCACAGGGAAAAGAATAAAGATGGAGAAAGAGAAAATTAGTTTGTGCTGTTTTTACTGTCATGTGTGATAGTAAAAGACGTCTCTGAAGGTTTTGGACTGACGGTTTGACAGGTTGGACTTGAACAGATCCTTACACACACATTTTCTACTGCTTTTTCCTCATGAGGGTCGCATGGTAGAGGGCTGGAGCCATAGAGCAGAAGGCCGGGCGAACCCATTACAGGTGGCCAGTCCATCTTTAATATGGAGTTAGACTCCCTTTTGCAGCTATAACAGCGTCCACACTTCTTGGAGGACTTTTCCTCAAGATTTTGAAGTGTTCCCATCTAAATTTGTTTTGTAGAGCATTTACTGTATGTTGCAGTTCATCCCAAAGGTGCTCAATGGGGTTGGGGTCAGGGCTCTGTGCAGGCCAGTCAAGTTTTTCCACACCAAGCTTGTCAAACCAAGTCTTTATACTCCTAAATGTCTTCTTATGCTGAAGTACTAAGACTGGCCTTCATTGGAGATGAGGGTCCTAGCCCAAAGCCTGATTTAAACACCTGAATTCAATATTTGACAGGTGTGGGCAAATACTTTTGTCCATGTTGTGTATATTTTTGACTGTGGGCAGAACCCAGAGAAGAGAGAACCCACATACACACAAGAAGAACCCAATCAAGCATTTTGTGATACACGGTTACAGGGCATCTTAAAACTATTACATACTGCCACTTGTCCTTTATTTCCAATGAAATCTGTTGTATTACAGGAGGGCACCAAACAAACAAGATTCAGTAGTTAATCCAAGACAAATATCATTAACATCTTATCCAGTTCCCTGCTTCCTGCTGCTGTGGCAGCTCTCTGCTCTGTGACTAATGCTGGTGGTGCTTGTGGTTTAGGTAGAAACGCTACAGCCCAGCCTGAAGTCAATGTCCTCCCTGTTTGCATATCAGTCAATATCGCGTCCGCAGTGTGGCTCAGCTAATTGATCTCCTCCTTCGTTTTAAACTGCTCAGTGGCTCAACGAGCAGAGCCACTTTAAAGCAACAATCCGAAATCAATGGAATCAAAACATTTAATGTTATTAATTTCTTCAAAACAAAATGACGTGAAATCCTCTGGACTGCTTTGGACGGATTCAATTTGGCATCTTCAACCGTTTAAATGTTTGACAAACATCAGCAATAAAACAAAAGTCAATCTGAAAGCTGCAGAATAGATGAATGGAGTCAATAACATTTTAACATTTCATTCGGTGGGGGAAAAAACATGGCTCACTTTCAAAACAAGGCCACAGCAAATATTAATACAGCCTTATTTTACAGCAGAATTGACTAAAATATAATTTTCCTGGCAAGGCACATTAACTGAACTTCTCATTCTTGTGGTGACTGTAATTTGATTCAGTTAAGTTATTATGATTAGGGAAATGAGCTCATGGCAAGCAATTAACGTGCATTACACATGAACATGTGGCCACAATCACATGTCAATCAATGATTATCGAATAAAGACTTATATGCAGAGCCCGAGAGACTCAGCACTGTTGCTGCTTCACTCACTTTTTTCCTCTTCCCTGGATCTGTTTTTAGCTTTGGCCACAAATCTGCTCAAAGAGCCTGATAAACCACCTCCCCTGTGTTATTGTTGTTGTTGTTCAATAGAAATCTAATTGTGTTGCTGCTGGTGTTTCACGATTTACCAGTAAAGCTTCCTGAAAATGCATGTCGTCACCTCACTGCTAATTGCAGATCGGTTTGATTAGTGTGGATTTTTGGCCACATTGACTTTTTAAAAATTTTAATTGGTTTAAGAAAAGAAAAGAAAAAAGAAAAAGACCTCAAATGAGCCTCAAATGATCTAATCCATCAGGCGCTTTTGATTAGTTACCCCCCAAATGCCTTTTTTTAAACAGTGCAGCTGATGAAGCATTATTAAAACTCAGTATTAACAATATTCAAGACTCTATATACATATATATATATATAAAAAAAGATGATTACAAGTAAATGTATGGTAAAAATCTTATAGCAGGACATTACCTGATTATGTCCATGCACGTCAGGGATGGGCAGGTAAATTTAGCCGAGGTTCACAATTGAATAACGCAAAAACATCATCCTAATGCCAGAAACTATTCAAATATTGTACAAAAAAAAGCAAATTTCAGGAGACGTGTTCACCGCAGACTGTCAAAAACTGCTCTTTCACTTAGTTGTTTCTTTATCAGAATATAAGGGCTCTGAACTCTGCATGACTTTGGCACTTTTGTGAAGAAAAACAAACAATTCAGTGCTTTTAATTCATCTACCAGGTCTGATGATTGGCGAGCCAGTTTTAGTCCAGAGGCCGTCAGTTGCTGACCACTGATCTACATCTATATTAGATTAGAAATCCATTGTAGTAGAGTAAAAACAATGACAGTCTGACTTTGGCACTGTGTAACAATAACAAGAACTCAGTTAATGGTACAATCTGGCAAAAGACTTGTGTGTTCCATAATCTTAAAAACACCACAATTACTGCAGTGGCTAAGTGACTCACTGGCTGCAAAGGTTTATTTTACAAACATAGATGATGAGGTTAGTAGTCAAATTACGTTACACTTATTTAATTTTACAAAGTTATACAGTATTTGTTCACTACAGTTGGAGCAGTCCCAACTTTTTAGACATCACTGTGGAACATTGTCGATTCTAAGCAGCGATACCACAGCAGTATTTAGCAGCTTCCTTAACTCCATTACTTCACCAAAGTTGTCTATGTGTGACAGGCAGAGCTGAAGAAAGACACGGCAACAACAGAAAAACTAACAAAAGTAACCCTGACACTGTTTTCCCTGTCGGCTCCATTTCCAGGCAGTTTGGTGCTTGTCTGGTCTCTTTACCAGCATTTTCTCTGAATGGTCTCCAAACAGACAAACTCTGCTGAGACAGATAAAAGACAATTGGCACATAGCAAGGAAAGGCAGAGAGGTGTGTGTGTGTGTGTGTGTGTGTGTGTGTGTGTGTGTGTGTGTGTGTGTGTGTGTGTGTGTGTGTGTGTGTGTGTGTGTGTGTGAGTAAGAAAGCTTAAGACAAAGTGACACAGGAGGAGAAGAATGATGCAGCAAAAGTGAGGTGAGGTAAAGGTAGAAAGACAGCGAAGGTGAAGGAGTGAGAGATGGCCGAGAGGAGCGAACAGGGATTACAGGGGAACGCAGAGGGTGACAAAGTGGCGTTGCAATAGCAATGGCAGCACTTCACTTAATGGAGGGCTCTGCTGGATGCTTGCCTCTGTTTTTTTTTTTTTTTCGTTTGTTTGTTTTATTCCACACAAAAAGAGCCACTTCTGAGTGGCCTTGAACACACACACACACACACACACACACACACACACACACACACACACACACACACACACACACACACACACACACACACACACACACACACACACACACACACACACACACACACACACACACACACACACACACACACACACACACACACACACACACACACACACACACACACGGCCGCTTGTAAAAATTGTGTATTATTCCTATGGCAATTTACCACTGAGGATTAAAGGTGCCATATGTAAGAATGTGGCTAAAAACGGTTACTACATTCAAATTCAAAATATCGAGGTTTCGTTTTCTGACGTAACTGGCAACCCGTGGTTGCTCGGCAGCTGAGACTCTACTGACTGCAATGATTGGTAGACTGCGGTAGCTGGCGCCACATGCCAAAACATGATTTCAAAACATAAACATGATTTGCAGTCTGCAAAATGTTTTTTTAATGCAAATATATTGGCTGTACTGTTGTTATTGGTGAGTTCAGTTTGTTATATGAACATTATTCCTGAGTCTCTGTGACATATTAGGAGGATTTTATGGGCAGTTGCTTTTAGATTTATTACATAATGCACCTTTAAATTTAATTTAAAGAGAAAGTGTTGGTTTTGGGTGCATGGTAGAATTCCACTAACTGGCCTCTCATACGTCTCAAGACCATGTTTTTAATGACAGTCCTTCCTACATTGTACACCATTAAAGGTGCAGTGTGTTGAATCTAGCATCATCTTAAAGATTATTCGAATATCCCTTATCTCATCTTTCCCTTCCGAGCATGTAGGAGAACCTAAAGTAGCCTTAAGTTAGAATTAAAAACTCAAAAGGTGTTTTGTTTGTCCATGAAACACACGGTGGTCTAACGTGGCTGCATCTGTAGAGAAAACCTGCTTCTGGTGTAAATAGAAAAAAAGGAAGAAAAACTGTACAATTATCACTTACAATTTTGAAAATATGAAACTATTGAACTGACTAATAGAGGACAGAAATGCAATAACCGTTTGAGATGCAGTCAAAATATGACC
This sequence comes from Microchirus variegatus, assembly GCF_963457635.1. Taxonomy (NCBI): domain Eukaryota; kingdom Metazoa; phylum Chordata; class Actinopteri; order Pleuronectiformes; family Soleidae; genus Microchirus; species Microchirus variegatus. Next base: position 24,655,639 of record NC_139805.1, on the reverse strand, counting down.
TTTTATAATGCATATATATGCAATGACGAGAACAGAACGACGCAAATAGTTTCCACCATATATACATTATTGTACATTTGAAAAACTAAAGATGAATCATTCAGGCCTAATGAGGATGGTGTTGTTGTTCCTGTCACTTCATTACACTGTGCAGTTTTGACATCAAGCTTAATTGAAAACGTGTGTAAAATTAGAAAAACTAAACCGTTTATAAAACTAAACCGTGTAGCTTTTGTTCACTGGGATTTACTCTTCAGTGATAGAACAGCAGAAAGAACAGTTGACAATAGTCGTGTTTCTATCGAGTAGAGCGCTTTAGTTTGGTACAGTAAGGTTTTTGCATTTCCAGTAGAAAAAGTACCAAAATAACCAGCCCCCTGCTGTTCAATGTTTTGGCATCCTTCCCTTAGGGTACCAGGGTAAAATGGTATATTACCAGTTCACAGTTGAAATGCCAGTCTGACACAGAGCTTTACCATTCCAGACCGTACCGTGCTATACCAAACATCCATCCATCCATTATCTACCACTTTATCCTCCACCTTAGGGTTAACGGGGGGGGGGGGGGTGTTGTGCCTATCTTAGCTGACATAGAGCGATAGGCGGGGTACACCCTGGACCATGATTCGCAGGGCCAAACAACCATTCACTCACACTCTCACACCTACAGTACCAAACAGTAACCAGTAATTAGTGTGATATAAATACAGTACAAAGGAAAAAGCATGAAATGCTACAAATGCAAAACAAGTGCTTTGTTTTCAGAAGCTGCCTCGTGTTAGAGTTTGGTCTCTGGAAACTTTTAGCAGACTGCTACCAGAGGCCTTGTGAGGACGAGGCAACCAGAGACCTATTTTATTTTCTGTGCACGTCTCATTAAATCCTGTTACGCCTTTAAACGAGTCTCAGTGCCACGGAATAAAATGTGTGTGACTGCTTTAAAGACTTACAGCCCCTGTGTAACTTTTCTATTTTTGTAAATTATGATCAACAACTAATTCTCCAGTTGTCGGTGTTGAGCTATGCACCCGCTCTCTCTCCTCTCCCTGTTTTTTTTCTGATGACCTGAGAGGCAGTGGCCAATGAAAGACAAAGGGTAAAATGGATATAGATTTTTGTCACTCAGCCGAGCATCCCCGAGATGATTAAGTAGTTCATCAGGCAGAAATATAGAATTCTTCCCGGCGTGCTCATCGACCTGTGCTATAGATACATTAAAACGCCGTCAGGAAATCGTTGCAGAATACACCGCACTACACATCGACTGCAAGGCCGCTCCGCTGCCATTGATCTCTGTTGCATCTCTGTGTGCCTGTGTGTCCGGCGACCGCGTCCCAAGCGACTTGGGCCTTGTTTAACAGACATGAACTGTCACACATGGATGAACCCGTGACGAAGAGTTACTCGCTCCACGTGCGTTGCGTTGCTACATCGGAAGTTTCAACTCCCATTCGCTAAATCTAAGTCGATCCTGATACAGAAACCAGAGCAACTACAGTGTTATTCATCTACTTATTAATGGACGGAAGGAAATTAAACATGCAAATATTGGACATAAAAGCGTTTCCTGGTGACAAATTCAAAGCTGTGGTGTCACTTCTCTTTAAGAATATGACAATGAGGGATATTTGTGGCCAAAGTATTTGTGGTCTACTAGAAATGACATCCCTACACAACTAAACTGTATTCTACGTAACTTATTTACATGTCCACATCAACATGATAGGGTTTTAACTAGTGCAGTGCAAAAGGTGCGTTAACGTGCGTTAACGCATGATGACTGACCGCAAAAAGACACGCATGACGTCATGTTTACGCGCCGCGACACTGGAGTCCAGGCACCGTTTACCAGTTAGCTCCGTTAGCTGCGTTAGCTCCTTTTAGCGCCATTAGCGCGCCTACAGTCGAACTGGAGCGGTCTGTTTATTAAACGAAAAGAGCAGCGCCACAAATAAGCAGCTTACCTGTGTACTGCGTATGTGTGTCTCTTTTTTAAAGTTTAGCGTTACTTTAGAGACTCATTTTAACAATCCGGAGTCACGCAAACATGACGTCACACACATCTTTTTCAGCTAACGTGCGTTACCGCTGACGCCGTTAAACGCCGTTGACGAATTAATGTACTAGTTTCAACCCCTTGTAGTTCATTTTGACTGAATGAGGTGGATGAATGAGGAGTTAGGGCAAGGAAAGACTGAAGTAGCTGTTAGCCGCAATTGCGGCTAACAGCCGACTATATTTTTTGTTTTTATTTGCAACTCTTTTGATGAATAAAAGTATGACTTTAAATGCAAAAAAAAAAAAAAATTGTATAGGTGACCCCAAACTTTTGAACGGTAGTGTATACTAGTAGCATTATCCTCAGTCTTTACACCGTCAGGTGAGGAAGAACTCCCCCTAATCTAACAGCTTAGGAGTCATTGAGATGGATAAATGGCTTGTTGTGGGGAGATTGGGAGCTGTCTCAACTCTCCCTATCGTCTGTTAGTGGAAAACCCAGCTGACGGCCGACTCGGAGTCCTCGGATTCAGGAGGTCACACGAAGCACAAATTGATTCACAGCACGACACAACACACTCGATAGCCAGGTAGCGGCTATACAAGATCGAGATTTTACACGATCATCATGGCAGAGCCGGTAGAAAACAAGCAAAGTAAAGAAAAAAAACAGAGGAAGGAAACATTGGACCGGTTTTTTTCCGAATGTGTCATATGGGAATGATCATAATTACAAGTCTTAACATCCGAGTTGTAATTCCAGCAGGGAAACCGTGACATCGACTGACGTCAGTTTTGATGTAATTAAAGCACAGTTGAAAACCTTCACTTTCACACTTGCGCACTGAGTGAGATTCTGAGCAATTTAGCGATATAGCCGACAATTAACTGCAGTGCAGGTATTAGAAACTAATGACTCAACTGCCTCTGGTTCATTTCATGCCATAATTATAGCGTGTGAACTATAATATTAGTACATATTGTGAAAAAGAAAAGTCTTTGATTGGCATTACAGTTTCAGAAAAACCTATTTGCTTGGATGGACCTTGTGAATCAGGTGTGTTTTTTTAAGTCAGTATATTTTTTGATGTTTTATTCTCTACCTGAAATGTCGAGAGATGGTTGTAAGTATTGTCAAATCCCTGTGTCTGATTATACAAACTACTTAAAACGTCTTATTAATGTGAATCTCACAGCCTCGTGATTATTTCCGGGGGTTTGTTTGGATGCATAGGTTTAAAACCAAGCTATAGCAGAACACCGTGTTATTACTGATAGATTATAGTCATTATAATTGACTGAAAAAGAATTAAGATGGATTTTGTGTGTGTGTGTGTGTGTGTGTGTGTGTGTGTGTGTGTGTGTGTGTGTGTGTGTGTGTGTGTGTGTGTGTGTGTGTGTGTGTGTGTGTGTGTGTGTGTGTGTGTGTGTGTGTGTGTGCGTGTGAGTGTGTCCCTGACTCATATGAACAGCTCATTTCCACACAGAAAGGAGTCCTACAGGTAATTTTCCTGTTGCCATGGAAGTGTCCTCAGTGAGCCCACGCTCAAGACTAGATATTCACTGTGAACTCAAAGCACAGAGGGCTCTTTGTGCCGGCCATTCTACTAAACAGCTGATCTGCTTAAAGGAACATGAACAGCAACAATGGCCTACACTCTTAAAAATAAGGGTTCCAAAAGGGTTCTTCTACAAGGGCTGAGGTTCTACCTGGAACCATTTGCTTCTGAAAAACCTGTTCCCAAAGAAAGTGTTTTTCAAGGGTTCTTGGTAACACTAATGGTTCCAGTAAGAACCATTTTGATCCGGAGAACCCTTTAAAACCCCTTTCCTGAATAAAGGGTTTTAAAAGGGTTATTGGTGGAACCTTTATGAAAAGGTTCTACCTGCAGCCAAAAAGGGTTCTCTATGAGGACAAGCCGAAGAACCTTAAATGGTTCTACTTTGCACTTTTATTTCTAAGAGTGTATACTGCTAAGCAACCAAAATATGAACCCCAAAAAAAATCATCTTGAAGATAATAAATGCAATAAAAAGTGTCAATAAAGGTGGCATGTTTCAGTGATGGAGAGGCTGCCTCAGGTCATCTATTGTGTATAGAGCATGTGCTCATCTAGTGAGAGGGGCTATTTATCAAACTTGACATGAGCCTTGATCAGCTTTTTTTCCTGACATCCAGACAACTACAGATTTAAAAGAAACAGTGACTGTTGGTAAAAACAGTGATGTCTCAACCTATTTACGCCATCTGCCAACTGACAACAGCCATTATTCAGTTAGAAACAACAGCACGTTATCTTTAGGCTTTATTGATTTTCTTGCTTTCATCTAAAAAAAAAAACATGGTTTCACTCAAAATGATGTGGTAAATTAGAATTATAAAAGTTTGACTTAGACGTTTTAACTCTTTGGGCGTGAGGCAGACAATTCTTGAGATGGTGAATATGGATCTGCAGCATCGTTTAATATGGTGGCTTGGTACGGACACAGGTAAACTGTCCTGAGTTAAAGTATCAGAAATAAACCTGAAACCTAAACCCTAACCCAGACCTGATTTTTTTTCTTAGATTGTTTGTATTTGTAATTGTATTTTAATGTGGAGCAAAAGACAAATTTCCACATCAGACAATAAAGTTTGACCTCACCATGTGAGGACCAAAAAACAGCAGTTTTGGACATTTTTTCTGGCCCTCACCACTTTAAAGGGCTCTTTGAGGGAGTTAAGACTTGGTTTTAGGGTGATGGTTATTGGGTTGGGTTAGGAGTGTATTAAGAGTTAGGGTTAGGGTTTTACTTGTGATGGTTAAGGTTAGGTTTATGAGTGTCCTCAGTAAAAGTGCAATGTGTGCGTTCCCTCTACTGGCGGAACATAACATCATCTACACCTTAATTACCTATGGAGGTCATTGTTGTCGTTTTATTTGTTGAAATGCTTAGAGTGGAGGATATGATGAGGTCTAGAGGCAGTAAGATGTCAAATAATTAAGCTTTAAAAGAAGAAGCTGTAAACTGGGTCATATTAGACTGAACACTGGAGGAAGGTTAACAGGAAACTGAGCCGTAATCAGACTGATATAAATTTAGAGTTGCAGTAAAGATGCAGCTGAAGTGATTGGACATTTTATAGTACTTTAAGGCTCCAGTGTGTGACTGTAAACCGTTTCCAAACGCACTGCTAACGCCAGGCCGACAGACCGAGGATTGTTTGACCCCTTGACCTCTGCAGGCAACTTGATGTAAGGTTTTGTCCGCGTGGAACTGAAAGGCTGCAACAGACTGAGCCTGTAAAGTGTCTCCGTCTCATCTCCATCCTCATCTACAGCGGCCTGATAATGATGAGGCCAATAAACACAGAGAGAGAGAGAGAGAGAGAGAGAGAGAGAGAGAGAGAGAGAGAGAGAGAGAGAGAGAGAGAGAGAGAGAGAGAGAGAGAGAGAGAGAGAGAGAGAGAGAGAGAGAGAGAGAGAGAGAGAGAGAGAGAGAGAGAGAGAGAGAGAGAGAGAGAGAGAGAGCAGGCCTGATTATGAGAGCATCTACACAAGTCACCTTTACTCACTCAGTCAGTTTAACAGACATGAGTTTTCACCATCATCTCTCTCCTGTGTCCAAACACTCTTTCATCCACAGTCCACCAATGATGTTATTACTGTGATGAGGTCATATAGACGATGCGCTAAGGATGCAATATACAACAGAGGAGAGTTTAGATCAGGGGTGTCGAACTCATTTTCTCTGAGGGCCACATCAGCATAATGGTTACCCTCAAAGGGCCTGACGTAACTGTCATACAGAATAAATATAACTAAATTTAACCAAATATAATGTAAAATAAAGCTAACTACTCTGTAATATGTTGCTAAATAACTTTCTGTATTTATTACGTATTCAATTTCACTTGTCGCATGATGTATATACAATGATACACTGCGATCTAGTGGCGATGCCGTCACAGGTAACGCAATCGATATGCATTGTTGGAAATGTAGTTTATGGACAACACGCGACTTAAAGCAGCATAGATCTATTTTAACACAGATTTTTAAGACCAATTAATCACTCGCGGGCCACATAAAATGACAAGGTGGGCCACATCTGGCCCCCGGGCCTCGAGTTTGACACATGTGGTTTAGAACAATTAATACTTTATGTATATAATCTGCTATGTTGTGGTTAGCACTCTTGCCTGGGGGGTCTTTCTACATGGAGTTTGCATGTTCTCCCCGTGCAATACAGGAATTAGGTAGATTGGACACTCTTCACCGTCTTCGTACTATTGTACGAACCGTGTATGTGAACATATTTTTGGCCAATAAAGCAGATTCAGAATCAGATTAACGAAATGTCTGAGCTCCGGTGCTACAGGCAATGTCAGAGCAGCATTCAGGTTATTTTGTTTTCAGAGCAGCATTCAGGTTATTTTGTTTTCCCAGACAAAATGACTGACAGATAAACAGATTATATACTGTATATATATATTTCCATATCAGTTCTGTATCTCCCAACTGTCCATTCCAGGTAGTCACCCCTGGTACCCCTGGTATGTTACATATTGTGATGCGCTGCACCCTGCTGAACTATCATTATTTCACTATAGTAATACAATTATCATTATTTTAGCTCACAACCAACAGTATAAGACATTTAAATATTATATTATTATTCAGACATGATTGGGTCTCCATAAACCACTCCATACATAATGTGATATGTAAATTGCCTCAGTGATTTACCTTTAAAAGTGCATTAATAAATGTGCAATTGATATTTTTATTATTCAAGTACATTTGATATTAGTGTTACTGAACTGCTGTAACTTCTCATCATTAAGTATCGTTGTGAAATTGTGAAATACGAGAACAATCATACTCCCACAACAATCAGTATATGCGGATAAATATTATATGAATGACTTGTTTTACTTATGAGAACTGAATCTTAATGAGGTTTTTCTATCAGCCCTCTCACACACACACACACATTGAGAGCTGTGAGTCAAACCCAAGTAACAGAGACAATTAACAGGAAGCTCAGATTCCTATTAAAGACTAATCTTCGCCAGGGCGACGTCTCTAAACATCCATTTCCTCTCTGCCCGTCTTATTTTGGGTATCTCATCTCGCGCTCACTCTCACTCCATCACGTGTGCACATACTCTTCATACTTCTTCCATCACACCTTAAGCCGCCCAAGGCTCCAGGACTGAGGCTCACAGGCTCCAGGAGCACAACTCACTTTTCTCCAGCAGCCCCAGATCTAAAGCTTTAATAAAAAGCACTAAGCAGTGCATTAAGGTTCATCCAGGCTATTAGGCATTTTTCTCTGAGAGTCTTATGTTATTCAGCCTCTCACTTTGTCAGCATTGGCCCATGTGCAGAGGCAGACTGACAAAGTGAGGGGGGTATGAAGGAGACGATAAGTATAAGTACATTCACCAAGTTTTCACCATGTCGGGCTGCTTATTTTCAGCATGATTGCACAAAAAGTACTGAACTGATTTGCAACAAACTTGGAGAAGTGATGGGACCCGGGCCAGGGAAGAGGCCATTTAAGTTTGGTGCAGATCCAGGGATGGTTTCCATCACTCTCCTGAGCCGGGAGATGCATTTATCTACAACTTTTTTTTTCTTTTTTCTTTTAATCAGTTTCTCAGGGAAAAATGTCTGGATCAAAAAAATATATATTCTAAAAAAATTGGTATACTACAATTAGATCTACAAGTTTTTACATTTTAGCACATATCAAGATCCGACAGATGAGGGTAGAGATTAATTAACACATAAAAACCCTGTTTGAAACAAATAATTGGGGGGAATCAATAAAATCTATCTATCTATCTATCTATCTATCTATCTATCTATCTATCTATCTATCTATCTATCTATCTATCTATCTATCTATCTATCTATCTATCTATCTATCTATCTAGAATCAAGCTACTTTGTATGACCTGTAGTTCATTTTATGCAACGTACATCATGTGGAATATACAGGAATTAATAACTCTGACTGATATATTACTTATTTCAATAAATTAGATGTTTCACAAATTATTTTACACACTCCTTCCATATAATGACACAGATAAGTTCAAAAATCTATTTCACTACACACTGGGGATATACTATTATGCATAAAATACAACCCTAAGTGAAACTGTAAGTGACACAGGTGCTGACCTGGCACATATCCATCAAACTGAAGTTAAAACATGCTGTTGCTGACTCATCCCACACTGAGTGACTCCATCATTGACGGGAGGACGTCCTATGGGACGCCTGCGGTCCCCCCCCCCCCCCATCTTTGTCTATACAAACACTCCAGACGCCTCTAACAAGGGCAATCATGAGACGTTTCCCCTGGACGCTCGGTTTGCTCACTAAAGAGGACGCCATCATCAGCGCGTTGATTGATTATGTGTCCGTCGCAGGGACAGTCGATATCATCATGAGCTCTCTGGAAACACTGGGCCTGACTTTGGGGGGATCACGTGACTGCATTTAGTGCTGAGTTTACACCTTCACCGGTCCAGTCCAATTGTCGTCCCAGGAACGTGTGCAGGGTTTAGAGGTTTTATAGAGTCAGTCAGGTCACGTTCTATTACCGCAGGTCCCCGAGTCTGTTTGACATTATATGTAATAACCGAGTAGACCTGGAGAGACCCAACTGTGGCCTTGTCTGGCAGGACTGAATATACAGCATGTCAGACTTGTCTGGAGAGTGCAGGTAGAAGCTATAGCAAGTGTAGCAGACACTTCAAGATGTCTGTCAACAAGGCACATTTGTGTGGCGGACAAAAGGGAGGAAAGCTGTGAAATTTGTGACGATATTAAAAAGTCTTATAACATAAGTCATTCTTCTTCATTCCTTTATGTGCTATTGAAGCTGTATCCATTTAATAAGTTCAGAAAAAGCTTGTTTACACTCATTCTTATCATATTCGTCATCCTCTATGCAGACGACACACTCGTCTTCGCAATGATTCTCCAATAATCTGTCAGAGAGACATTTAATTTGAAATCATGAGTGGAGTAAATTAGCCATGCTGATGTTTCAATCAGAAATGAATGACAGAAAACAGTATCATTACATGCAGACACATAACATTCGGTAAGACTTAAAGTCTCTACATTATACTTGTGAAATTGCTGCCAATTAGGTCTCTCTACCTTTCAGCCACGTCCAGATTCAACATCTCGCTTTAGCTCACAGGTTTTGATTTGAAGGTAGACACCTTAATACCGATTTAGGTCCTATTTATGTCATAAAATGTGGAAATCCACTGTACTTGAGATGCAAAATGCAGATTTGAGAACCAGAATATGAGTGTTATTCAATAATAATGGGTTTAAGAGTATTTTTTTTTTACCATACCAAACACTACATTTGTTGAAGATAAGAGATTATGTGTGATTTGTTATGATTAAATGGTTACATTTTATAAAAGAAAAATGCTAGACAGGCCCAGTTCAGGTTCAGCTGCATATTATGAGACAATACTGGCAAGTGAGTACTGCATAACAGTGAAGACAAAGTCCAGTATTGTCCTCCAAGGAAACATGCAGCAGATGTCTGTGACTGAAGCCTGCAGTTACCCAGCTCCTGCAGGCCTGGACTCCTCTGAGGACATATTTCATTTGAATTGGTGATTATGCTCTATGGAACCTGCAGAAGAGAATAGTTTGCAGCTCTTTAACAGCAGGATCTGCAGTGAAGACGCGCGAGGATCACTAAGCGGCCTCGTCTGCTCTGGTCTCGCCTGGCTGGCAGGCGTAACATATTCACCAAGAGTGTGGATGCTGTTAGGAGTATTTTCACAACATGAGGAGCAGGTGTCCCGGGGGAGAAGGGGGGGGAGAAGCTGAGAGGTGGATGGCAAGTGACCTTCCAAACATCCAGACTCTGGAGACAATTTTCTCCTCAATGAAAAATCAACACACGGATGTGCAGATCAAATGTTCTGCTGCACTGATTTAAGTGAGCTCTCCATGAATGTTTTAATATCATCCTCAGAGTTGTACTCCTCAGAAGAGCAAAACACATTTTCATGAAAAAAAAGGCCTTAAACTAACCACATTTCTCTGAAAGTGGAAGTGCCCTCTAGTGGCTGTAGGTTATTATGAGAGCAGAAGAGGAAGTTGATCCTTCTGTGCAAATTAGAGTGCATGGTATATATATATATATGTACACGTTTAAACCACGATCACATGATCATCCATAACCTTAAGTACATTATTGGAACCATGACAACAACAACAGTTAGTAAACACGTATTTGAGCACAACCACTCTTTCACTAGAACTACCAAGGTCGGTTTTGTTATTCGTAAGTAGAAAAACTTAAAGAATATATGTGGCACATCACCTGTCGCCAAGGAAACACTCATGTGGTTCATATCCAAGAGGTGAAGTCGTGTTTGATGGCTCAGAGTGGAGGAGGTGAAACAGATGATACTGCTCAAAGAAAGTGCCACACTAACTGTGGAAGAAAGGGAGAAATAAAACTAACAGGTTTAAGTTTAAAAAAGGGGGAAACGGAGGAGGAGAAGAGAAAGATACAGGAAAAAGAAAGTGATGTGAAAATGAGAGGGAGAAAAAAAAAGAGGGAGCTATCATCTTTAAGTAATAAGGGCCCTTGTCTGAAAACCCGCCCACCCTCACCACACACACACACACACACACACACAACACATTCTCTCTCTTTCTCTCCTCAGTGGAGACCCAGTCACCACAGCAACAGAGCAGAGGGTAAATCGCCGTGGCGATCGCCCTCGGACGTGTTGTGCATGGGAATGCCAGGTCCCTGCTGCCACCATGATCTGACACACACACACACACACACACACACACACACACACACACACACACACACACACACACACTAGAGTACATAAACCGTTCTCCTGGATCTACAAACCAGAAGCCAGTATCCTCCGTTGCACATGTCATTAAAAATTCAACAGTGACATACATGAAACGCTGCAACTCACCAGCATAAACTCACACAGAGCAAAGCACGGACAGCATATGTAGCATGTACCTCTCTCTCTCTGCTCAGAGTCTGTGTTTTTGCTGTTGATTTTTCTTCACAAAACTCAGATTCCATTCCAACATTTTTACTTAAACACTAAATTTTGAAACCCAGACATTTTGCATCACATGCTCATGACGTAAGGAGTTTAGAAAATCCCTCGCACCGACACCAGTGGATGAAACGACCTCTTTCAAGCAAGCATGTAAGTGAATAGAACGTGAAACTGATGACACAAATGAGCTTATAGATGAATAATAACAATGAATATGACTTAGATTTAGCACCATTTGCCTTAAATAAGCAATGCCACTTCACAGTCGTCTTTAAAAAGTGAAATAATTAGCGGATATTTGACTGTATGTAATGTTTGAGTTGGCTGCAGTTTGTTAGTGCTTCAGTGTTTACAGTTTTTCTCACTTTCAAGTGTTAAAATCAAACACTTCCAGCTATTGTCTGCTAATTCGCCTTGGTTTAAGGCTCCATTCTTAATCATGTACAGTATATGACTACATTTATGTAGATTAAATACTACACCATCAAAGAAACAAGTATGACATCCAGCACAACACACACATTTTATTTTTAATCTGGTAACTTATGGTGAGTCAACCTTGGACAGTAAAAATATTACAGCAATGAAAAACAAGATGTTTACCTCAACAATCACACAATCACACACAATCATACAGTTAAGCTCTAGTATAATCTAAATTGCCTGTGCTCCTCTTATTCAAAATGAAACCCCCTGGTTAAAAGTGCATCTTTATAGAACTACTCTACAGTAATTGATATGTGCTGTAGAGCAAAGTAAGGAATAAAAACCCTCCACTCACAAACAAAATACCAGACCTTTGACTAAAACACTGCTTCTTTTCCCCAGCCAGCTTCACTGTGGCACGTATGTTCCTCTACATAATAAGGAGCAATGTGGAAATCGTTCAATAACACATTCACGCTCTACAATATATAAGCAGCCATTTGCTGACTGACACAATGTCCACAGGGGGGTTTCCCTGTGTGCGCGCGTGTGGTTCATATTTATAAGAAACTATAGTGAAGAGCGTGCAGGCCCGGAGGAGCACAGTGTAATAGATCTCAAAGAAAAATGTCGGCACAGGAGGGAACAACAATCAGCTGCACCTCAGCCATCTGGAAAATATGCATTAGAGTGAGCGACACGTCTCTTAACTGAGCATGGGAACAGAGGTTCCCAGATGAGGTCCCCACTGCAACCTCCTCCTGTAATGCACACTGCTGATTTAACACATTCAAAAAATATTGCCTGTATTAAAGTGGACATTATACCCTATTTCTCCACGTTAACCTAGTTCCCTGGTGTCCTAATGAACATGTCTGGGACATGCTTTGGTCAAAATACCTTAAGGATGAAGCACCATAGCAGTTCAATCACCCTGCCAAAACAGCCCTGTTCAGAACGGTTTTGAGTGTCTGTCTCTTTAAATGTAAATGAGACACAGGAAACTACGTCAGCGGAACTGAGGCTCCGGCAGCTAACAGCAGTTAGCATTTAGAAAAGACATCATTTGCCGACTCTAGCTGGCACATTGCCATCATATATAAAATGTATCCAAGGGACACGTAAATCCTCTGAGGCTGGAAGTTTGTGTAGAACTCTGTGCTGCACTGTGCAGCCAAGAATAGGCTGCAAGAACACTTTGCCTTTGGACTTCCGCTCTTCCGGATAATATTGCCCTCGCCTGCACTCTCGCGTTTTTTAGGGACAAAGCAGAGCTCTTTGAGTCATCTTTTTTCACACTTTGCTGACTCATAAGGCCTGTGCGTCACACAATTTTAAGATGTATTCAATTCATAACAAGACAAAGAATAATGTTGCCATATTTTTTTTATTTGCATTACAGAATAATGTTCATAAAAGGAGAAAAAATATGTTCCAGCTAAGTCGGAAAAAAATATGATATTGGTTTTATAATATCCTCGACAGTAGTTCAAATAAAATTTCAAAATCAGTGTTTGTTTTGATATGGAACGACCATGGCGTGCCGCATGACACCGATTAGTGGGCCACGAGTTTGAGACCTCTGGTCATAACTTCTTCATGAGAGAATTATGATTCAAGCAGCGAGCTGAAAACATTTGATCTGTACTTACATTCAGAGCTGCTGTGTCGAACACATTAGACGGCACTTTGCAAACTACCTGATTGCAGGAAGTGGAACGTGATTGAAGCGCTGTTTTGATGTGGATCCGAGGACAGCAGTGGAAACATGTTGCAGAAGTAAATACAAGTAAACAAAATTCTTAGTGTTTGCTGTATGTATTTGGAATTCTTTCAGTGGTTTACAGTGCTGTCAGAGAGCCTTTTGAAAGTAAAGTATAACCCAAACAGCTGATCCGCCACAAACAGAGCTTGTAGGAAGATTTTCAAAGAACATTGTATCCAAGTACACAATATTGTGTATATTAAGAATTGTATTCAATGGTTTTTTTTTTTATACCTTCTACAACACTTTTACTGTTATGCTCACATTAAAACATTGCATTAATGGTGCTCTAGACTTCCAAACAGTCAGCCCTTATAGACTGTCTATGTTTACATGGACACAAAAGCCTGATCGGAATATAAACATGTCATGTATATATGCCAATCTGAAAATCTGCTCCAATACAGCCCATCGAAAACAAATTTAATTCCGAACAAGAGGACTGGTATATGATTATTCAGATCGGTGTTCATACTAAGAGTTGATCCAATCATAACTTCCTGGTGTATGTGACATACAGTATTAGCATTTAGCATCAATCCGTCATATATAACATGTATCCACAGATAAATCCTCTGAAGCTGGAATTTTGTGTTCGACTCTGTGCTGCACGGTGGAGCCAAGAATAGAACTTTTTGCGGACTTTGCGGAATTCCGGTTTTCGGATACTGTTGCCAGTACTCGCTTGTGTTTTAAAGACAAAGCAGAGCGACGCAAGACAACAATTCCAGGAATTTAGCGCAATGTGACGTCCCAATGAGTGCGGAAGTCAACATGGCGTGTTTCATCTCCTGTACTTAGACTGAGGAGGACCACAAAAACATGAGTGAGTCATCTTTTTTTTCAGACTTTGGTGACTGATAGGGCCTCCAGAGTCACAGATATAATGATTTAAATGATTAAAAAGTTGATTTTGCATAATATGGCCCCTTTATGGTGCAAGCCCTGCAATATTCTCCATGTTGTTTTCTCCTGGTGTGCTTAATGCTTTATCATATTGGGTGTTTATGCTGTGTTGGTGATGTTGAGTATATACAGCTGTAATATCTGATTTTGGTGTAAAAGAGGTATTTGTAGGCAGCTCTGCTGTCAGAGAGAAGGACATTATTTCATATGATTTGTGTATGTCACTTATACAGATCTGCTCTAACATTGTAAATGTGTATTTCACAATCATCATCACTCTTTAGACTTTTCAGCATAGAAAAAACAAATCAAATTGCCTCAGAGCTCAGCTTTGCAGTGATGGTGTAATTTTTCACAGATAATGGCTCTGAGGCAGCAGGACATTTTATGTTGCTCCCACAACACAGAATAAAAGTGTTTCTACTGTGGTAGAGAGGCACGGGTTATATTGGGACTCATTCTACTTGTCACTTTATATTAAAACTTTGCTTATTCAGACGGTTTACAATCAATTAATTATCCCTTAGAAGTCATTAGTTTCACACAAACTCTCCACCAAGTAGGAAAACAATAATCACCGTCACTGCTTCATTAGTCGACTAAAAGTCTTGAAGTTTTTTTTTCCCCCTCTCAGACACTTGAGGTTAAAAAGGATCAGTCAAGGGTGGGAATAGGTTCTCATTAGGTAAGAAACTATAGTGGGTAAAGACACATTTCTTATTTTTCCTTCATCAGCTTAGCAGCCAAAACTGTTGCCTGGTATCATGATCAATGTCATTTGACTCTGAACTTAATAGTTCCAAAAATAACTCATAGGAGTGTATCCTAATGCATCACAATATCACACCAGTACTTTATAACTAACCCTAACCCTAACAGTTAGGGTTAAGAAAGACAGTAAGTTACACATAGAGAGCCTGTTTTAAAAATATAACTGAGAGTCATAATCCACTGCAAACATCCAAATAGGATCATTCGAGATGGACGACAGGCTCTTTACTGAGGTTGATACAAAGAGTATTGTGGAAACCCAAGTGTGGTTGCGAGTGTGTGATTGCTCTTCAAACAAGGACACAACAGTCACAAGCACCTTCTCTAACCTGCCAAAATCTATTTAACTGTGTGTAGTTGTGTGTGAGAGAAAGTTTGACATCTGGTCTGGAAATAGTCTTTATTTCCATCGTTGCCGTGAGAGAATCAGCCACACTAATTATCTAACAACCACAACACGTGATAACCCACCATGACATCACTCAGCAATTGATAAACTGCCATTTTGAATCCTCCAGTTGAGCTATAGTTACCATAGTCACCATGTTCCAGTTTTCAATAATGTACAAAATGAGTGTCACATTCAACGTCGGCTAAAATGTGTGTGGTGAAAAAGTGGGGAAAGCTGGACTTGGAAAACTTCAGGTAATATTGTTGATCCAATATCAATCAAAATGTTTTACATTGTCTTTAAGTAGCTGTTGTTGTAGTAGCTGCAGACACCAACTGTACACTCTTAGAAATAAGGGTTCCAAAAGGGCTGAGGTTCTACCTTCTGAAAAAGCAAATGGTACCAGAGAAAGAGTTTTTCAAGGGTTCTTGGTAACACTACTGGTTCCAGTAAGAACCGTTTTGATCCAGAGATCCAGTTCTTGGTGGAACCCTCCAAAAGGGTTCCAGCTACGACCTTTATAAAAATGTTCTACCTGGAGCCAAAAGGGTTCTCCTATGAGGACAAGCTGAAGAACCTTATATGGTTCTACTTAGCACTTTCATTTCTAAGAGTCTAGAACATCTCTATATTGTTGGGTGACAGCTTACTGAAAATAGTCAGGCTCATTTATTGAAATCCAGGAAGTGACCTTCAATTCCACACCATCATCAGGTTAAAACATCATCTTCATCCTAACCCTAACTGCTATGACGACTAGTGTACAATTATAACACAAAATTGTTTTGATTCTCTGTCATCTTTACTATCCCAAGAGTAACATAGCAATATGCAAGCAGAGCACCAACCTCTCCTTTCAATATTTGAGTTTACAACAGAGAAAACCAAATGCTGCCCATTCTACTACTCCACTATTCCACCTCACAGTACATGAGCCGAGCAACTCAACATCAAAGGCTCCACCCACTCTGGTCACCCCCGTCTCTGAATCGTTGCCCTCTGGCAGGTGTTCCAGGTTAGCCAAGACAAACACCTCCGGGACTCAAGGATTCAGGAGCAGCTTCTTTCCCTGAGGCGTTGCTGGCTCGTGCTGTGATGCACTCACACTTTGTTTTATGTCCACAACAGATACAGATTTGTTTTTATTCTAAATAACCAAACATAGCCAAGGCAAATAGACAAAAATAGTATTACCTCTTTATTTCTATGCTTAACATTGGCAATGTACCCAAATGGTTAGCCGTAGAAGCATTGAATTCTTCATAGAAATGACAAAGAGGCAGCGACGTGCTGTATCTCCAGAAAAGCTATTTGTTTCCGAGTTTGAACCTCACTTAATTTCCCATTGCCACTCCTGAGTGCCACATGAGCTTGTTCAGGTTTAATTAAAAGGAGCATTTCTCTCTAAGCCACCTGCTTGTATTGACAGGAGGACTAAACAAGTGTCTGTCCCCAACTCTCTTCAGTGTTTTCCATTTTTCTTCCCGTCCAGACAACAGTGCCACAGGATTGCAGGCTCTTGGCACAAACACAGAGGGATGATTGAGCTGTATCAACAGTTGAAAACCTTTCCTAACCTCTGTACCTTGCGGGCAATCACAATAAAAGAACATAAAGAGAAGGTAATTTGGCTTCTTTTGACTCCTGGAAATCCCCCTGTATTTCTGAGACCTTTAGACTGGAGCAGAGAGGCGAAAGGATAAGAAGAGAAAAGCATCTGCTCAGACTAATTGCCTAAGCAGCAGATCAATATCTGAGCTAAGAAGGAGAGACAACAGCTCAGTGACGAGACCGCCAATAGGAGTTCAAGTGTTCCCTCGGGTGGGGATTTGTCATTCTTACTGGAGCAGTGGAATCAGAATGGCTGTCCAGGAAAATGAGGTGGATATTCCTGATTAGTTGCTGTCAATCTGGGGAAATTAAAACACCTCGGGGTGGACGTAAAATCTGCAGTTTGAAATAAAAAGAAAGAAAGAAAATGGTTTTCTCTCTGGGCGTCTATTGTCTATCGTCTGTGTTTAATACTCACTGAAGCTTTAGTGCAGGACTTGTCCACGGTCAAGAAATTACAGCTGGGGGGGGGGGGTCACACCTTTCTCTTTTTCTGGACTTTTTGTTGTTGTTTTAGCTTTGTTCTGCATGAAAAGGATGCTACAGGAACATGTAAAAACTATGTTTTCCTTCTGTGTACTAAATCCCCCTTACCCTTAGTTTGTTATATTCCTCTTTATCCTCTCTGTTCTTAATTTGAAGGTATCCAGAGCTTCAAGTTCCAGCTCACTTCGTATTACTACTGCTACTACTGTTGCTATTAACCGTATTACTCTCCTCATCCATCCTTCATCTATGACTTGTCCTTATTCTGAGGGTCACATGAGGAACTGAAACCAGTCCTGGACAAGATGATGAAGATGACGACAAGGCTGATAATTGTTATTAATGATATCATTCTCAAATACACCTGTAAGACAACTATTCTGTGTCTCAGTCTCTCCTCCATCTTCCTCCAGTTTCCTTTCCAACCGACTCTCCTGCACTTTGTTTGGGTCTGTGTTTGTAGTCACTGTGTGTAAACAATCCTTTACTGTTTAAAATGAAGGCTTTAAATGTCTCTAAAAATGACAATTATTCCATTATTGCAGCAGTAAGAGCTCTTTAAAATGCTACAAACACAACAAGCTAGATTGCTATATTTTCTTTTGGAAATATTTTGAAAGACTTTGGTGAATTTGTAATTTGTTTTGTATTTCCGCACAACGGAGATCAAATGATCGGAAATATGGTGCCATTGAGCTGTTGTTATGATGCGACAGCACACATAATAGAAACAAGCACATACAGGGACGGGAAAACAAAAACAGAGAGCATAAATAGAACAAATTGTGGATAAAAAAATAATCTTGTGGATAGTAAAGCCATCATTACGAGTGCATGTTATGTTCAAAGTGGAGATACGACGGGGGCGTCTGCTCAATTTCATTGTAATATGACTGTTCACTAACGTTTTCATATGTTTTCTCTGTGGATCTTTGCTCTCTGTGTATGTTTTTACCAAATTAAGGATTGATGATAAGACGATCACGCTGTGCATCGACTGCTCTGATGCTACACTAACCTGTTGCATGCTGAATATTAATTTAGAGACTTGAATTTAACCACATTGGTTTTGTATACGGTATTTAAAGGTGCCATATGTAAGAATGTGGCCAAAAAACAGTTACTACATTCACATTAATATACTGCAATACTGGGGTCTTTTAGGTTTCGTTTTCTGACTCAACTGGCAACCCGTGGTTGCTCGGCAGCTGAGACTGACTGCAATGATTGGTAGACAGCAGTAGGTGGCGCCACGTGCCAAAAACATGATTTCAAAACATAAACATGATTTGCAGTCTACAAAGTGTTTTTTTTTTTAATGCAAATATTTTGGCTGTACTTTTGTTGTTGGTGAGTTCAATATGTTATATAAACATTATTCCTGAGTCTCTGTGACATATTAGGAAGATTTTATGGCCAATTGCTTTAGATTTATTACATAATGCACCTTTAAGGGTAACAAAGCTCCTTCTTTTGATGCCTGATATTGGAAAATGACAAGAAGTGGGCTGAGAGCTGAGAGGGGAAGGAGGAAGAGTGGGAAGTAGTAATGGGGCAGCTTAGGTGTTTATGGGAGGAGGAGTCTGGGACAACAAGCCACACCCTGATTCAACAAAGTCGATGACAAAAGAGTGAACTAAGAACAGCCAATAACCAAATTTGAATGCAGTAGCTGGTGTTTGACCAGAGGGGGAGTAGATACACCAGTTTTAATCATAACATGTATAATTGCAATACTTTACACTAAACTGTGGAGATTTGCACGATAACATTACAAGTTTACACCTTTAAAATGTCTTAGATTTAGCTTTCTAAAACATGCAGAAGCCCTGAATACAGGGAACAACAAGCAGCATTAATGCCTATTTGTTTGAGGACTATAATCCCATTCAGTGCTTGATGTTTTGCAAAATGATATGTTACATCCACATCCTCTGAGACACTTTCCGAGTCAATCTCCAAACAGATGGTCAGACCTGGCTACTAAATGAAAGGGAGGTTTTTTTTTTTTTTTGTGAGACCAGCAAATTTTTATTCTTGCAGGGAAAGAGAGGGGGAGTAGAGTAGCAAGGTGGACGTCTGTCTCTCGACAATTGGGGTGGAAGGTGGATGTGCCGACTAACTGCCAAGACCATGGCAGGGCAATACAGTGACAGGCAGAGCAGAGAGTGACGGACACGGCCCCACTCATAGCAACACTGTAAAAGCTAATTACAAGCACACAAAAAAGATCCGCCCCTGCTATCGTTGCCATTTGGAAAGAAGAAGTGAGGAAAAAAAGCGAGGGAGAGAACTGGTGAAAGAACCTGCTGCAATAAAGACTTAACCCGTAACAATTAGTCTCTGGAGCTGCTAATGACAAAAGCCGAGATAAAACACAGGGCTAAATTTAAAAGTGAGGGTTTTTCACGTCTTCTCTCCAGGGCTCAATACCCTGCTTCTCCAACAACGGCTAAGTCTGCCTTGCTTCAAAGGCAAGCTACACGAAAAGACAGAGGCACAAATCGAACAAACACAAATACCTCCCTTTGGCCTGTGTGGGTAATAAAGTCTTGAGCCTTGGTGGCCAGTGGTGTTGGAATGAGCTACCTGCTGCAGGCAGGGCGGAGGGAGACTCTCCAGGGAGACAGGTGTGGGGCTGCTAAATAGGCAAAACAAACGGCCCTGCAGGGATATGCTACATATAGAACCACTATGCAGATACATCATGGCGAGGTTGCAATGTACCATGGGAAAAACATGGGTGAAGTGCTCGTAAATACTGGGATTGGCTGTGGGAATGGGAAATACCACAAATAAATACAGGGATTTGGTCCCAGGATGGCTCGCTCGCGTGCTGTGCATGTTCTGGCACACGGCTAGCGTGGATTTGCCGTTTACCTTTTGTCTTGTGAAGTGCTGTGCATTTGAGTAGCGGATACACAAAATTAAGCCTTTTTCCGTGTTTTCACACTTAAACCAATTGGACTGATCCACAATTACATGTTTACTGATGTGGACTGTAGCAGCTGTGAGTATTTTTTTTGGCAGTGGAACGCGTGGAAAAGCCAAGCGAAGCCACTCGAGATGCTGATGTACTACAAGACGCTGCTATAGATACTGAATCTTAAAAACAGTGATGAAAATGATTCAAATCACTCTGAACGGAGATGAATGAGCAGAAAGCATGTGTTAAATGTCATCTATAATTACCGAAACACAACTGAAACGCAACATTACGCAAAGCATGTTGGGAAACTGCCAACAAATCCACTCCAACATTGCAATAGTATTATTAATATCATAATAAAAGCGATTCATTTGACAGGGATCGATAAGAAATGGTAAAAATCTATATTGTAGATCAGTGTTTTCCAAAACTTCTACACCCACTTATTAAAGATGGCAAACGATTGTGACCCAAATTGTAATATAAATCATGACCAGAGCAAATTTGCATCAGTACTTAATCTAAACCTTTTTGCTCCACTTGGTATCGTATCAACTAAATCTCAGAAATATGAGACAACTAATAGAAAAAGAAAAAGGATTCCTTCCTACTATCACTGAGGCCCTGTGAAATCTATACCTCTGCCCAACAGTGGCTGAGGTGACTCTTTGATTGCAACATCCTGGAGAGAAGGAAAGAAGCAGCAATCCCAGCAGGGCTTGGACTGTAATGAGGGGGCAATGAGGTTTGAAGCTGCTCATTACCGACACCTATAGAGCTGCGAGGAAGCCAGGCTGGCAGCAGCAGAGGCAGCGAGGAACCCTGAGAGGACCACTGCATGTGGCAGAACCACTGGAAGGAACAAATGGAGGCCGGGAATAGATGTCACCTCAAGGGTTTCAGCTGACAGTGGGGTTTTTTTTTCTTCAACACTGATTCCTGTAATCTTTGCCTGAAGCTGCTGGTTGGGTGGGCAAAGAAGAAGAAGAGGAAGAAGAACCACATCACTAATAAATCGCTCTTCAAAAACAATTACACCACAGTTAGATGCTGAAAATTGACCGTTTTGTGTATGACCCACACACAAGCATGTGTTTTGAAGATTTGAAGGTGGGAAAAAAAAGCATCATCTCAACTCTCACGGAAACAAAAACGGCAAAAACGGCTGCATGAAATGAAGGATTCATTGAAGACAGATTTGGAGCTGGACATTAATGTAAGTGTGGCGTTTGGGCCACAGCAGGAAACCACACAGAAACCATGATGCCTCCTCTATAAAACTCCTTTCATGACCTAAGTGTCAAGCCAACATGATGACGTCCACTGGTTTGTGAACTGTAGTTTTGAAGCCTTGCGCTTTGCAGTTTGTCACATGACATCTTGATTCTTTGAAACCAGAGGAGACCACGTTTGGATGGAGAGGGTGGCACTGAGGAAGAAGTGCTAACTCTGTATTTATTCACACCATCAAGTGGATATTTCTACGGAGCCCCCGAAGTGTTTTTTGTACATTGTATATGTAACAAAAAGGAGGCGTTTTTCTACAGACCGAATAAACACGAGCACACTGGTCTTGCAAGGATTCTCTCGGTGATGTCGTTAAGTGAAATATGATGTGGTGTCCAAACTGGATCTTTTATTCTGAAAAGTAAACCAGATGTTTTATTTTCCTACTTCCTCTCCCCGCTCATGATGAATTCCACTGAATTTATGCAGCTGTTTCCACTGCAAAAAACGATAAAAATCCAAAGTTATCCGTCAGTCACCTTTTGTCTCCGTTTCTCTCAGCAAAGCATGCCGTTGCGTCCGAGTGTCTGACACAATCTACACTTTCCCCATCACACACACGCAAATCAACTCAGTTCTTGACACCACAGGACCAGCGCTGCCTTGTCCGTGAATCACCAGACTCTGGCGCAGCAAGACGTCGCTAATTACCTAAAACTGCAGTCATATTATAGACACCATGCACGCACACACGCATGTACATGCTCCAGTGGAACTGTGTTTGTATTCAGAATCACAGGAAGCCTGGGAGGTCGGTCGTAGCCACTGAGAGCTGTCTGCTGTTCGACAACCTCTTAATTAAGCATCTCAGCAGTCGAGCGGCTGGCTGACGAGAGACAGACGCAACATGGAGTCGGCTCGTTCTCTCTGACCCGAGTGAAAGAAACAGAGACACACACAGAGAGACGGAGTGAGTGGACAATACTTGCGTATGTTAATGTTTCCTACGTTTACTTTTGTTTGCCTTTTTTTGCTTTTGTTTTTTACTTATGTTTTATAAAAGTAGCGTGGGCATTGGTTGCAGTAGTCGCTTCATATCCCTTAACTCACTCTTCCCTTCCAAGTGTGTTGGAGAAACGATGGAACCTTCAATCAGCATCAAAAATCCAAAGAGAGTTAGGGCCAATTCCTACCTTAACTCTCAATCTTATCCCTCAAGCTCAACCCTTAATCTTAACTGACCCTCAAAACCAAGTGTTGAGGGTTATTTTGTCACTTAGAAATGGGAACCCCTTAAATGCAGATACGTCTTCATACTGTGGGGGGCAGAATAACGCGAAAGCTGCGTCCAGTCTGTCAACTCCAAAAAAAGAAGAAGAAGAACACATTTACGTCACTATTATTTATTACGATCCGTTTGTCAGTCAAGTTATTAGGTTGTCAGTTAGTTAAAAGATGATACTCATACCACAACCACAGACATATTCAGCTGACAGTTACCACACACCATGGCTTATTGAAAAGTAAACAATAGCAAACGATCGCTTGTCCGCACCGGTCGGCTATTGACAAAAGATCTAAAAAAAAAAAAAATGTTACGCAACAATGACGTCAGTAATCCATAATATGGCCCTAAACTAAGGAAATACAATGGTTTTCATAATTTTCATATCTCTATTAACAAAGAAAATACTTAATTTGTAGCGTACTCTTTTTGCTGCTTTCAGCGCCATGCAAAACATGCAATGCATTCTGGGTAGCCCTTGCTCCCAAGGGTGGTCTTGGAAAATCTCAATATTGAGGGCGATACAGCCCTTAAACTTGCCCCTCAACTTAATTTTTCTGAGAATCGGGACAGCACTTGCACTAACGGGAGCGCGCATTTTTGAGATTGAGGGTTAAGCAAGGAATTGGAATTCACCCTTAGTCCACTGTGGGCTATTCTCAAAATGCCGTGGTCCTCTGTAGAGCTGACCTGGCCAACATATATATATTTTTTTATAAGTGCTCTTTACTATATTGACTGTTAATGTCACAGAGAACTTTTATAAAAGTTGCAGCTCATCGTACCGATGTGTTCCTCCGCTGTGTCAATGTGATGACGTCATCAAACGACTTCGACAAAGGGAAAAAAAAGTAATTAATGTCAGGCCACCAGTAACCCACACACAGAACAAAACCCACACACTGAGCAAGATATTTCCATTACTTCAACCGATTCAATTATGTGACTTTCATCAACCAATTACAGCTGTGACCACAACTGTGGGAGACCGTGCTCAATGTCCAACACACACTCTGAAACAAAACGCATGACCTGGAATTAATCTTCCCATCAAAAAACATTTTTTACTAATTTATTTTAGAAAAAAATATCATCCTTTTGTCTCCTTTTTTTCGCTTGCACAACAACTGGGGCTGACAGGAACAGAGTGACTCATAAAAAGGTGAGGAGTAAAGCATCTCCCCTTCCAAACAACGATCCATCTCCGTGTCAGGCACCAGATAATGACCATATATGGTCACACTGCTGCAGTTCGCTTCCTGCTGTGTCAAGCGGACACACAAACAGATATCATTCACTCCCTGAGGCTAATTTGCCGCTGACCAAGAGCTTTCATACTACAGTGGTTTCCAAGTCTAGCTCCAATGGAAAGTGTGTGTGTGTGTGTGTGTGTGTGTGTGTGTGTGTGTGTGTGTGTGTGTGTGTGTGTGTGTGTGTGTGTGTGTGTGTGTGTGGCAGACTGCGGTCACCTCTCAGGGTGCCTGTGCTTTAGCCACGGAGTCGTCCCTTTGGATGAAAGTGAAGAGGTCTTTCTTCTCCAGCCCTCATATGTGAATGTGGAACTAATGGATTTGGTGTATAAAGGAATTGACGGCAGGCAATAAGCGACTCACACATACGGCACAACACTGGACTCATGTAACCGATATTCAACTGCTGAGGAAAACCAGCAGTGAGATTTGGTTATGTAGCTATTTAATTCAAATGTGTGATAGTAACATGGCTCATATATTCGATAGGCGGTACAAAAGTAACATACAGTAGTTTTATACTTTTTTTCAATCCACCATTGTACTTTATTGCCTTTAATAAGGCACATATTCAGTAATTAAGCTGGATCTTTAACTAAACCCTCACACCTAGATGAAAATATCTCACTTTTCAGGGATACAGTGAGCACTTTTAAAGCATCAGTTGTTATTCAAGCAAAGGTTGCTCTGAATACCTCCCATAATTGGATGATGATGGATATAACGAACCTAAACATGGCAAGTTATTGTCTTTCTCCCCACACGTATCGACTATAAGGTGCAGCTTTGTTTTCCCACAAGAATCACTGGCTTCTCCGATGTGTTTTATCTTAAACTTTTAGGAACTTTAAATGTTTCAACTTTAACATTAATGACTGCCTGCTGCCACTTTAGTTTGTGAATTTTGGAAATATTCCAAATGGGAATTAACTTAAATCATTTTGTTGTTGATTTTGTTTAAAGAAACCATGTCATATAAGTATAAGTATAAGTATAAGCATTTAGTTTGGTCATAAGCAGACATGCATGTATAAAATAGCCCTGCAGTAAGTAAGAACTTTAAGTTCCCATCTTCTTCTAAGTTCCCAGAATTTGTGTATCGACATCTGATTTATCATTATCTCAGTTGAGCAAATGAGCAATATATTGTATTTTTGCTTCATTAATATTATAAATCTATAGTACTCAAACTGTGGTGCGTCTACCACCAGTGGTGCACAACCTTACTCTGGTGGCACTTGGAGTTAAATCGGAAATACTGTTCTTCTGTATATAGTGTGTAGAAAATGAAACAAATAAATAATAATACATGACATAATAATAATAATTAGAGTCACATTATCTCTCATTCTATCTTTTTCTATAATTTCAATATACCAGTGTGTGAAGTGTATGTGAGGGAGAGCAAATGATGGGAATAAATCTGCCTCCTGTGAAAAGTCTGTAGCTGACTTTGCTCGACCACTGATAATGGTGTTACTTTGAGAGCTCAGTATTTTCTCAGGTGGTACTTGGTATAAAAAAGTTTGAGAACCACTGTTTTAAAGTAAATATAACACGCATAGACAGTTAGCAGCAGCAGCAGTGTCTGCCAAAGCCCTGCACTGTTAAAGAAGTGGCATTCTACAGTTTAGTTTGTGAAGAAAGATGGCCGCCGGGCCCCGCCTGCTGGACAAACAATCAATGGCAGTGGCATTAAGACATGACGTATCATCAATCAGTGCACCGCGGGGAAATAAATGATACGCTAAGCAAATGACTGCTATTGTATGTGTCAGCATTCAAGAGTCATTTGCCAGAATGAGAGGTTCTATAGCCGCTGTCCACCTTGCCACTCCTCCTCCTCCACCTCCTCCACCCATCCCTCCATCTCCTGTCATCTGTTTCACTGGCAGCCTGTCCTTCTCAAGGTCTGCTCTGTTGTTAATCATCATTTCCTGTTCTGGCACTCTCACACACACACAGACACACACTCGCACACATGGCTGAGTGTAATTATTCAGAGCTTTTGGATTTTTTTTTGTTGTTGTTGTTGTTGTGCAGTCTTGTCACTTTCCGTGTTTTAGAAGATGACGCTCGAGTGTCTCAATTATAGTCATCGAACTTTCCCTCTCATGCAGATAAATGCATAAAGCGAGACGAGATGCTAATTTCAGACGCGTTCCACTTGTCGTGCAAAAAACAAATAACAATCTTCAACTCCACAACAACATACAGTTAATTGCGGTGTTTCTTAAGTGTAGGTCTGTTTATAGATCCAGCAAAAACATGCTATACAAAAACCTTTTTTTTTGTTTATTTTTAACACTAATTTAACAACTAATCTCATTATTTTTATTTTGTAATCACAAAAGCAATCAATTCATTGTCCCGTATACTGATATATGAACGTTTTTCAATCCAGTCCCATAAATTCAGCATCCTTCAGGCTCTGAAAGATCGCTGTTGTTAATGAACACTTGATTTAAAGTGAGCCGAGATGCGTAAAAGAGCCAAAATAATGGCTAAAGTTAACCCTTTAAAGCAGTGTTTTTCAACCAGTGTGCCGTGGCACACAAGTGTGCCGTGAGAGATCGTCAGGTGTGCTGTGGGAAATTATCCAATTTCACCTAGTTGGTCTAAAAACATTTTTTGAAAACAAATAATTCATTATCTGCAAATAATATGGATATTAATATTCAAGACACTTTGATAAGAATGACTAAATTGTTAATATAGGCTACAGAGTATAATTTTTTAAACATTTTTGTTTGGTGGTGTGCCTCGTGATTTTTTCAATGAAAAAAATGTACCTTGGCTCAAAAAAGGTTGAAAAACACTGCTTTAAAGGTACTCGCAACCATTTGGTGGAACCACACTCTAAGTCACATCTCTACCGTTTGGTGTAGTTATGCAATGCTCATGCTCTTTTCAGTCTTCCAACAGGTCAAAAACCATTTGTGCTGGTCAATAAATCGCAGTTAATGACTTGTTCTGAATGTTGTACTTTTATTATTAACAGTCATCTCAACCGTTTGGTAGAGGACTGTATCTGAAATACTGTAGGGTATAATAATAATAATAATTAAAATATATACATATATAAATATACATATATATATATATACACATATATATATATATATATATATATATATATATACATACACATATATATATATATACATACACATATATATATATATACATACACATATATATATATATACATACACATATATATATATATACATACACACATATATATATATACATACACACATATATATATATACATACACACATATATATATATACATACACACATATATATATATACATACACACATATATATATATATATATATATATATATATATATATATATATATATATATATATATATATATAATATATGCATATATATATATATATATATATGCATATATATATATATATGCATATATATATATATATATATATATATATATATGCATATATATATATATATATATATATATATGCATATATATATATATATATATGCATATATATATATATATGCATATATATATATATATATATATATATATGCATATATATATATATATATGCATATATGTATATATATATGCATATATATATATATATATATATATATATGCATATATTTATATATATATATATATGCATATATTTATATATACCTATATATATATATACACACATATATATACACGTATAAATAAATAAATAAATATGTAAAAATATGGTCATTTTCTGTTTGAAAAATCATGAAAACATAACAAAAAAGACGATTGGAACACTGACTTACATCTAAATGCTAGTTAAGAGCTCCCCCAGAGGACGCAGCAACAACCAGCAACCTGTCTAAAAGTTCCACTTCAAACTCAGGTGTCTTAATTAGTTATACAGCCCCAGAGGAAATGCTGCCGAACAAATTTGACTCGCGGCACTGTTACAGTCTTACACTTTTGCTGTAGAATCACATAAAACATGTCATCTGTTAAATTTGGGGTTTAATATTCCCAGAATGCTAGAGGGGAAAGGAAAAAAGAAAGGTGACGCTGTGGGGAACCTTTGAGCAGAATGTTTCAACAGAAACGTAGAGCATCTGACACGGCGCTCACGAATGCTCAGATTAAAAAGATCTTTTGTGAAACTCTTTACGGTGACTGATGACAAAAATAACAACCGCCGGTGCCCAGCATTGCTCCATTAAGCTCGTGTTGAATGTGACGGATAGATACTCCATTCAGCTCCGGCACGGCGTGTCCCAGACGGGGTATGACTGACGGCACATAAGGGAACATTCATTTTTTTTAAAAAGTGAATATCACTGCGAGGATAATCAGACCTATTTTTTTTAATGAAAGTCTAACCTGCTCGTATCCACAATTGCTCTTTAGTCTGTGAAAAATCAATATCTACGGTCTAAATTGAAGGTTCAATATTCAACATTCAGCCTCGAAGATCGCGAGGAAACAAATATATGATGCATCGAGAAGAAAGTGACTTCACGCTCCTCTTCTACAGGAGGGTTTCCATCAGCCCGCTTTTATGCATACTTTTGATTTACACATAAAAACATCTGAGTGGAAACACATAAAAAGTGAAAACAAAATAAAGATTTTTACACTTTAGGAGGTGGGAGTGTTGGCATACAGAAAAATAAAAGCAGATTTTTAGAAATCACACCACTGAAATGTCTGCAAATGTGATCACACAAAGGCAAACTTAAGACAAAAGTTAACATTCATTCAAAGCAAATAAAAACTTACTTACTGTACAAAAAAATAACTTGCATAAACAAAAGCTTAGATAAGCTGCCTTTTTCTCCCAGAAGTTACAAAAATAAACTGTACACAAATAACACAAACTGGTGTTTTGTGTGGTTTTTCAAAATAGAATTAAAAAAAAAATAAAACAATTGTTTATGAATTGATTCAGAATCGTGGAGGAACACATCATAGGAGATGTCAGGCTGAGAAAATAGAAAATACTCTTCTCATGGAATGCCCCAGACACCAGATCTCTGTTCTTCAATTTTACTACTACACTACGTCAATCCTGCCTTTTAAATTTTGTGTCGGTCACAACCAAATCACTTGAAAATCCGCCTGAAGCCCAGCATCAGACTGAGTGCCAGCCCCTCTCCTCCTGAGCTTGTGTGTAACTTGATGTTTAGATTATTTCTGTTTCCGTCTGTTTTCACGGTGTGCTCTTTGCAATCTGTTTTGTTTTGTTCTGACATGCCGGTGCTAAACCGAGACTACTGAAGGCGCTCACGTTTTTTTTTTTTGCATTTGGCACCTTTACAGACAGAAAAGAGAGAGCGAGATGACACGAAAAGAAAACATGTTCCCTTGTTCCAGCATCCGTCTTTCACACACCCCTCCTGGCTGTTAAATAAGCGCGGTTCTTCATCTCTATCTGTGAGCTCAACTTTATTCCTTTACCTCGAACAGTTGAGAGCATTCCACGCACCTGAATCTGTGGTGCTGTGTGATAACCGGCCCTGCATTGTAATGTCAGGAGTTCTACAACTCAGAAAGGCAGAGAGAGTCCAACCATCTGCCACGCAATGCAGACTGCTCCGAGGCTGCAGAGCAGACATTCCCGAGGCTATAAGAAGAAGAACAGATTCGGAGTTCGGACAGTGCAAACCCACACATGCACACACACACTCACACTCTTCTGATCAATGACCAGCAGTGCGGGGATGACAGCGGTGAATTGATTCAGGTTTGAACGCAGCGTCAAGGCAGCGTTTCATCACTTCAAGGTGACTCACCGATTTTTAAGCAGTTCAGAGGCGTCTTCGCCCCCAAAAATGACAATTTAAAGGGGGGGAAATGGCATTTGAGCTCAGCTCTTCCTTAGCTCTTCAAACACGTCGCCCTTTCATGTCTGACATCGCCCGTGGAAGCCGAGACAGGGCCTCAGCCGGGGTGACGAGCTTTGATATGCTGATATCAGCTTGTGTGAAGACATCCTCGACTTTTTTCTCCAGGTGACTCGACCTCTCTTCTCTCCGTGTCACTCTTCATTTACACTTTAATACAGTTATTCTTGTCGCACAATGTCGCACATGAATTGAATTGAACTGAAGGCCCAGTGTGCAACATTCCGTGGGGGTTTATTGGCAGAAATTGAATATACCAACCTTAAGTATGTTGTTCTGATTGCTTTTAAAATAAAAATAAATTTTATGTTTTATGACATTTGCACATCAATGGTTATGTGAATAAATGGCACACAATTGAGAATATGTGTATTTATATTATTTCAAGCGTAACCTTATTAAGCGAAAGAATTATGATGGTCTTTGCTTAAGGACAACCTTCTGGATGATATGTAAACCAGTTTGAATATTTGAGGATAATTTTGCTTACTTGATCATGTTAAATGTCCCATTATCAACTAGAAAAGCACTAGGAGAGCGCAGACCTCAGCCAAAGCATACCTACAAAATACAACCTCCCGACAAGCAGCATCTACGGATCACGCCCAAAATGTAATCCCTTGTTCCTGGTCGCATTGCGGACACATTTCCTGAATTTCATCCCGTTGTGATTTTCGAGTTATGTTGCCAACAGACAGACAGACAAACTCTGACAAAAACATATACCCACACCCACATAAATCCTATGGCAAAGAGTGAAGGAGTGGTAAGAGATGTGGTGTGGAAAGGCCAACCATCATTCCCTGATTATTTTTGTTGCAGTTTGGGGTCTAACAGTTTGATGTGACTAATTCACACATACTGGACCTTAAACTAACTAACTTAAAATATAAAACCACAGACGAGTCAGGCGTCAAACCTCACAGGTCAACGACCAAAGCAAAACGGACAAATCATACAAACTTTTCTGGGTATTTAGACAAAATGCTGATTTTATGCTGGGGAAACCGTAGACAATTCACTTCAAAAACACAAGTGCACGAGTAGAAATAAACAGACTTGGACACGATGACAAAGGCTAACAGTCTGTGGAGAGAACAAATGGAAGCGAAATTCCATGTGCCCAAAATAACTGTTACTTCACGACTCTGCACCCTGGCTTCTCATCTGTGATGCCGGTGCCAGTGAGAATGAAATTAAAGAACAAAAAAAAAAATTTAATTGACATGCTGTGCAGAACCACCCGAGCCAGACTTTAAAAAGGAAAAGACATAAACCCTCTGTTCCCAGCACATCAACATCCAGGCCAAAGAAAACAGAACCGCTCTGGCCCTGGAGGCACAAGCAGATTGCATTCCTGACTAATCATTTTAAAAGCTCCTGTCACTTGCCTCATTCTGGTTGGTTTTATTTTCAGGCTTTTTCTTCCTCTAACAAATGAAAAGCTTCCTATACTATCATGAATCCAACAAACGTGCAAGCTGACGAAAACAAAGAGAGGACGAAAAAACACTTGCTCCAACAAATCAGTCTCTCCTATCAACGTTCGAATGAAACCAGCTCCTGCTAGTTTAAATTCTGTTTCCTTCCAGAATGACTCATAATTAGTCCTCACACCAGCCTGCTGTTTTTCTGCTCCGCCAATCAATTTAGCCTCCACCCTTTAATGGATCCAAATCAGAGAGCGGTGCTTACAAAAGGCCGACGTCGATGGCTGAGCTTAAAGATTTCAGACATGAAAGGAAGAAGAAGAGCAGCTGCTGCTGTCAGCCAGGCACTCAACAGGACGAGCGAGGACACTAAGACTAAATTGTGATAATTATCATCAAAAAATTATATCATATGATGCATGACAAGGAGAAGTACACCTTCTGAGATGACGACACCATTGTCAATTTAATTTCACATGGAGGCGATCAATGTTACAATCAAGCTAAATCTTTTTTTAAACAATTACTCTACTGTGAGTGGGTTTCAGCCCGAGGCACAGTTGCCTTCAAATCATCAGAACCTACACTACGCTGTCAAACTGAGGGTATAGTGGATGACGAGAAAAAGCATGGATGTATGAGATCCAAAAACACACCCTTTCCCTTTTGATAGCAGCGCTGCTGTCAGAGGCAGAGGAAAATACTGATTTAAGTCACTTACTGAAAACACTCTACCTATTAAAATCAACAATACTTGAGGGATGCTTGCCACTTTTTCCTCACTTTTCACATTCAACAGCTTTTCTCCGGCTGTAAACTTCTGTTTGTAAATCGCTCACTTTTCAAATACAAAGTTCAAAGAGAAATACATTGATTTTGAATAATGGCACACAGGAGTTTTTTTTTTCTTTATAAATCTACTGCTACTCTACTTGGGTTTTCGTGAAAGGCATTTTATAAATCCAAGTTAGATTTATATCAAACATCAGTGTCATTTCTGCTGGGAGTGAAGGGGTTTGGCCCAATCTTTTGGTAAAAAAGTTCCTCTATCTCATGAACTAAATACGGCCCCTCATTAAAACACTTCTTGCAGTCTATAGGCTACGTGCACAATGGAAATTCTGCCTAGCAACCGTGGCTGCTGGTAAGCTGGGCTGCTTCAGGTAGCTCCTGTTGTCGTTGTGATTTCCCGGAGACACTAGTGAAGTGCTAAGTAGTAGAGTCAATTTTATTAGTAAAAATGAACGGATTTCAGATACAAGAGAGAGTGTTATCATATCAAAAAGTCAGAATGTCAGCCCTACATTGTTGTGTACCCCTTTGTACAAATTAGTCTCGGTACAATAGTACGATAAACTTTCATATGTTTCCCGTGGATGTGTCTGTGCGAGCCGAATGGATGGTGAGGTGACCAATCAGTCACCGAGTACGTCACGCATAGTGGAAAACAGGTACTAAAGAAAGCACCGGGTACTATCGCTCATGGAAAGGGCCAGTTGAAAACCTCAGGTGAAGCACCTCAGCATGTTATTATTCATTACATTTCTAGAGCACTTTTCAAGTTACCCATTATTATTAATTAACACATTCTCACTGGTGGTGGTAAGCTACGTGTAGCCACAGCTGCTCTGGAGCCAAAACAACCAAACGGCCCCTCCGACCATCACGATCATTCACTGCAAACTGCAAACTCCTTGCAGAAAGGCCCTTGTGCCAACCGGGGCGAGAAGTTGTACCAAACGCTCGCTGCAAAGGCAAGAGTGCTAACCACTACACCAACCGTGGGCCCAACCATTGTGTTCTTAGCTTGAAAAGGTTTCTCCACAATTAAAAGGTTCATGTCATGAACCTGATTGTCTTCAGACTGTTATTCACATTCCATTTTGTTCCAAAGAGACCCTAGATCAAAAGACGCAAATGTTTTTTTAAGTTGTGATCCTCAAGAAATAAGAACTACTCAAAACTTCCATATCAAGTTGTCTACAGCTGCGGGGACTGTGGGTTTGCTTTAAGAATTTAAAAAAAGTAGTCAGTCCGCACATTGTTAAGCTTCCATAAATAACATTATTCAGTCATTTAACACAGCCTCGCTTCAATCAAAGACAGAGACCGGGAACACTCCTTTTTTCTGGTAGAGGCAGTAATCAAATCAAATCATTATCACCTGCTGGCTAACAAACAGCTGGGAGCAAAATAAACAGCACAAGATGGTGGCCACAAGAGTGCAAACAATAGGAGCTGCTGCTCGGTAGATAATGATTTGACTTGATTGTTGATTCCACTAGAAAAAGGATGGTGCCCTGCTATTATTCTGTCACTAGTTTGCTGCCTATAAATTGGAAGCAGACACAGCACTTTGTTGAGTTCTCACCTCAGGAAGTCGAGTTGAAACAGCGAGCTACTGTTCTGAGACAACCAATAACAATTACCTTCCAGTCGTAGCTTTTGCTCATATTGGAATTACTAGATGTAAAAATCCATTAATAGCCTGTTAATGCACTTTTATTTTGTGTGATTTGCAGTGTAAGTAAGCAAGTAAACACAATTGGCTTTGGCACCATTTGGAGGAAGTCCATAGCTCCTAAAGGGTTAGACTTGGATGTCAGGGTACTTTAAACCATGTTTCCATTGAGTGCAAATGGTTTGGTTTGGTACAGTACAGTCTGTACTAATATAAACAGCCCCTACTGTTCCACCCTTCCCTTCAGATAGTGGAGTAAAATGGTCAGGGCGGCGCTAGACTGGCTCTACCCATGAAAACAGAGCTGCTGGATGTCCTCCTTTGTTGTCTGTTATTAAATAAAGCTACTGTTCTCAGTCGAAACCTTAAGGCTGACCCAGGGCTTTACCATTCCAGACTGAACCAAACTGAACCGTACCATGATGGGAAGATGGCATAAGTCTTTATGAACCCTTGCAATTACAATATTTCACATTAAAATAATGTTGTAGTCTTCTCTTTGCAGTAAAGAAAACAAAAATGAATTACAATAAAATGATAAAGTAGATTTGCATATTATATTGTATTCCATGGTTGGCAACACCAGGCTGTTTTTTAGTAAACAGTCTTAAAGTATGTAAAGAAGCTGACTAGTAAGTGCCAAGAGCTGTTGTTCACTTCAAAGGAATCTTTCTTTTAAAAAAAAAATAGAAAAGTCTGGTCCTGAAAAACACATCACCCCTTAGGAGGAAATATGCTAATACTGAGTGGTGAAGACGCTTGAGCCAGCCTTAAGTAAAGTACAGGTGACTTTCCAACCACTTATCACAACCCAAAAGACCATTAACGCATTAAAATTGCATAATTTCCATAATCCATACGTGCGTATGTGTATATCCAGAAAGAGTAACAGGTGAGTTTCTGTTGCAATCCCTGCACACTGAATAATTCTCTTTGAAGCT
Organism: Microchirus variegatus; assembly: GCF_963457635.1. NCBI lineage: Eukaryota > Metazoa > Chordata > Actinopteri > Pleuronectiformes > Soleidae > Microchirus > Microchirus variegatus. Next base: position 24,620,775 of record NC_139805.1, on the reverse strand, counting down.
GTCATTATGTCCTACATAGTGTTTTATGTTCTCCAGTGGAATGGTGGCATGTGGCGGCTGCGTTGAACAGGACGTGGCCTACTTTCTGTTTGGGGAAAGAGCAGAGAACTCGTATTTCTCTCCAGATCCCATGTGACGAGCCGATGTGCCAGCGAGCCCCGTCTTGCCTTTCCAATCTACCGTCTCTCACTGTCATTGTTTTCCGTCAACTTGGAGTCTCCATCCATTTGCTCTGTAGTGAATATGAAATTAATAATCAAACAAGTGGAGGATCTTCAAAAGGGTTCAGTGGAGGCAATAATTACTGAATCATGTTTTTGGGAGTGTGTTTAAAGCTGTAGTTTGGAACTAAAAGTGATTTTAGTTGTTGATTATTGCCTCCATTTGTGTGTTGCATCCTTCATTTGAAATCTGACTCTGACAAGCAATACTATAAGATGTGACTGAAGAAGTGCACGGGCGGGAGGGGGAAAAGAGGCCTTTTTCTTGTCAAACTGGGTTTTTGAACAGCTTCTCACTTCTGAAACTTTCGTGGGTGCATCTTGGTTTTCAGGCCTACTCCAACCTGTTTACAGCTGTCTCGCTTTACGAGTGCCGCGTTGCCTACGTCTGGCTTGACATAAAGCAAATCACTTCCTGTGTTCAGCATTCTCCCAACTGTTTGGCAGACAGTTGGGAGACTGTCTAACTCTAATCCATCCCCTTTCACACTTATTCATTCGGCATGACTATGACACATTCCCATTTCTCATTTTGACCCCAAGGTCCAAGGGGCACTGATTAAAATCTAGACCTGTGAAACGGGACGAGTCATCAGAGGCAGCATCTTTTTTGCCAAAAATTCAACACACTGTCATCTCTAATGGCGAACCAGTTTTTGGCATGTACACTAGACTGCAAACCTGTTTTTTTTGTGGTTAGTGTAGTTACACAGTATGCTAACCAATGTTAGCTATGAGAGTGTCATTAGTTTCCTTGAATTATGTTAAACTGTGGAAAATGTAGAAACAACGTATTTCCATTCGAAGCACTGACACTTTAGCCTCCTCTACCTCAACAGGAATTGGGACAGCCAACAAATGTCTGCACAAGAATGTGTAAGATGGAGGTGGTTTGGAATTTAGCCAACATGTACAAATTTATCTATTGGTTTGGGCAATGAAATATAGGTTTTTATGTCATTAATGCCTGTTTTTAATGAGTAGGTAGCTGCACAACAACAATACGAGTCTCAATTCTACCAACTATGTTTATTTTCTGAATCATTGATTCAACATTTGAGATTGGTGTTCTTCACCAGGCTACGGTATTCAATCCTAGGGAGTAGAACTCCACAGATAATGAGATTACATGACATCAGAGGATTGGGAAAAGGTTCAAAAGTTTGGTGGTAAACGGTCTCAGATGTGGGAATCTTGGGACACAGCGGTATGAGGCATCCTCCCTCACTCGCTCTGCTCCCTGCTTTTCCCCCATATAGAATTATTGATGTGTTACATTAACTAGTGGAAACACCTTATCTGGCAGCGCTCTGGGAAAACTTGAAAGAGGAAGCACATGGGAGAAGAGAGGAGAACAAGCAGATAAACATGAAAGTCACATGGATTCACAGTTTTCCCCATAAAACACAACAATTACTTTAATTCCTTCCTGCCTACATTTCTTTATTTACTTTCTAAACCTATTCGTCCCTTATTGCTTCCGACATTCTCTTTCTTCTTTCCTACCAACCTAGATTTCCTTCCTATCTATCAATCCATTCATCCGTTATAGGAACAGCAGCAGACGTGCTATATACAGTATGTTCTGTTGCATGTTCTAATATAAATGTATGTATGCTGTCAAGGTTTTGAACCTGAAGCCTATGAATCTCATGGGACTGAGCAAACAGAGGCCTATTGTATCTATTGTTATAACACACATTCTATGTTTAACATACTGCACAAGAGTATATTAAAGATTATCATGGTGGTGCAACATGTTTTTATTTTATCTGATATGTGTATATTATTTCATACTGCACCGCAACCTCTTGCTTTGAACAAATTGACATCATCGTCCATCCTCCCCCCCCTCCCTGTTCCACTTATCTACTCAGGTGACAATCCTAGAGTTGCCGACAGCTGCTGCAGAGCCTGTCCATCTGCAGCATCTCCCTCATGGCATCAATGTATCGCTCCCTCCACAGAAAAAACCTTGAGGCTCTGAGACAGTGTCAGCTTTTCGGCGCTGAAGAAAAACTCGCCTTGTGTCCGGACTGCAGATTTTTAGACATTACACAGTGACCGCGGTGGCTGAGTTTGAGCCCTGAGGGATATTACACTTGTGCGACTTGCACAAGGCCTTGTCAGTACTCAAAGAGAAATGGATGAATAATGCTAAGTAGGTAACACAACAAAGGCTGCACATACAACCAACTGATGTTTATCCCTTGTGAAGTGAGGGCTCTTACTCATAGTCGCACTTTTTGATGAAATGGTGCAAAAAGACACAAAAGGTCTTTAAGTGCACCTTCTAATTTACTCCATGTATGTGTGAGACTTAAGTGGGTGGATGATGGCACAACTGAGTGATTGATAAATAGCCTCTCAGCCAGTCATATTACAGCTATGAAACAGCAAAGCCAATCACAGCGAGCCACTGACGACGAGAGCTTCATTAGAGCAATCACACTCGTCTGAATGGGTAAGTGCAGCAGAGCAGCATGGAATACACAGCACCACATATCTGCGAGAAGAAATGACACTCATTTTACGAGGTGCCCACATACAAGTAATCAGGCAAGCTGTAACCATGGTAACGGCAACCAGGTGTCAGAGTCTGCAACACACAACTCTAGATTTCCATGACAATAAATAGATAGCTACTGCAACCCAATTTTGCAATATAGTTTAAGGCAAAAGCAAATTTGTGCATTTCTTTCAATAACCAACTGTAAACCATGAGCTATATTTTTGATAACTGAATCACAGCTTCATTTTAAGCACATGTTATTTAATAAATCTAAATTATAGACTGGGGAGAATAGACTTTGCCGACCCCAAAAAATATATCCCAGTATCTAGAAACTACTGCTCGACACCACTACACCACACTTTACTGCAACTTCTCACAGCGAGCTGACAGTTGAGTCTTCACAACCGCAGAGGCATTGACCGTTGAAGATACACCAAAAAGTTAGTGAGAAAGCCATGAGAAACTGTCAGAGGAAGTGCAGCCAGAGTTACAAACTTTTTTGTGTTTTGGCGACAGAGCTTTCGTTACAGGGTCCGACTGTTGGGACGTATAGGCTGTCGCTTGTCCGTGTGGCCTGCTGTTGCTAATATTTCCACACTTACTGACCCCTAGCTTTGGAACTTGTTCCCAAAGTAACCAAAAGGACCAGTGACCATCCAAACCAGTTTGATGTGGGACTTATCCTACCTCCAGCTACAAAAATTGCACTGGAATGCCTGTCGAAGTGGGACCTCCTACTAGTGAAGTCGGGGCTGATCGACCTACCCCCACATCGCCAAAATGAAGTCAGAGAATAATGGCGGTGGCCATGGAGTCACAAGAATAGTGTTATATAAACTTTACTTTTCTGTGTGTAAAGTTATTTTAGACACAGCAATTTTAGCAACAGCAACTTGTTTTTCATGTTATGGCGTGAAATTACTTTGTTGTTATCTGTTAACATGAAGATATGTAGGGCTACAGTAAAAGTATACTCATGACATTACAAATCGTTATGTATTGCTTTTACATATACGGCTCGCTTGTGTATGTAAGTAGACGGACTTGCTGACAGTCAAAATGCCTCCTCAAACAGTGCGATCGTCCATGTTTTCTAACATTTGACTTCAATTGCCTGGAACGCTTTGCAGTAGGAGCTAGTACAATACAGGTAGGATAAGTCCCACATCCCATTTGTTTGGATGGGCCCTGGAATGCACCATAACTACTCCAGTGCCAACTTTTGATTCAGTCTCCACCAGTGTTTCGCCTCTTATCTGTACTTCAAAAGAGGTCAGTGGTCAAAGAAACAGCACAGCGTAAATGTGCAAAACAGCAACACCATATTCCCACTGCTCATCAAGGACTCATTCAAAGGATTCATCAAGGATTCAGTCAAAACTGTTCACTTCTGTTCAGCCTCCAACTTCACTGATGGTCTGCCCCGCACACGTCTGTCACCTCTCTGGACATATACGCACACTACCCACTATCTCTCGTTATTGATCGTGTTTCTTTTTAAAACCTGTCAGCAAACACACATGCACACACACACGCACGGTAGCTAAATGAGCCTTGAATGAACAAATAAACAGCACAGTCAGTTACTGAACTAGCAGGAATAGACACACACACACGTGCGTGCGTGTGCACATACACACATGACTGTATCTGACCAGTTGCCAATACGCTTAATGAAACAAGTGATGAGTTATTGACACCTGCTGTGTATCTGAAGATGCTGAGGTGTCTGCTGCTGTCCACAATGTGCTGACACACACCCACGCCCAGTCACAAACACACTCCCTCTCGTAAAGAAGTCATGGATAGACATTTTTTCGAGCCCCTCAACCTAGCCTTAACATTCAAAATTCAACCCTGAACAAAACCAACCAAAACCAGTTGTTAACCCTCAAAAATCCCTTTTGGGTTGTGAGGACCAGCCAAATACAGGCTTGCACACACACAGACGTCGAGTCCGTGCATTCAGATCAGATGTGTGGTCAAACTATAAATATTGCTGACTATCCTGATTGCATATGCATGAACGTGTGTATACTTGCATTTGTCACCTCATTAGGACCTTAGCTGGCATAAACAGTGACCTTGTCAGGACCAGTAGTCCTCATGGAGACCAAAAAAAAGACCTTAGTTCAGGGCTAAGGGCTAAGAAATGAATGGCGATCAAGCTTAGGGTTAGCATTAACTGGTTGTAGTTAAGGTTAGTGATAAGGCTTTGTTTAGGCTGTGCAGATGAATGGAAGTCAATGCAGTGTCCTGAGAAGAATAGCAGTGCGAATCTGTGCGTGTGTGTGTACATATGCTCATTATTGAAAATCCAGTAATTAGCCTCTGCAGTGCTTTGAAACTGAGGCTCTTAATTGGACCCTACCGACGGTCATTGTACAGCATGTTAAGGCACCGGACACACACACACAGGTTTTCAAAGCTATTCTTTCTAGGACTCTGCATCCACTTCCATTCATTTGGTTGATCTAACCGAAGCATCATCTCTAACCTTAACCATCAACAGTTTATGCCTAACCCTAATTGCAACCATAACTCAAATCTTAACCCTAAACTTAGCCAGTTTCTCAGAAAGTGTGAGGTCAGTGTTTACGGCAGAAAAGTCCTAAAAAGGTGACTCATACAAGTACACACACACACACACGCACGCACACACAAACACATAATCAAGAAACTCCACCTGTGTGATCGCCCTCCTTCACTTTCTCCTCCTCCCCCTCACCGCCCTCCTCCTATCGTTTGGTGTGAAATTAAACATTTAAGCCCAGCAGCCCACGAGTCAAGGTACTTAATGATATCAACTTGCAAATCAATCTCTCTGGAGAAAAAGATAAAGGCAGAAAGACATGACAAGATAGAGAGGGAGAGAGAGATAATAACCTGCAGGGGTTTTTGGCAAAGAGCCTGACCACACAGTGAGACTCACCTTGACCCTTTAAGTGTCATCTCACACAGACTATGCACAGAGTTGGTGGGTTCGTCTGCACAGGAATACAGAAGCTAACAAAGGTATTTAAGAGTAAAGATGGAGTTTATATAATAAAATCCTCGGACACAAACGCTTTAAACACATGCAACACTGCAGTACTCACGTATCGCATGTGAACAATCCTAATCCTGCTAACTAACCACCTTCTGGCAGCCCCCCACTTAGCTTGTGCATTCATTTCCTCGCATAGCGAGATGTCGGTACAATGTCAGGGCAAAGATGCAAATCACGTCACATAAATCACGTCGAATTTGGATAATTTGCTTCACTCCTCTATTTGAATGCTTAAATATTTAAAGAACCAGAACAAAAGTCAGCTTTTCAATTGCACTTGCGCTGGTAAAAGGCTTTGTGAAAATCTGCTTTAGACTCTCACAGACCCTTTAAATCCCTGTATGCTGATGATTGTGCGTCATTTAAAAGGTGACGCAAATCTAACATATACTACTATGTCAATCGATTCACGCTTGCTTGTCATATCCTGCTTGACTAAGTATAAGAACTGGGATCCTGCGTCCTACGATAGTGACTCCTTTTATCCTGGATTTAAGAATGTTGGCATGGCAACAATCACATCTACACATGTAGTTGTTTCAGTGAGCGAGCTGCATAGAAAAATCAAAAGGACAGGGGTTTCTATTATTTTGTCCACTCCTCATTACCTCAGTGGAAACACACGAGAGTATAATCAATTACAGCTCAACAGCAGCACAAAGTCCATCCTTGGACATGATCACACAAACCGCTGTAAAACAATTTCAATAAAACCAAAACATTATAGCCTAAGTGATGGCAGGATTTATTGCAGGATTGCTGCATTAGGCTTTATTACCTTTATGTAGGTGGACCTAATAAACTGTGTGTACATGTACATAAATGGATTACCCAGCAGCAGCGATAGTGAGCGGGGTGGCCGAGGGAACACGAGTCTCCATGATCTCACATGCACTGCAACAATGACCGTTATTTGTCTTCTGAAGCCGAGACATGGAGCTGATTAGCAATTAACATAATACGGTATGACTCACTTTCTGCCCTTGTAATTAAGATCTAATTATTTCTTGGTCCATTAAGGCATTTTTGCGTCACTGCTCAGCTTATGCTCTCGTGTCAGAGTCACAGTGATGTTGTGATAAAATATCCATTTATGCCATTAAGTAAACACATGTCTCCACAGTGAGACACTGAGTTAACAGAACTAAATGTATTTTTATTTTTAAGTTTTAACACAGAACAAAGAGAGATGTCTATTAATGCAGAGTCTGGTCCATTATACAGCACCTTTAAAATAAAAATGACTGCAGGGTTTTAAAGGATTTATGTAGTGGTGCAACACCAAATTACATCTCATTACTTCTCATTGTGGCAATAAGCAGTTCTGTCATTGTTCTGTGTTTGTTAGTGCGGCGCATAAATATTACAGATGAGACACTGGGTAGCAATTTGGAGAGAAGCTAATGACTTTTCATCTGCTCATGTGTGAGTAAACTGCAAACAGAGGAGGAAGGAGGAAGGCGAACGAAGGTGGACGAAGCAGTTTAACTCAAACATCTGCTCCGAGATTCTTCAAAACCCCTGCATGAACGCACACTGCCTCAGAGAAAAGAGGGCGTCTAAACTACTATTATCATAATAATGCTGAGGCCTAATAAAGGCTTAAGTTTATAGCAGAGGATTTCAAAAGTCATACCTCTTTGCCTGTTTTGCTTTGATAACCGTGTATCTTATTTTTCTGTGTAATTTTGATTTATGATGAAGAAAATGTTACATAGCCTCAATAAATGATTTCGATTCTGATCTTCAGTCACAATTCGATTGGATCACAATTATCATTTGAATTAATCAATTTGATTAATTCCCATGATGCAGCACACCCTTAATTTTCCATATTAATGCACATGGCTACCTTTGTCATCAATCAACATAATCTTCTTCTTCTTTCGTTTTCTCTCTTTAGGGCTCGTCACAGTGGATTCATGTGCCTCCATCTCATCCAATCCCTTGTGTCCTCCTCTGTTACATGAACAGACTTTAAAATGAACAAATTTCATCAATAAATTAAATTAAAGGTGTTCTAAAACTAATGCTGCTGCAGTAACTTAACCGACATCGACCATGTTAGAAATTGGTATTTTAACTTCAACACACTTTGATTTTTCCACACTAGTGTAACGTGTGTTGACATAAGGACTTCCATGTTCAACGGGCCAATTAACATGTTTTAGTGACCACACAGTGACCTTGGCCTTGGTCGCCCAAATCTACGGAGCTAATCCGTCACGTTTAGTGACGGATAAGTGAACATCTGTTCCAATTTTGAAAGGATTCTGTCGAGGCCTTCTTACAACACATTAACAATGCAAAAGGTCACAGTGACATTCGACCAGTAAAGTTTAATCAGTTTAAATGAGAGTCAAAGTGAACATGTGTACTAAACTTTGTACAAAGGATTCCCTGAAATATTGTTTTCACTGTGTTTTGTGACTGCAGTGACCTTGACCATTGTCTAAGGTCTCATTCAAAATTTGGACCAAAATTTAAATGTCGAATCGAATCGAATTTGTTACTCTTCGTCCTCTGCATCAAATGTGTTGTCATTCAGTATCTAATCAGCTTCAGTGAACCAATAAGCATGCATGGACCAAGAACTAACGGTGCTTGTGATTGGCTGTCTCAGTGTGTGTGGGAAGTTATGAAATGGAGCTCATTAAAGGTCACAGAGTGGTCCTGTTGCACATATATGTTAGTTATGGAGGTCTACATACATTTTGTTTACAATTTGTATTTTTATTTAAATACTGATTTAATAAAAGTAGTATCTATAAATGTATCATTAAGTCCAGATAGCAACAGCATATAGTACATGTTTTAATCAATACCAAATGTCCCTCTGAAGGCGTTCTTGACATATTGTGTGCATAAGAATGGGAAGGACTAGTGATCAAAAACAAGACGCGTCCATTCACTGGCTGTTCCCAGGGTTGAACGTATTAGAGGACAAAACACAGAGACGTCTCTCTTTACACCAACAGCACATTCAAGTACCTGACACGTTTACACGGAAAGGCAAAAAAGTCACCGGAGACTAAGAAAATTTCAAGGTCTTGCTGTCCAAGGTCAAGTTTGGACACCATCCCAAGACAACAAAGGCCATTGACACCCGTGCACCTGAGCGTAACACCTCCTGCAGTCTGAGCCAAACAAAGTATGTATTCACAACTGGTTAGCTATTTAGTATTCTGATTACCAGCCCACTGCTTTTGTCCCCGTCTCATTACCAAACCAAGGTGACACCAAGTATAACACATGCGCCATCTGGCCCGCCAACATCTTGTCCATTTACTTTCTCATGCACAACCACACACTGCGAGGTTAAACGTACTCACAAACTGAAAAATCCGACATTTCCACATGAGTAATATCTGCACATTACTGTGAATTATTATTATTTTTTAACACTGCTGTTTCACATCCAGGTCTGGGCCTTTCAGTGCGGATTCCTCCCCACAAGTCCAAAAACATGCAAGTTATGTGGACTCTAAATTGCCCATATGAGGGAATAGTTGTTTGTCTCTATATGTTGGCCCTGTGATGGTCTGGCGACCTGGGATTGGCACCAGCAGCCCTGCGAACCTCTGGTGTTAGGATAAATCGACTGAGAATGGATGCATGGAACAACACTGCAGGTTAAAAACAAAGTCAAAACTGTGACATTTATCCGCCCGCCTCACCGTAAAAAAACACTAACATGGCTGTGCCAACAAGGCCCGTAAAGCACAGGGCAGCGACAGTCGCCCATATGTACAGTACCTATGGGGATATTAGACCTGGGCAAGTGGCCAGAGTTTTAACATACACCCTGCTTTATTCCTACATACCTAATTTAACATCACAGCATAATTAAAGGGACTTGGCAGCTTCCAACAGCAGCTTTCATAGTCCCCTGTACGAGAATAGAGCTTGTTGAGTGGGCAGGTGTGGGATCCACACAGAGAATCCAACACTGCGTTCCTACACAACTGAACTGAAGTATTTCTACACTCATTCAGCACAGTGGTGATTAATAATCGAGCAACAGAACTTCTAAAATTTCCCCAATGATTAATATCAAAGTGCCACTAATGATTATCACTCATAACTTGTGTGTGTGTTCCCTGGATTTAAAGGCTGTTGCATTGATAATCATATTTATCATATTAAATACATTTGCAAAAATACACAAAAAAAATACATTGAATTGAGGCAATTATATTTAAAAAGTCTCTTCATAACAGTTCTTTCATTTCAATCCTAATTATTTGTTATAGCATCATTTTACCATATTTATAGGCAGTTTCTAACACATGCAAATGTCCTTTATTTAACATTAAAAAGCCAAAGAAATAACAAGATAATTATTTTTTTTAAATGATAATGTAATACAGATCATAAACAGTAGCTATTTCATTTTAAAGTCTATTTACACGTTATTGTTACTCTCCTTTGAGAAGCATAAACATCTCAAAAGAAAACTAACTACAAGCTTCATATCCTGATACAGCTTGTAAATTATTATTTAATTTATTATTATTTGTATTGTTAGTTGTTTAATTTTCTATGCACTCTGCTCAAAATTCCTCAGCTCCGCTCCGATCATATACTATACTATAACCATGGCTCTAGTTTAATTAAACTGTAAAAGAGAGTAAACAGAGCGTTATGTGAAATGCACCCAGTGGTTTTGGCTCTCCTGAACGCACCACTGCACTCCACTTCATCGGTTTGGTCTCGTCATTGTGAGAACATCACTTGTTGTTTCCGCACAGTGTGTTTATTGTGTCAAAGGTTTTTCTGATGAAAAAAACCTTATACTTCTGAATCATTAGCATGCACCATGAGCAACGGCTAAAGAGAATGTTGGACTAAATATTCTACTGCCTCCTATCACGGTTCCATCAAAAGACGGTCAATCTGCTTAACTGTCCACTTTGTAATCATCTTCTTTCATCAAATAAACGTACTACCATTACACAGCAATTTCCACTGTTTCCAATCATTTTTCGTCAATGTTGTCAGCACAGTTTTGTATTTTTATGTACTTTAAGATATTGAGAATATCACGTAAGAGGTTCTTGGGTTTATATGCAGGATTATAAAGGAGATATTTACTCTAGAAATTAGCCCTGTTGTGTTGTACAAATACAATGGCACATTCTTGGTGTTTCATCATCATTAATTCTGACCCAGTAACATCTAAAATGATGCTTACCCCTCTGCAGAGGTTTTCCCTACAGTATATATATACCCAAGACACCAAGATTATTCATGTACACTTCAGAGATTAAAAAATGAAGAAAAACTGTGCCGTAACGGCCACCAATGATGACAGAGGTCATAGTTCAGCTATGAAACGTAGAAACGTTTGCTTTAATGGAGGTCATTTTTGAGATCAATTACATTTTATTTATTCATATTTATTAATAGCAATGGGTGCTGCACAACAGGAGAGCATAGAGAATAAAGTGTACTTTTGGGCATATGCATAAATAAAAGTGAGTGTAAACCAGGTTTACTTGAACTAAAAGACAGGAATTAACATGCTGAACTAAACATGTAATTTAACTTTTGTTAACCAAAGCCACCAAATCTTCATCGCCCGTGTTTCCCCCCCCGATCCTCACATTATTTTGAAGATATGACCATCTGCCAGCTGCGTTGGGAGCTGCTCTTGTAATCAGAATTAAACAGATCAAGAGCAGATGTTGTTGGTTTCACAAAGTATGATAACAAACAACCTTAAATTGGAGTGGAGTGGGACCTAACGATGTCACATCAGAGAGACTTGGCTTTTGAAATTAGTCATGGGATGGAGAAATGTGGGAGTTACATTTGAAAGAAACGGCAAATAATTCATAGAATTTATTAATTTAATAGCTTTGGGGTCACTGCGATGGTTAAATGGCTTATTATGAGGAGAGTGGGGGCTCCACTCCCCCCTACTGTCTGTTTGTGAAAAACAAGCCTTGCAAGATCAGGGCCGCCAACCTGGAGTCCTCAAAATCAGAAGAGAAGAAGAGTAAAAGGCACAATATGTTGTGTCCCTTTTAGCAACAATTAGGCCCTGTCCCAATACCTCTCTTAACCCTAAATGTTTGCCCTAACCCTAAATGTTGCACATGCTCGTGTAGGGGGGAGCAAGGGGCATTGCAATTTTGCCCTTATCATCAACCCTCAAAATGTAGTGAGCTCTGATGCGGGCTTAAAAAGAAGTGGTAGATTAAATTACCCATGATGCTTTGCAAATTCAGCGAGCCGGCTGATTTTTTCAACAAAGATGGCGGACACATCTGCAGAAGAACTATTATGTTATACTATATTTTGCAAATAAGCACGTTACAATGTCGAAATATGTTGGTTTGCTATACATCCAATGGACCATTCAGCTTTGAACACTAAGTTTATGAAAGCAGCTAGCTAACTAGCTAGCGGCTATTTGCAGAGTACTTCGAGAGCATATGCCCATCATGTAGAGCTACATGACGGGCAAACTCTCTCAAAGCACTCCGCAAATAGCCGCTAGCTAACTAGTTCTGCTACATGTGGGTAGTTTTGTCAGTGTTTTGGACGTGTGTACCGGCGTTCACTTGAACACGAATACCCTGGACTTGTCAGATTTCAATCACATTTGTGATATAGTGTTTACGAGGACGGAGAAAAACCGGCGTTGACGGAGAAAAACAAACACAGCCAACGCAACAGGCAACACAACAGCTGGATCCACTGGCATTTTTCCTGAATGAAAATAGTAGCACGCTCCACTGGTAGAACACGTGACATAGGTTAGCACTTTCGTTACGTCCACTACGCTAATTCTATACAGTGGTGTCCCAATTCCATAGGGAAGCCACTTCCCTCAACGGGGGGAATTTATGGTTGAGGGCACTCCTTTTAAGGGGGAAATTTTAAGGGGGAGAAATGGGACGGGGCCTAAATCTCCCTCCGTCTCCTCTTCTGACATTTTTAATTCAACTTTCTTTTGTACGGCTACAGTACTTTTCTGATGAATACTGCAACAGAAAAATCCACCAATATTATGAACAGAACAAGAGTGCGGTACAAGAAGAACGAGGTAAGAACTCATTCGGTAAACCTCATTCCCAAACCCCCTGACATTGTTTTCCGACGGTTAGTTTACAGACGCTGCTCCATCACTGATGCAAAACAGCTCCGAACACAGCTGTACTGTATGGCCATTTTGGAAAAGGCTTCCTATTAATAATGACTCAGAATGAAATGGAAACAATGGGAGAAAGCTGTTGCTTTCCACCGTGCCGTCTATGTGCGGAGTTCACAATATGCTGCGTGTGAAATATGCATGAGGCTAAATGTGTCCCCGCCACAGCTGCAACGCCACATTGCTACAGAATAGAGGGTAGAGGGTAAGAAAAAGAAAAAAAAAAGATTAATTATTTTTCCTTCCTTTTTTATTTTGTGCCGAGATGAATCTTAGAAATGGGGCAACGCTATGACATTTGTATCCCTGACGACTTTTGTGCAGTTGCAGTTGCTGACATTTGTGAAAATAATGTGTGTTGGCTTTGAGCCGACAGATCCGAATGTCCTTCATTTAATATTCAGAAAAGGACACAAAAAAAGGGGAAGGAAATAAGCCGCTTATTTATCTATTGTAATGCAAGTGTCATGAATATGTAAAAGCGACTATCAATGCTTTCACCTTGAGTGTGTGTGTGTGTAACTATTTGGAAAATGAAAAGGTTGGAAAACAAGGTCAGACTCTCCTCTTGACTTTGACCAGGTTACAATCAGCTCATCGGAAATTCACACACACATACAACTGCTGTTCATCATGAAAGAACATTTTTGTAGAGTTAACATGTGACGAGATGTAAATGTAAATGTGTTATTATTGTAAAATTATTGTAAATGTTGCACGCGTTAATCTATCTAGCGAAATAATCTATCTATCTATCTATCAATCTATCTAGCGAAATAATCTATCTATCTATCTATCTATCTATCTATCTATCTATCTATCTATCATGTGGTTGGAATGATGCTGCCTTCAAGACAACTCTGAAATTGGACTCTTCCTGTCCCAACTGAAGACAGGAGACTACTTATTAAGTAGTAGTACAATTAATGCTAATTTAAGCACCAGAGACCCGCCCTCCTCTTCCTCTGATTGGCTCTGACCCAATAATGAGTCTTTTATTTTAACAATTAATCTTCTGGTGCATTAAAATGGTTCAAAACTATTAAGTTGTAATGATTTCTCTGATACATGGGAAAACAAATGTGACAAATTGTATTGAATAAAGGTATCATTTAATGATCAATTATAGGATAATTATGTACTTTAAGGGATGGGTGGCAAACCCAAGTCTGTGTTCCGTGTTCACAAATCATATGAACAGTTTCATGCACAATAGGCAGGAAGTGTTCATTCAGAAAGTAAAAAAAAAAGTCCTATTTTTGGCAGCCACAGCAGTGAATGAAGTGTTTGAACTATAGACAGATGACACGGAACAGCATTGTTCTCAAAAAACTTGGGTTAATACAGAGTCACGGATGAGTCCAATTGTTTTGATATGAAAATGGTTTCATTCGTTTGTTGCGTCTGTCATGAGTCACATAGCTGAGAAAAAAAAAAAAAAGCATGAGCTTGATCACCAGGAGAAAACTCTCCCTCACAAACCTGTGACTCATTCACCCTCTGATCCAAATATACAGTATTTTTCTGCTTTAAAAGAAAAGAGCGCTGGTCAAAGTGCAAACTCGAGCCTTGAATATCTCGTCTTTAACACCTCGTCCGTGGTTCACGATTTCTCCTTTTTGGTTAGAAATAAAACCTCTGAGTGATTTAGTAGTTTGAACTGATGACATCTTTTAAAAGTCTTGTTACAGAATTATGACTGTGGCTAAAAGTCACTATAAAGATCCAAAAGGGATTTTTAACTTCTCTTCATGTGTGATTAATGCTGATGCTACACAAGGTTTGTGGCTATTAGTATTATTAACTTAATTAAAGGCCCAAAGGACAATGTAAAAAAGTATAATAATTGTTTAAACCCCTAATAATTGATTAGGGGTTTAAATTTAACTCAAGTTCCTGTTCAAAATGATGCATTAATAGGATTGAAACATGATGGAGCCTCACAGTGTGACACAGAAGGCAAAGTTCCAATGCAAGGTCGTGAATTAAAAGATACAAATTTACTTCCAGCAAATGAATTACAATTTCATATAGAACTCTGCTGTGGGTTAAATCAACAACAAATGACAATTCCACGAACATAAAAGGACTTTGCTGTAAACACAGAAACAGTTTTGTCATTCCTTGATGGTGTAACTTGGAATAAATTGCAGCCTCGCAGCGATTTTTGATTTAAAAATGATTAATTGTTCAGCCCTAATATGAAGAAACACCGTATTTGACCCCAATTTGATGTTTTCTCGCTGTGTCTCCATTGTTAGGTTCAGTATCAACTCAAACGACGGACTGAAAATGGCAAGTCTGCCTTGAGCTCTGTGAGCAAGGCTCTGACGGGACATCAACCTGACACACTCCTGCCCGACACAGTCCACACACACACAAAGGGAGAGGGAGACGCACAACACACACACAAATCTAAGAAGAAACAGCAGCGCAGAGAAGTTAAAGCTGTGAGTGGAGGTGACAGAGCTTCTCGAGGGAGAACCCAACACAAGAAGGGTCGTGCCTGTTCCTGCCTTCCATTTCCTCCACTCTTTGTTGTGTGGACGTGTCTGTGCGAGTGTGTGTCTGTGTGTGTGTCTGTGTGCTGCCTCCCGCAGGATCCGCCTTCACCGACTACAAAACTGGGACAAATCCCAAGGAAAAGGAAAGAAAAAGACATGAATGAGAGGGGGGAAAGTGGTGAATAGGTCAGGATGGACATTTAAACCGAGACAGACAAGGGAAAGGCTAAACTGTGCAGATGGGGATGTAAAGGAAGAGACGCAGGGAGAAGAAAAAGATGAGGGAGACATGGGAAGATATCGAGGAGGAGAGAAACTGAAAGATTCTGTTAAACTGCAGCCTCCATTTTGAGGAAATACACTTGCACAGTGGAGCTTTTTCTCTGAACCCCGTCTGGAGACGAGGAAACGGCACAGAGCCATTTCAGAAATGTTTCCACTACTGTTTGAGACATTAAACAGCGTGCACGTGTGCTAGGGAAAAGGCCTACAGGTGAACTTCATCCAACATAAAAGCTGCTGTCTTTTATGTCAGACTAAGTCCAAGGAGAACTAACGTTTCCATGAAAAGGTTTGGGGTTAAAAACCGATAAAACAGAGAGAGCAGCTGGAGCGTTGTTATTTTTTACAGTATGGAGGTCGTCACTGTCTGTTTAATCTGAGCTGGAGC
Source organism: Microchirus variegatus (assembly GCF_963457635.1). NCBI lineage: Eukaryota > Metazoa > Chordata > Actinopteri > Pleuronectiformes > Soleidae > Microchirus > Microchirus variegatus. The sequence goes on along the minus strand of NC_139805.1, from coordinate 24,604,657 downwards.
ACGTCCACATTATACTCCGTCTAATGAGAGGAGGGATGGTTCTAACCTAAGGGGCCATTTAAATGTAGCGTTTGTGAATTAATTCATGCATTCAACTAAAAAAACAAAAATAAAAACACAAGGCAATTAATTGTAAACATAGCCTACTTTATTTCCCTCAGAGCAGCTTGTCTGTGTCCGTCCTCTTTTTCACTGACTGATTCAGGGAGCTTGGTCTGGATGATGAGAGGTTCACAGTTTACTTCGAAATGAACCAAGCCCAGTTTGGCCTACTTATACTTATATATAAAAAACACATGCTTGAAATTGTTTGCTGCATTCCAAAAAATACCAAAAAATAAACAGGCGTGTTTGCACGTCACATTTGTGCACATTACAGTAGAGTGACAAGGGGTCATCATTTCATAATATTATGGTAATACCATCAAATTTCAAATTCAATTTCCAGCTTTGTAGTTAGAATGGTATTAGACTATAATATTATTAGAGGTAATGAGAATTAATATGTGCCATCATTAGTGCAAATGTGTGGGAATAAAATGTGATAATTACCATAATACAGAGTTCAAATTCATCCTCCAACTCAAAAGTGTGTTGTTTTTCTAGCTCTGGTCACATGACATGATGACAGATTGTAAGAAATCAGTGATTTAAACTTCACAAGTGTTTATTGGGTGATTCTTTTTGCAGAATATTATACTGGTGGATGCAGGAGATGAGATTAAGTCTCCAGTTAAATGAGTCAGACTCACAAACTGCAGGCTGAATTTAAAACCTGGTTGTTATTGGAAGCAATCAACGCTTCTATTCATAGACGTGTGTCACAGAAATTTTATGAGTTTCTAATCTGGTCACAAACTGCTAAAAAAAAGACAATAAACTGCTAAAGTTGAGTTTATTTATCTGATGTTATTATTCAAAGTATAATCATTTGTGTCACATGAACTCTCCTTCACCTTCTCACACATTTTCTTCTGCTTCAGCTTGGATTTCCCCGTTACCCATAATGCCTTGTGACAGCCTGCAGAGCAGGGACAAGAACATGACTGCAGTTCCCTGTGGGTTTTGGTGCAGGCTGTGATGACAAACGTAGGAAAGTATATAGCAAAGAAGGAGAGACAATGGATCCAAACGATCAGCAGCAGCATGTTTCTACACCACTGTTCCACAACTTTTTACTTTTTACTTTGGATAAAGAGCAAAAACCTTTCAAATGTTGGTGTATTCTCTGTTAGAGCATCTGCCACAATCACCGTGTTTTCATTAATACTGATGTTGTTAGCACCACTTGACATAAAACAAATCATTTCAGTGCAGGGTGACACAATTTTTTGATTTAAATCAGCATTGTGTGAACTAATCCGATAACGCTTTGACTCCAACAGACATTTTGTATGTTTTAAAGTGACAAACTACAATCTTAAAGCAATGCGAGTTCTGGAAAACAAGACGTCATCAACAGCAAACAGATCTGATCTTGAAAAGATATCAGTGCCTCCAGATGAGTTCCACTCATTTTTCTTTAATGCTTCATGACAGAAAAGACAATCTGATTTGTATGATGCCACTCCAACTGGCACACACACAAAAGCAGTTATTGCACGGAGCTAAAGATTTAGTCTAACACTGTCACAAGAACAAGTGGGAAGATATTAAAGGGTATCTTTTTCTTGATTTTAATTTTTTTCCAATTACAAATTTCAATGATATTTTGGGCACTTAGACATTTCTCAATTTGCCTCAAGTGTGCTATGGATTGTGGTTTGATTCCTGGTGCAGTGCAGCTCTCACAGCTGTCGCACTTGAATAATTTTTGCAATATCTTTAAAATATACATTTTCCCTTCTAATAAATCCAAATGAAGCAAAACTCATGCTTATTTAACATATTATTTTAACCTGTTGTTCATTTATGTGTGTGCTTGTTGTTTTAATTAAGACAAATTTGTTCTAAATCACTGAACAAGCAGAAGCTGTAGTGTTATAATTTAAATATTGATAATATCACAGGACACAGCAATGTCCTTCTCCTGTTATTTTGCCTCTCAGCCATTTTTCTGGCACTATTTTTGAATGTGTTTTTTATTTTTTTGTGTAAGCTGTCATCCGTGATGAGTGAACTTCTACCGCATTTACTTCAATTTTCAAAATGAATAGTGAATGTGCGCTGCAGGGTGAGCGATGACCAACTGCAGAGCCACTGCCTCTGATCTCATTACCTCGACCACTATCCCTGCATGTGACAACTTAATGACCGCACTCCATCCACGACACACATCAGAACACTGCTTTTAACCACAGAAGACTGAGGTGAAACCAGCGTGACACAAGATGGAGCAATAAGGATCAGTCCCACAGCAATCGCCCCCTGCTTCTCTGTCCTGCTTTGACTAGTTTTTGTCCTTCTTTCTCTCTAATGTCGCCCCACGTCTGTCCTCATTACACTGTCCTTCATCGCTGTCCCGTCTCCTCTCGCCCCTTTTTAACTTTGATTCTGTGTCTAGGCACAATAATAAAAGCTCTGCTCATGTGTTGGCTGGAGTTGGTCAGCAACGTGAAGGCATTTATTTTAATTCTGATCACAATCGATTGAATAGCTATGTCCCAGTGTGAATGTGGGGTTCAACAAATACAGTGACACCTGTACTAGGTCCACTTCCTGTATGTAGAAATAGCAAAAGACCACTTAATTTCAAGTTCCCCAAACCTCAAAATTGTGATGTTCTCTTGTTTGTCCATAAACTATAACTATTCAGTGTTAAAGGACTCATATTATACCATATTTGTCCAAGTTAACCCAGTTCCCTGGTGTCCTAATGAACATGTCTGTGACATGCTTTGGTCAAAATACCTTAAGGATGAAGCACCACAGCAGTTCAATCACCCTGCCAAAACAGCACTGTTCAGAACGCTCTGTTTAGTAGTATCTCTTTAGGTCCACCTTAAAGGTCTCCCTTAAAAAAAGTAAAATGAAACTTAAGGGACAGGAAATGACATCACCCACAGAGGCTACTGGGAGCTAACAAGAGTTAGCATTAGGAAAAGTGATAATTTGTAGGCTCTAGCAGGCACATTGTCATGATAACATCCTCTGAGACTGGAAGTTTGTGTAGAACTCTGTGCTGCACTGTGGAGCCAAGAACAGAACTTTTCGCGGACTTCTGGCTTTCGGATAGCGTTTCCCTCGCCAGCACTCTGCCGTGTTTTACGGACAAAGCGGAGCTCCGCGAGACAACAATTCCAGGAATTTAGCGCATTGTGACAATGAGTGCGGAAGTCAACATCTCAAAATACTGCTGATTTTAGCTTATACTCCATTCTCACTGGTCAAACCTGATCGATTCAGGGTACCAAAACCTGGAAATGATCTATGATTTATGGAAATCATAGATATATAGGTTCACCTCTAAGTTACCTCTGCTTTAAACAAAGCTTGTAAATTTAGCTTTTGGATGTTAAAAGTTACCTCATGTGTGAGCTACTTAAAAAAAGACTTACAAAAGATATATTTCCTCCAATCCATTGCAGTTACCAAATGAGGTCTCTCTCACGCGCACGCGCACGCACACGCACACGCACACGCACACGCACACGCACACGCACACGCACACACACACACACACACACACACACACACAACCATGAAATTAACCTGTCACTCAACTCACTCTGTCCACTCGCTCCACGCACCGCCAACCGCACACTGTGCTGCCGTGTCACTCACAGTGACTGACGTCCTGAAAGTATCGCAGATTTAAAGGAAACCTCCAGAGCGAACGAGTGGGAATCTTTGATTTGCTTCTATTTCTAACTTGCTTTCGTTTGGGTTTCTATATTGTTTTAGTTTTTATTTCATTCATCAGGGGTCATCACGCCTTTTTTTTTTTAAATCTTGATCGAATTTAAGAGATGTTGATCTAAAATATCAGATTCAGATCAGATCTGGACTCTTTTCTGATTTTACTTACTTAAACGATACTATTATCATGATTGTTATTATTATAATAATTAGAACTATTACTAGGAAAAGAACATACTGTATATTTTTGTATCTAACCTATGACTATATGAAGTTTACATTAAGTAAATTAAATAACTAATTTAACATTACTTGGAAAGTGACTCGGTCACATTAGGGTAATTGTGATTAACATAATTATTCTACAACGTGCCCTTTTTAGAGCTGCAACAATCGATCGATTAGTGATAATTCTATCAAACCTCCGTCTGAATCTTGTCACTTTTCCCAATAAAATATATTCTGCCAATATTCACACACCGACCCCTCAGGCCTGATGCTACAAACACAATATACACAGACAGAAAATATTCCACACGGCCTACACACATTATTATTCATTTACTTTATGTAAACTTTAATTACCCGTGGCTTGCTGCATAATGCTTAATCAAGTGTTTGCTGTGGGAGGCCTGTATGTAAAGCCAGAGAGAGAGGGTTTTCCTGAAGAGTCAATTAATTTCCACCCAACGCGCAGCCGATGGGATGTAAACTGAAAAGAAAAGTAGCAGTAGAAAAGCAGGCTTGAGTGGAACAAGGCCACACATTTACCACATTTTCCTTTATGCATCATACGGTCTGTTTTTCTTCTAAACCCGATCTCCATTTCCCATGGAATAGAAAACAATATTGGGTCTTGGCCTTAGATCCACTAATCTCCCTGCACTTGTGTGTAAAGCTTTTATAATCTCCCTTTGTAAATGCATTTCTTTTGTGTGTATAATGTAAAAAAAAAAGAGATGTGAACATACGTGTGTGTGTGTATAGGAGGAGGAATGTGTGCACTATGTGATAATATACACTGCAGCCAAGGTAGTGACATTAACCCAGTACTTAAGGACACTATATAGCTCTCTCTCTCTCTTACTCAAACACACACACACACAGCTGAGAGACAGGGAGGAAAGGGAGGAGGAGGAGGAGGAGGAAGAAGAAGACATTATCTTGATGAAACAGTGTTTGATACAGAACCCGAGCCAAGCTGAACACAGCTCTGCTTTCTTTAAATGGAGATTACACAGTGAGGGTTCACCCTGAGCATACGGCTACACTCGTGTGTGTGTATTTGTGTGTGTTTGTGTGTGTTTGATCTAATAAATGTGCTGTTATCTCCTTGCACATCAACCACCATAACTGCACGCCTTCCGACCCCACACCTGGCATCCAATCAAATCTCCCAACCTGACGGTGCCAATGAGAGGACGGAGCAGCGGACCACAGGAGCGCGGTGCGACGCCGCTGCCTCTCCCTTCACAAGGTCTACAAATCACATGGCTGACTCAGGGCTTCAGTGCGTTACTTTTGCTAACTGCAGGATTCCAAATTGGACCTTACTGAGACTGACAAATATGAAAAGGTCATTCCTCCTCTGCTCACATCCACGATATTAAGTCAGTGATTGACTCAGTGTGACAGTCTGCAAAGTAGGAAAACACTTTGCTTCTTAAAATGAAATTTGCTCCCAAGTAGCATTTTTAACTTCTCTGTCTTTTAAATTTAACTTTTTCAAAAACCTGCAGAGTCAGGACCTGAATAATTTGTAGACCTTGATCTCCTGATCGTCTCTTTCTCAGGCTATTTCCTTTCTTTTACTGTTATATTATATAGGTTCAGATCATACATACCTCCTTGTCTACATATTTTCTTTCCCGGTTTCCTGGCACATTCCTTGGATATTCTTTTGACTGTAAAATGAATAGAAGACTAAAGAATAACATGGAGCCCCTGGACACACAACACACACTCAAACACACACACACATTCCCACACTCACACCCAAAAGCTGATTAAATGAAAAAAAAAACTTGAAGAGGTGGCAAAGGGGGAAATAAAGACAGAATGAAACAATGGATTGCAGCAGCTCAATCAGCACAGCATTCAGACGATCAGTCAACCAGCCAGTCGTTCAGCCAGTCAGCCAAATCAATCAGCAATGATCATGACAACGACTGTCTTGTTTAATGAACTGCAGCCATTGTGGCGAAGCACAATAGGCTGTGATGAGCAAGGAGAGGTGATGAGGGAGTGAGGAGTCTACAGAGGGCAACTAATGCGATGGAGAGAAGAAGGAGAAAGAATCAAAGGAGCAACAAGGAAGATGAATGGATAGATGGATGATTACTATGTTTGCATTTTTCTTTAACTTGCATGAATAGGTTCATGTAGGGTATCATAAAGGGTATTTTCTTTACCCTTCATGGATAGGTTAATAAACAATTCAGCTAATCGTTATCAATAAAAAAAAAAGAAGGAATTTTCTCCACTGAGCCGCTTGTGTCATGCATTTGTTAAGTTAGGCTGCAGAGAAACTCCCTCTTATGACACAGATGAATAACCTGAGGACAAAATGGTGCATTTGTTTCTCACAAGTGAACAGGGTTTACATCCGGAGGAGAGAGTTTGACACAGATTTCTTTCTCTTTGTTTTCTGTGCTGTTCAATGCATTTGATAACTAGTGATCCACACGCTGTAGCGTCATCACTGTAGCTGCACTGGCTTCTGGCTCTATAACCCGATAAAAGTGCAGCTCAGAGGCCACATCATATGTCCCAGGCTAATGTGCGCCCTCTGCAGGTATAAATCATAACTACATGGTATACGAGGTCCAGAGAAATGACAAAAAAATGAGAGGAGATATATGTTGTCTGTTCATTCTTAGTCACGACTAACGTGTTATCGTTAACATCCCTATAATGGACGTATAGTATGTATGGATGGATGTATGGACGAATGGATGCCCCCACACTTTCTGACCACTCTGTCAATCGTAATTCCACACACACACACACACTCATGTACATAAAGCAGTGTCATGCACATTAAACATGCACAAGGTCATGCTTTCCCTCAACAGATAAGACGGACAAATGGACAGACAAGCAGACACAGACAGACAGAAATCCACCCCCACATTAATAAAACACCCCCCCACAACTAACCCAGTAGTTTGTGGGTTTGATTCCCCATTACCTTCGTGCCCCACTGGAACCAATGACCCCCCCCCCTGCCCTGGGCCCCTTCAGGCTAACTCACCATCCTCAGTGGGAACGTAGATGTTAAGATAGAGGCAGTCCTCGCTCTGGTCTTGGACGTACGAGGACACGACGTCAATGCTGTTGGTGAACCAGATGGGTAGCATCACATCCGGCAGGCGTCCCTCCACGATGCTCTGAGGACACACCGGGGCGAAGTGTGTGGCGTTGCGGATTTCAGGCCATGGCACCGGCGACTCTGGTGGCTGGAAGCGGTGCTCGCCAGTGGGTGGAGCCGCATACGGGACGCCGAGAAACTGCACCACAGGACCCAGGATCTCATTGTTGAGCTCCTTTTTGATGCCGCGCAGCTTGCCGTAGACAGTGGTGACCACGGGGTCATTCTCATCGAGTTTCTGACCTGACACCTGCAGCAGCAGTCCCAGCCATATTACAGAGCACGCCCACCGACTGGCCCATACAGGCGCCTCGAATCCTACACATCCCATCATCCCGCACTTTGCAGTCTGAAATCGTCGGCACCCGGTCCTCGAATGGTGCCTCCACAAGGACATAGCTGCGACTCTCTGGCTCACCACGTCCTCTTTTGTACTTTCCCAGTAAAAAAAAAAAGATCCTTGCTTTTTATTTTTTTTTCTTACTTACGCCATTTGATAAGAAAAAAAAACACCAATACAAAGTGACACACTAAAGTCACATTCACACAAAGGCATAAGTCAGCAGGGTGGACGAGGGTGGTGATCGCTAATTATCCTTTTTAAAATCCAGGCAGTGAAAACCATCTGCAGCCATCAGTTTCCTCTAGCGTGAAAAATATTCCTCACAATCAGGGAAAATATTCCTCAGAAAGGTTCCGTCAACGACCTCCGCGGTGAGGGAGAAAACGGTAAAGGTGTCATCGTGTCAAGTGCACCTATCTCAGCGATGGGATGACGATGGTTTCCACCCAGGCCATGTGGAGCAGAGGTGCAGCGGTCGCTGTGTTTACACTTGAAGAGGCTCGGTCCACTTTAAAGTCTGTCCCCTGCAACACAGAAAAAAAAGCAACAATCAGCGTTTGTATAAGATAATGATTATTCTGAGTCAGTCGTTTGTTATCTTCATATAAAACTTAAAAAAAAGAAGAAAATAAATTGGCTGGCGTTTCCAATGTAAGCACATTTTCATGTTTAATTACTAGACAACAGTTGCCAGATGTCATTGAGCAGACACTGATCCAGACTTTGTCCGATTATAGTGGAATGTGTCCCACGTCATACACATAATCCTAAAGGGGACATATTATTCCCTATTTGTCCAAGTTAAACTAGTTCCCTTGTGTCCTAATGAACATGTCTGTGACATGCTTTGGTCAAAATACCTTAAGGATGAAGCACCACAGCAGGTCAATCAACCTGCCAAAACAGCCATGTTCAGAACGCTCTGTTTAGTAGTATACCTTAAGGTCCACCTTAAAAACTTAAGGGACAGGAAATTATATCAGCCACAGAGGCTACTGGGAGCTAACAACAGTTAGCATTTGGAAAAGTGATCATTTGCAGGCTCTAGCAGGCACATTGTTATCATGTGTAACATGTATCCACTGGACAGATAAATCCTCTGAGGCTGGAAGTTTGTGTAGAACTCTGTGCTGCACTGTGGAGCCAAGAATAGAACTTTTCGCGGACTTCGTATACGTTTTCGTATACCGTTGCCCACACCAGCACTCGCATGTGTTTTACAGACAAAGTGGAGCTCCGCGAGACAACAATTCCAGGAATTTAGCGCATTGTGACGTCTCAATGAGTGTGGAAGTCAACATTGCGTGCTTAATCTCCTGTACTTAGACCAAGGAGGACCACAAAAACATGAGTGATTCATCGTTGTTCACACTTTGCCAACTGATAGGGCCTCCAGAGTATCAAATATAAGGATTTGAATGATTAAAAAGTTGATTTTGCATAATATGTCCCCTTAAGAAATCAAGCTAGACTTCAATGGTTTGATTCATTTGAATCAAACCATTGAATTTTTTAGGAAATCCTCTTCACATCCATAAATGAGGCATTAGTTAATTAGGCTGTTGAATGAAAATAGAAAAAAAATAAGCGCATGTAGGAGTTGATGAGAGGGATTCTTGCAACAGAACACAACCATTTGACAATGAACTACACTTAACAATTTTAGCAGTAATGAACATGAACAGCAAATTGATCTCAAGAAGCTCCATGAGTGCATTTATTCTCATTCACACAGCTGCAATTTAAACAGCCTTTTTCTGCATCTGTGGACAAAGATGGCTAAAAAAATGCACAGCCAAGCTTCGACTTCCAGCAGGAGAGAGGAAGTGTGGCAGTTAACAGGTCTGCAGCCGTGTCAAGTCTGGGCAAACGCTAATAAAACACACCTGCTGTTTTACCCCGGATCAGAATTGAGAAACTGTCTGGCTTTTAACACCAGCTCACCTACAAAATCCAGCATTCAGGTTTTATTTTCCCCGTGTTTTACTTCCTCATTAAACAACTGTATCAGCTGTAAAACACAGGTTGTGGAATAGTAGTAAATAAAGGTTTTTGAAAAAGTCAAACAATAAATCACATGCTAAATATTAAACTCAACATTACCAACACGCAACATACCACAGTTCAGGACCAGCTTCAACTATTTGTAAGTGTTTCGAGGATATTACAATGAGTTTCCATGGAGAAGAAGACATCCACGAGATAATATTGTATGCCACACAGGACATACTGGTGTTATACGGTGTTTTTTGGGAGTGCAAGATCCCAACAGAGCAGGGAACAAATTAATATATTCCTGGTCTTAACCAGATGCTTTCTGTCTCCCTTACCATCAGCCAAAGGTGCTACTATTGCATGGATATGTAATAGTGGTTTAGAAAGTAATTGGAAAAAGCAGCTGCCTGATTTTTAGGAGATGCACTTGAGAAACACTGACACAATACATTACAGGGTAACAAAGGCACTGCACCCTCTTACCTTTCCAAAATGCTGGTTTAGATATTCATTACACTACTTCGACTGCTGTTTATTTTTTTATGAAATCATCATTCTGACAGGTTGATCCCGACTCTGCGGCATTTGATTATACACAGCTGTCCCGCACTCTCATTGTCAAAACTTGCCAACAATGAACTGCAGTCTTTTACTATCACAGCGTTTGGATGTTCTAGTTACGCGTGCCTTTATCTGCCTGGCGTTTGGAAACGGGGACCTAAATTCGCCAGTGATGACGGTGTGAGTTCTATTTGTGTTTGAAGTCAGGGGACTGGTAGTTTTAAAGAGGAACAAGGTTAGAAAAAAAAAAGACAACACACTGCAAACTTCAGAGACAGATGGAGGTGAATTTTTCACAGATATTCAGTGCACAAATTATGTGCACTGAACCACATCTCTGAAAAATTGTATTAATGCATTAATGTATATTACACATTAATACGTTTCTGAAATACAGTAAAAAGTACAAAAAAAAACTTTCCAGAAACACAAAGGTACAGGAACTTTATGTACCTTACATAGTATTTTCCTAGTATATGAACACTTAAAGCACTTTACGCTAAAGTTTTGCCATTCATCAATGTACACACCCATTCACCTCACTTATGCATTGCTTATACCAGACACAGTGACACAACAGGATCCGGGGATAAAACCTCCTGAACTTCCACTTGGAAGACGACCCACTTTATATCTGAACCACATATTCTACGATTGGATGAGAGTGGCGGAGCTCAGAAAGGTCCATCAGATGACGTCTACCAGCCACAACCAAAAACTCATCCTGCTTTATCGTCCATTTCAAGCCTTCTAGAAAATGTTTGCTAACATCATAAATCAAGTAAGAAGAGTCCTGTGAAATTGCCTCCTGATATCCATTCAAGAGAATAAGGTTTTAGGTATTCCTATTTTGGCTTCACTCTCCAGCTACAACATCCATTATTACAGTCTGGGGTAGAAATATTGTTGAAATATTAAAGTGGTCTCTCTTTTTTACAATTTAACAGTACTCATGAACCTATCGCAAAATGTGTTCACAAAGAATGAAGACTTGAAAATCACATGATGGCCAAGTTTGAAGTGACTAAAACTCACATTTTCTGCACCAATTTGCACTGTATGGGATGTCCATGAGCACAAGGATGGAGAAAACCCACGCTCATTCATGGAGAACGAGAAACCCAGATTCAAACTGTTGACCTTCTTGCCAACCACCAATCCTCCACACCCCCTAAGCAGGACCTACTCTGACCAAATAATCAATAAATCTCTTCAGTAAAATAACCAAAACTAAATGCTGTGTGTTTTGTATTTTCCCACAGCTCATATTAAGAAGCTCATAAACACACTGAGCTTTTGCTGGGGAAGTTCTGTGTCAATATTTTTCCTCCACATGACAGTGTGATGGTGATGTTGGGTCCCAGCAGCCTCAGAACTGTGCTGTAATTTTCCATCAATATACGGAAAATGCGGGTGAACTCCGCTGGTTTCCTCATTTGACATGATCCAAAGGGACCATTTAGCGTGCCTCCGTTTGCTGAAAGTAAAAGAGGTTTAGTCGGCAATTCTTCTGTGTCCCTGAACAAATAAGAAAAAGTGCTGACATTCAAAGGCGGCCGACGAAGCACTTTATCCTCTGGCATCAACATGGCAGCTACCGTGATTTCACACAGTGAATATGCATCACGTATAAAGCTCAGCGGCGTGCGGGGAAAAGTAACAATACAATGATGTGGCCTTATTCTGTGGAACACATGTTGACTCGTTTATATGTGGACATTGTGGACGGGGCTGTCCATCAAAATAAAATGAGATTTTTCTCCTTACAAAAGAGTACAGGGTATGCATTTGAGCTTGAGATAATGGAAGGTATTGAAGGGTAGAAAGAAAAGAATGGATGAAGTAATTCTAATGGGCCTATAATGGATTTAGCCTTATTTAGCCTTATTGAGCTCAAGACAAGTTTCCCAATGAGGACAATAAAGTATTCAGTAGATTTATCTTTATCTAATGGCTGAATAAAATCCTTACAGATGCCAACAGCAACAGAAGTTAGTGCAACTTTTGTAGAACTAAATATTCCATGACAAGGATGTTTTACACAAAGTGAAACTCTCAAAGCACTATTAATTTATATTAATTAATTCATGTCCATTTTCTACCACTCTATCCTCCCACATTTGGACTGTGGAAGGAAGCCAGTGTTCCCAGAGAGAACCCATGCACACACTGGAAAAACATGCAAACTCCACACAGAAAGGTCCTCGGTCTAACATCATGGCATCTAACTCTGCGACCTTCTTAATGTGAGGCAACAATGTTTAGCCACTGCTGACAAAACCTTCCAAGGCCCAAGAGTTTGTTTAAATTCAAATCGAGCCTGACAGCTAAGTTCTGGATCTGCTCCACTTTTACAGATCCACACTCCATATTCATATTCCATCCCTCCACCTTTTCGATAAAAATTCCAACAAATCAGGCAAACCGACTTTGGCCAGTAACTGCGGATGGCCATGACATTTGGCATGTATTTTATAAGGTGAGCCTTTTGTTAAGTTGATAGAGTAATTTCTCCACTGACAGTCATGTTTTCACTAAGAGGCAAGTCTGCCAGGTTCTACGGTTAAAGAGAACACTGGGGATCAGTCAGCGCTGACATTTGCTGTGTTTCCATCATGGTTTGGTTTGGTTTTAGTACAGCAGAGTTTGAAATGATAAAGCCCTGAGTCAGGCTTGCACTTCAACTGAGAACACTTGGTAGACGGGGTTTGGTCTGGGCTGTGCCCGATCAGCGAGATGTCGATGTAGTGTAAAGTCGTACCATTGTGATGACAGCTGGAAAAAAACAGAGAAGGGTGTTGCCCAATCAGCTGACTGTTGGTGGTGGAGCTGGTTATTTCGGTACTATTCCTAATGGAAACAACAAAGTATGTACCGTACTGTACCAAACCGAACTGTTGACCCCTCTGTCTGGTCCACTGTTGCCATGAGCGCTGTGTTAACTGCTGGGTGTGTGCCTTAAGATAATGTTGGGTTTGGCATCATCATGAATTGTCTGTGAATAAATGCATTATAGTGACACGTTCATTACAGTCATGGGGCATTTTCTTGTTAGTTTACTCATATCTAATATTTTAAAAAGTGAGTGGATGGGTTGCATCTGCTGTTATTTTGTCTCAGGACTCTTGGGACGCAGGCGACAGTCGGCTGAGTAAAGGTGAAGCATTAAAGGAGCATTTGAGTTTCCCATCTGCCAGCTCAGATGCATAAGCAGAAATCCCCAATTTCTATTTTTTTTCCCCTGCAAAACATCTGTTGAGTCACTGGAAGTAATCCCAGGCGTCGCCCGTTCTCCCTTCTCACACCAGACATAAGACACAAACGACAATTGCCAACTCAAAGGAAACAGGGTTTGATGAAGCCGACAGTCATTCCATCAGTCTCCCCTGCACATATGTAGACAACCAGCCATCTCATAAACAAACACTGCTTATCAACAGCACACAAAGAAATTAAATGTATAACGAAAAAGAAGAAGGAAAACAGAAGCCAGAGAATGTGACAGGCCTAAGATTTTTATATGAATACAATTTTATAAGATGAAAATTTAGGAGAAAGGATGTAGGACAAGCCTTAGAGAGGGGGGCTAAGTGTCGGGCGTGCATGTGATGTCTCTACAGTCACTGCCCTTTGGGTGTTGAACACACACACACACACACACACACACACACACACACACACACACACACGCGTCAGCATCTGTGACATGTTCACATGAAAAACAGGGGGAGTAAAGAGGAGCTGTGCAATCAACTGCACAGGAAACAGTTCACACACTGCTGACAAAATGAGGGCAGCACCGGCTCATGGAGCGCACGGCTCTCTGCGTTGCGTTACACATGGTTTGGTGGCACAAGGACAATGTGTCAGACTGTGCTGTGTGTTCATGCACCGGAATTTAAATGTGCACAATTGAGATTCCATCTAAAGTGCGCGGCTCCGTCATGGGTGGAGTGTATAGCTTCACTCGAAGACACTGCTCTCACATGAAAATGTGCGCGTGTGCGCGAGTGTGTGTGTGTGTGCCAATAGGTCTGGTCATTCCCACTGTGCCCGTCACCAGATCAAACCTGCAGCTGTCTCAGCCTCTGTGTGTGTCCATCTCTATCCTCTTTCCCCCATCTCATTGAAATCTACTTCAATTTACATCCTACAGCTTCTTTTTATTCAAGTCGTTCAGTTTGTTGATCACAGTCGTTGATAATATGCTGCTTAGCTATGTTCAGTTTGTGCTTATGTGTGCCAAAAACGTTCCACTTTCTTCTTCATGCCAGTCTCTGAACGTGTGTGTGTGTCTTTGTATCTAACTTGAATCAGCCACATGACTGTGTTTGATCTCCGATTCACTATTTGTTCGGTGTGTCCGTCCTGCTTATTTTTGTTGGTGTCATCATGAATTTATACTTATTATACGCTCCGTTCTCTCACTGTTTATCTGTCGCTGTGCAGTGACCATTGAATGTAGAGTGTTTGGGAATTCAAATGAAATAAGAAACTATCATCATCCTAGCTTAACATGGGACCATTGCAGGTTCAGACAGTGATCAGAAAATAAGCAGGATCAGTCACTGGAGACGAGACATTACAGAGCAGAGACACATTTGTCAGGTAAATCTTCCCATTCTCATTCTTCCCCCAAACAAATCCAATAATCTCCTTTATAACACCAAATAAAAACATCAAATAAATCATACTGTTTTACAGTTTGGATACGCTTATAGAAAGAATGATATAAGTATATTTTTCAAAGCTCCATCATATAAGAAGAAGTGACATGTAATTGTGACATTGCAGAATCCAACAAACTGTGCTCACTCTCCCCTTTGAGCGGTGGCCTTCACACATACAAGTTCTCCTTTTGTAGGTTTTGTATCAGTTATGAAGTAAGCTTCTGCTTCAACATGCAACCTCTGATTCGTCTGTCCACGCAGGCAGGCTGATATACAATCACAGCAAAGCAAGATGACTTTGCCTTGCCTGAAGTGCAGACAGTATCATAGGCTTCTTCTAATGTTATAAAAGCAAAACAATTTTGATTTTAAAATGATTATTCGCATACAAACATAACCATGGGTGGTATATATCAATTTCTGCCAATAAACCATCCAACATGTTACACAGTGAGATCAGATTTGATTGATTATTCAGTAATATGTAATTCTTATGTCCCAATGACAATTGAAATTAAATGGTCTGTATTTGTATAGCGCTTTTCTAGTCTTGATGACCGCTAAAAGCTGCTTTATACTAAAGTTGTTGCCATGTAGACTAGTGGAGCTGGGAATCAAACCCACAACCTTTGCGTTGAAAGATGACTTGCTCTACCACCTGAGCTACCGTCGCACCCAAGTCAAGTTATGGCCGTCTCCATCTATGTATGTGCTTAGACATGTTAGTCCAACATCCTCAAGGTTTGTGATTTCAGATTTTTTTCCCACAGCACTCTGTGCAACAGCCTTTCCAACGACTCACATGAAGGATAAAGTGGTAGAAAATGACTGGAAGAATGATTTAATGAAAAGAAGGAAGTCAGGAGACACACAGCAACAAAGTCTGCATCCGCAGGAGGTTGCGATAAACAAATGGGACAAAAAAACAGGCTTTTCACACAACAGATTGCCGTTTGTTTCCAGAGTGAAGTCAGCATCCGCAGTGGCTAACGCTCCTTAGGAGGATAAATGAATTGGTTGTAGCCTCTTCAGAGAATTTGCTAATCACAGCAAAGCTAAGACGATAATCAAATAGCAACAGCTTTACTCTCAAATGAAGTTTGAGCAGAACAAATGCTGCATTATAGATTGAACACCCCCCCCCCCCTGCAGTGTTTCAAATTAAGTCACAGGCTGTGGACTACACTTTGTGTCACCAGCCATCACAGATGTCTTCACATGCGCCACACAACACAAATTATCTCAGGGATTAAGAACTGGAGACACATGGTGTATAAAAGTTATTTTTTCAGTTTACTCTTTAAAGAATAAAAAACACAAACAATATTCACCTCAGGCTGCTTTATTGGGGCAGTATTTTTTTTTGCTGGTGTTTTTCAAAATCATAATTTGGCACAAAACCAAAGGCTGCAAATGTTTTTGATGACGACAATGATGAAGTTTAATAGTTGTTGAGCTCGGACTAAAACTAAAAGCATTTGATTGACAGAGCATATCACACCCAGGGTTCACACTTGACTTGGACTGGTCTGGTCTACTTGTAAATATATAGTTATATAGTATAATACCAATGAAGAAACAAGATTTCTACTGGATTAACTTGACCTTTGAAAAGTGAAGCATCAATTGGATGGGTATGTCTGATATGTATGATATCCTCAATATTTAGCTGAAGGCTGTTGAAATGATACCCAACGTTTACTTGGAAAAGAGTTTATTTACAGACTAGCAGCAATATGAAATTGTATACAACTTATTGACATTAGTTTGAATGAACCTTAAAAAAATGTTTGGGTCACCAATTGAAGTACATGTTTTAGTATGTATAATCTTGACTTGCAACAATTATTCTAAATCTCACGTGAAAAATGTCACGTGAATGTACAGCATGTGTCAGTTTTCTCCAATCTCTGATTGAGCTTCCTTTCATTTCCCCATCTCTCCAACTCTTCACAGCCATTCATTTGCATGTTGCTTCACCTGACTGATGATTGAAAGCCACTGGATGTTGAGGAAATTTCACAAATGGTCAGGATTGTGCAACTAACTGGAAAATCCCTATTCAATCTTCCCTCCGTGTCTTAATTTTTTTTCCATCATGCTCCAATCACAGCATGTCTCCAGTCTTCTCTCCATACTTCGTCAGTATACACATGTATGTATGAATTAACAGCATACACATTGTTCCCTTCTTGGCTTGCACACATGCATCCATGCACCTATTCTATATGCATTACCATCGGTTACGCTTTCATCTTCTACTGTCACATTAAGTCCGCACGCAACTTGCAATAATTTAACTAATTTGGCAGCTTTCATTATTTTCTGCAGAGATCATCTCAAACCCTTCTGCATATTTCTATTAATTAATTTCTACTCAACAGAAAAAGGTTCTGGGTTGCGAGTCGTGCAGATTTCCCAGCTGTTGTCTTCCTCCATGCTCCTCTCTTATTTATCCGTTTTCTCATTTTGTCTTCCCTGTCTTCACTTCCTCCTCTCACTCTCTGCCAACCACCTGCCACCTTCCCTCTTCTATTTTCCCTCAATTTCTTCCCTCTGCTCCCAATTTCCTCCTACCTTCTCCCGCTCTCTCTCTCTTTCACCTCATCCTTCTCTGCTCCTCATCCTCCACTTCATCTCTCCCAATTTCACCTTGGCCAGGGCAGGAGTGCTTCCGCAGCGTAACAAATCCCATCTGAATCCCCTCAGTCTGAGTCGCTGTTCTAATGAGCTCAGATCAGCCACAGCAGCCTAGAAACCACACTGCTGCCATTCCACTCACACTCATTGACGGCTGTTTAAGTGACATGTGTATGTGTGCGGTGTGTTAATCTGGTGTGATGAGGGATAAAACATAAAAGTATGTATATTTACTCATTTACTGAATTTGAATATTATGCCATTCATGGGCATATGAGGCAACTGGTGGTGTGTGATGACTGACATGAAGGTGGTTGAGCACATCAGGAAGTAGCGACAGGCTGCCTGTGCTCTGGACCAAGTGGATCAAGGTTTGAGTTGAATTCTGAAGTCATTGACCTTATGGTAAGCCACAAACAACCTGTGTCAGTGTCAGTGGGTGACATAAAAAAGATTAGAGCAGCTTAAGTCAATGCATCGCAAGTGGAATGGAAGTTCTACCTGTGCTGCTGTAAGATGAAACTTCATGACGTTTAACCATTACAAAAAAAAAAAAAATCATATCGTGATCAGTGTTAATAATGTGGTCTTGGCTGCAAATAAATTAACATAGGCGCGAAAGAACAAATGTGGTCCAAATGTGGTTTCTGTGATGACATTTGAGGACGCATTAAGGACCGATTTGTTAGTGTTCAGACCTGTTCTTTGCACGACCTGCATGCGATCGGATGGATGTTAATACCAGGTCTGAACAGGGGGTCTATGACCTCATATTTTAAGCCAGATTAACTTCATTTATTGTCATTATGCCAAATGAATAAGTAATTATAGTGAATGTTTCTTCGTCCAAGAGTCCTGGTTTCAAACTTCTGTTATTAAACGCATAACTATACTCAACCTGAGACATTCAAACATCGAAAGGCACTTGAACATTCCCATCCTTTAAAACTAAAGCAGCATATAACAATATGACAATAATATTAATTATCTTTCTTTACATGGTACCATTTATAATATCGACAGTTAAAAATAATCATGAAGAGATTTAAAGGACATCATAGTTTGTCCATCTGAAGCAGGTCATCCCACAAGCATGGGTCCTGGTCTACTCCGAGGACAGTTGGGATTTAGGACACATTAGCAAACCCTGCCAGAGAATGTTTAAGCAAGAGCCAGAATATTCAAAACAAGATAAAAAATCAATTCTGAAAGGAAGCCAGTGAAGGGCAGTGAGGGTTGGCGTAGTGTGGTAGTTTCTCTTAGTACACATTAACAGCATGGCAACAGTGTTTAGTATCAACTGCACGCTTTGGAAGTTTCACCTGATGATACCAGAATCATGTTTGAGGAAGTCGTTAAGCGTGGTATAGAAAAAGAGTTTTCCTGATCTGGGTTAGCAGCCTCTGCTTGGAGAAACTGGATGGCACCACTATGTTTACAGTATATAAGTGTCAAAGAGGAAAGATTATTGATGTTGATAATGTTGGGACCACTGGGGGATACTTATAACTAGCTCTGATGTGTAGTCCCTGGACCGCAAGAGGTTTTAAGACATCCATCCTATCTTTTTGAGGGTAAAGAGGGAGCTATAGTGATCCCAGCTGACTCTCGTCAAGAGATAGAGTAAAACATGTACACGTTTCTCAGAAGAACATAATACAAGATGCATCAGTGCAACAAGGCTTTCTCAAAACATATACCTGGGGTTCATCTGCATATAGTAAGCAATGTCAAGCTTTTTCTTCTACTCCTCTTTTTAACTAGAAGTTGGCATCTTTAACGTTGCCTAATTTTTCATTAATTTCATCTTCATCTCATCTCCTGTGATCAATACAACATATAAATAAAAAGCAGTTCTGTGAGTTGAAAAGTCACACTAACCCTAAACACCCGCCAAAGACCAAGCCATAGAGACTATCCCTAACAATTTACTGCTGTCGCCTAGCAACAGAACTGCAGCTGGACGCAGTACAGATCACTAATGGCACATAAAATATCATAAATATTTTAACAGAAGCATCATTTTGTGTGTTTCCGAGATGTTCTGCCTTGCGGGCTGCCAGCTCACAATGAATCTTGGTTGGGGCTGGGATGGGGATCCACTTGTTTGTCTGTTCCAGGGATGGAAGGACATACGCAGGAGCCATTGAAATGATACAGACAAGTTGTAGGGCTGAATTAAATTGAGACTGAGCCTCAAAACTGAAGCGAGTTCAAGGAGAAATAAAATGGAGGACAGGCCTGAAGGTCATTGGTGACCTCGAATTGAGAAGTCCCAGTGCCGTGTTTTGAAAAGTTTAAGAACTACCCTTTAAATTCCTCCCCCAAAAAACAGTGAGTCATAACCATGCACGTGTAATGTATAGAGTGTCTTTAATAAAGAAGAGTCAGCTCATGGAGGAAGCCAGAGGGTGTAGTGATTATCTGAGTGGGCAGTCGGGGGAAAACGAAGGGCCAATCATTTCATCCTGACTTGTCACTGCACAGGACATAGTGTTGTTTTAAAGAGAGAATGCGAAAAGGAGGGGTAAAAGAGAGAGAGAGAGCATACAGCCTCATGGGAGACTTATGGCTTAGTCAGTCACCCAGTTAAACACTCCATCAGCCCGCGCTTTAGTCTGGTCTCATCCATATCCCGCTTCTACTTCCCATCATCCGTCCATCCATCTCTCCACTCACCACCATTCTGTGATAAATCCTCACAACATCGCAGGATTCGAGCCATCCCTCCATCCCTTTGTCTGTCCTATTTTAAGCATCTCATTTCACCTCTCTCACACACACACACACACACAACTTGGCTTGAAGATGGAATTTATTGAAGAGGTGCTTATGAAGGACGTGCTTAGCTTGCAGGTCTGTCCAGCCTGAACCTCACACTGGTCTGAGAGAACCGGTCATCCTGAGAATATGGTCTGTCTGTGCGTGTGTGTGTGTGTGTGTGTCTGTGCGTGTGTCTGTGCGTGTGTGTGTGTGTGTGTGTGTGTGTGTGTGTGTGTGTGTGTGTGTGTGTGTGTGTGTGTGTGTGTGTGTGTGTGTTTATATGTGAGTGAGAGAGGATGAACTTCTCTGACAAAGTCCACTATAAATAGTTTCCCATCATCGCAGTTGTGTAATTACCTCTGTGTCTATAAGGGGAAGTTTACCCAGCTCCAGTCCAACAGTCCAGCTACAGTCTCCTTAGTGTGTGTACGATATTGTTGGCGCTTGTGCAGTCCAGTCATCAGTCTATGGTGTTGTCAGTGTTCCACAGTTCAAACACGCACTGGTTACATAACCTGCCCACAGGCTTCTATCAGGTTTTAATATATATATATATAGACATAAAAACCCATGGTTGGTTTCAGTGCCATTACATAAAAAAATGGCAGTTTGTAAAACACTAGTTTAGATGGACTCTATTACATTTATAAAGAGGAACTGCTCTGAGTCACATCACACAGTAACAGAGGGGTGGGTGGAGGATTTGGTGTCAAAGTGAAAAAAGCTTTCATTCTACTCATGCACACAAGTTAGCTGCAGATGGCAACCGAGTCACTAGGATCACATGTTACACTCCTCCATTTCTGCAAACCACAGCAGTGGTTCAGCGAATAGCCAATGTTGTCAACACAAATCGGTGACAAAATAAGCAACGTCAGTTACACCATCACACATCTCTTTCTTTACGCTGTGGAGCTGAATCATCTCGTTTTCGACAAATCCGAATGACCCTTGTGCGTGATGGTTCCCCTGACTCCACCAAAGCTAACAGCTGAGTCAGCAGATCTGTTTGATACTTTGCAGATTTCCAGATGTTTGGGTGTTATGACGGTCTGTAAAGGAGGACAGTTTAGCTCGGTAAATTGCTTTATAAAGTCATGATTTTCTTCTGGGCTGCATATATTTTTTTATAGTTGTGAGATTAGTCGATCTTTGTTTTCATTACTTTCATTACTTGCCACCAAAGTTCATCTCAAACTGTGGTCTGCTACTTTCTCACATACAAAAAAGCACCAATTTTGGACAATGCCAAAAGGTGGAGACATACAAAAGGAAGAAAGTGAGACTGAAGTGATTAATTATGCATGAACTGTGAGTGATCAAAAATTAGTTATTACTTGGTAAATGGGAATCATCTGGTCTGGTTTTGACAACACGCGCTAATCCTTTATTACCTCGGTACATTTTTGTGTGTAAGTTGGATTTAATAATCACTTCTGATCAATAACATTAAGAATATAAAACTCCTATGATGACCCCTCTCAGTGGCTTAAGTGTTGGCTGCCTGTCACTGCCTGGTTTTCAGGCTCCTGACCAGGGAGTGCAGTCTCTGTTTAAGGCCTGTCAGTCCACATCAGTGTGCTGTGCATCCTGGGCTGCAACAAACACAGTTAAACTCCAGCACAGAGGCACCAGCACCTCCGACACAAACACACACACATACACAAAGCTTACGTGAGCACACATGCTAGCTGTAAGGTATCCAAACACTGACAAGATGACTCGGCTCACTTCAACCCTCACCCTGCTCCTTGTCCTCTTTACCTTCTTCCTATCCTTTTACTTTAACTTTGCTTTCCTTCATATACCTTTTCCACTCTCTCCTTTTTCTTTATTTTTTCCCTTCCATCCCTTACGGTCCTTCACCTTATTTACCTTTATTTACTTTTTCTTTCATGTGTAATCCTAATTACTACCATTTTATTCCTGTGTCTTTTCCATTTATTTCTGCCCTCCACTGTCTTTTCATTGGTTTTATTTACTCTCTTTCCTGTCTGCACCATCTTTTTTGTCATTTCATTTGCCTCAACATCTTCTTCTCCTTATATCCTTGCTTTCCTTTCCTCTCTTCCTTAACTTCCCCCCTGTCCTTTCTTTTCCCTTTATTTAAAGGTGCCATATGTAAGAATGTGGCCAAAAACGGTTACTACAATCAAAATTTAAATACCAAGGTTAGGTTTCGTTTTCTTTCGCTATAGTAGCTCAGACATAACTGGCAACCCGTGGTTGCTCGGCAGCTGAGACTCTACCTCAATGATTGGTAGACGGCGACAGGTGGCGCCACATGCCAAAACATGATTTCAAAACATAAACATGATTTGCAGTCTGCAAAAGATTTTTTTAATGCGAATAGTTTAGCTGTACTGTTGTTATTGGTGAGTTCAGTTTGTTATATGAATATTATTCTTGAGTCTCTGTGACATATTAGGAGGATTTTATGGCCAGTTGCTTTAGATTTATTACATAATGCACCTTTAACTTTGGTAAACCTAAAGTTCAGGTGTAAATTGTTGAAGTGTAGTCGTTGCATAAAGAAGAAGGAGGATGAGTACATAACTGGTTAGTCCATCTTAACTATATTCATTTCCGTCATCTCCACTGAGCCTGATCAATATGTGAATATTTTTTTCTCCGGGCTGCAGTCAGTCGGTGGGCGTCCATACTAAGAAGGCTATTGCTGTGGATGAAGTGGAAAGCGAGCGGTGCTTTACCTGTGTGGGTGGTGGAAGAGCAGAGCTTCCCTTTCTTTTCTATTCACTCCACCTGGCGGACATTTTTGTGCCTCGGTTGCCAAGAGGGTCAGCGTGAAAACCGATATGTTGGCATGAAATTGCCTTTCTTTGCCACCACACTGGCTCAGCGTGAGAGGAATCCCTCCAGGGCAGAAGCACAGGTGAGTACTGAGACACACACACACACACACACACACACACAGGTTTGTGCAGCTATCCCTTTAAGGACTACCATTGACCTCTATCCATTTGGACAGCTCATGCTTTTTCCCTAACCTTAACCATAACCAATTAATACCCAACCTTAACCTATCATTCAAATCTTAGAAATTAGGTTCTGCACCATTCAGACCAGATCTCCATGTGGACTACTGGTCCTGACAAGTTCATTTCAGATCTTTATTGTCCCTCGAGGGGGAAATTGATTGACAAGGACAGTGTTTATGCCAGACGAGGTCCTAATGAGGCAACAAATAGACCTTCACACACAGAGAGAACAGGTTGCATCATCACATCTTGTCCTCAATGGTTTACATTTTACCTCCTTTCCATTTAATGTATTTTCCCCTCAACATCACTTGACGTGTTGCTACAACCTGAATTAGTTCACAAGGCTGCTTCATATCCATGAAAACCTGTATGATTATCATGTCAATTATTTCATTTGATTCGATTTCATTATGAATTGCATCCTCAATTCTCTGCATCAATGCACATGGCTAGAATCGGTCATATATACGAGTTGAAACATTTCTTTACAAATGAATCTTTTAGCGACTGAAAAATCAACAAGCAATGATGTCGCTATAATTAATTACATCCACTTTGTGATGCGTCTTTAAATCGATTCACACCAGGTGCTTTCAGAAATAATCACAACAATAACGCCTTTCATTTTGTAGTGTCATGATTAATGACAAATAATGTTGCAGCTGGTAACCAAAGGGTGGCTGGTTCAAACCCCAGTTTGTGTGTGTTCACTACTGGTGTGTGAAGATGGGTAAAATGCAGTCTTGCATAAGTAATGCATTTCCTGGTATGTGCAAATGGAACTAATTCTAAAAGCCGGAGGACGTTGACCAATTGGATTACAGCCGACAGGAAGCGCCACACACGAATGTAAACATGGTGACATAAAAAAGAGAAATTATGTTGAACCACAGGTCCAGCATGTAGAAGTTATGCAGGTATCTAGCAACAAAAATCAAATACAGTATATCAGCACCTGAAAATTACAAAGTCCTCCATCGAGTGGAAGAAATACTGGCTCGAGGGTGGTCTTTTTCTGTTTTAGGGTACCCAAAGGCTACCGTAGTTTACACTTGTACAGGGAATATGAAGCAAAAATTACAACTTCACCCCAAGATTCCACTTACACCAACACACTGGTCATTTAAACTAAAGTACTTGATGTTGAATCGTTTTTGGTTTTTTTCTGCTCGACTTGAGAATTAATTTCCTAATAAAAGACTTAATCCCTTTAGTGAAAATTCACAAAAAAATATGGTGCAAACACAACAGACTTATACTTCCTTTTGATTTTTAAGTCAGATGATGAATACAGAAGACACCGATAAGAATATTTAACCATGACTCAGTGGAAAATATATTTTTAAACACTACAATGTTCTTTGCTTGAGGAAATCCTCTCTCTCTCTTTGGATCTCTCTCTGAGTTTTAATTTAAAATATTTAGCCTCAACATGAAGGAAAGATGAAAAAAAGTGAAAAATGCCTCCACAGTGGCAGCTCATAAAAGAAAAGTGGTTTATTAATTTTGCTCCACTTGTACTTGTATTTTTGAGGGACCTTAGTGGCAGTAATGCTCACCTGTACATGGACACTTCATCATATACAAATACAGCCTCTCTCTCACACACACACACACATCAGCCTGCCAGCACAGTCTGTTATTTTCAGCTTCATCCTCAGGTGACTTTTCAGCTGAAATAAATGTGTGAAAGGATTTGAAGCCCTTAAAAGCGATGCATTCAGGGACAGACCCCGAGACGCAGAAGAGGACAGACAGTGTCATCATCATCATCTCCCCCTGCAAAAAGCAACATGGCTCCACCTGCAGCTACACAAACTCCTCATGAGTGGGAACTGGTACTCTTCTGTGTTAAGAAGTCCAACTGTCGATCACAGTGTTTACATCAGGGAAATGAGATTTGGATAACATAATCTCAATGCGGTGACACAAAATGTATTATAAGCACAACTGAATTACTTTTAATATTCTTATTATTCAATTATCACCTTTAGACTCATCGGAGAAGTTTCAAAGGTAGTTTTTTTAACTCTTCCTTACAGTTTGAGGACCTTCTGTGGCTCCATTGGTTCTTGAAACAGTAGTTCTTGTATTTACTGTTTACTTGGCCGAAAAAAACCAACTATAGAGCTAAAAAATGACACCAAAATAGCGCACTTAACTACTATATACTGACAAACCAACAACTCCTCCACTCACCGCTCTCTTTTTTTTACAGTGCTTCTTAATTTCTGTAATTCGAGGCTGGTTTGTCCCTTTCCTGTAGAAACAGGGCGGCACAAAATGGCAGCCTCCATCAAGCAAGGCCCTTGAAAAACTTGTATGTGTCATATACTAAATGTATGCCTATATCTGTTCCAAGAGGCCCTTTATGTCCTCACAGCAATGCACTTGTCTGACACTTTAGACATGAACATCTTATTTAAATTATGATGTGTTGTTGTGAAAGGAAACCACATTAATGTGCCTATGTATTCATGTGCAAAATGAAAAATTACAATAGAACAATTGTGAATCTCATATAAGGAGCACTGGTTCTCCAGCTTGCATCCAATCAAACAATCAAGAGGCAGCAGCACAGTGAATAAAGCCATGGTGATTCAGGTCAGGAGCTTCAGTCAGTGCTCACAGAAGCAACGCAAGACTGTAACTGCATGAGGCACAAGGCAGTTTTGAGTGTTTCTGGGATTAAACTGGGATTTTCACACTCAACAGTCTCTAGAGTCAGAACACTGTGAAACGACCATAAAACGAGAGAGACGGCAACAAGCTGGTTTAGGCTGACAAGGAAGCTACGGTTACTCACACTAAGAGCTGAGGATGCCAACTGAAGCTCTGTCCAGAACTATTATAGGCACATTTCAAATGTATAGGTCCAGGGAAGATTATGCAGACTAGATGACATGTGACCGACCCTCAACCACAACAAGCTGTTTCAATCCAGTCCACCAGGTAGCAGACAACACAAATGTCACTATTGTGTACCACATAATTCATGTATTCATTCAAAATATTAATTTATGGCCTTTATATCAAAAGATTCCTTCTCTAGTTATCAGGGAGGTGGTGAGTGATTGCTCTATAAACACACACACAATCTTGTAAAGCATTCTAAATAAGGCCTTAACCAAATTCTAACGTTAAAACCAAGTCTTAACGCATAAATAGCCCATTCAAGGTGTGACTGAATGTAAGGACCAGGTAAAATTGTCCTCACTTTCACAAAATGTCCTCGCTTCCTGTGGTTTAAAAGTTTTTTTGGTTCTCACAAAGATTTATGTACACACATACACACACATCCACTGAGTCCAGGTGTGTTTTTCTGCAGAGCTTCTGCAGCTCTGTCACAGTTAAAGTGATAAATACAGAGTTTATGTCGGGTTCGGTCTGCTAGTGGAGGTAGAGAAAAAAAAATAGTATACTATGGATGTTCTGAAGAGTCACTGAGCACAACATTATGCTTCAAAATGTTTGTCATACAAACGCAAACGCAATGTTTACCAACCAAAATGTTTAGCAAATGTATATCCAAAAATAATAGTTACCACAACATGACAAAAAAAAGACATTAGGGGAAAAAGTAATACGATTAATTAAATAATAATTATATTCATCATGGTCTTTAAATTCCATTAGGTTTATCCTCCTCTTGGAGAGTTAATGTAACCTGCTCCATTGATAACAAAACAGATTCCTTACGCCAGTTCTCCATGCAAAAAGCAATTTGTGTTCTTTTCAATTGCTTAAAATTATAATTTTGACTGATAGAAACCTAATACACAAATCATCTTATCAAGGTTGCTGCTGTATATATTGTAATAATTGTTATATACATTTAATTTATTTACACATATATTTGTTATTTGCATCTCAGATTGAATTTTAAAGGGGGAAAATAATAATTTAAATAATCATAAAAATAAACCATGCAACTAAATCACAAGGGCTATATATTGGTAAGCCAGTCAGCCATTTCACTCACATAATTTATTTTTTTTTTAAATCACAATATACAGTAAATGTGCACGCCTTCCCTTACAAACACAGATTACGTTTGATGTGGAGCAAAAACTGTCCCTCAAAGCTCAACTAACCCCCACATCTGCAAATAAAAGGGCAGTTTATAAACTTATACACAGTCCTGTTCACCTTTATGTTCACTTTAGTCTTCAAACAAAACAATGTTTTCAGAAAAAATAATAATAATAATCTGCAGATTAACTAAAGCCCATGCTGAGCATCACTGCACCGGTGCTTATTTTTGGCTGATCGTGTGGCTGGAGTGGCTGTGGATAAGGAGGTGGAGCGGGTCATTCGCTAATCATACGTGGTTTGATCCCCGGCTCCTCCAGTCTCATTCAGTCTGCATAATGTGGGATAGAAAAGCACAGCATGACTGTATGTGAGTGAACATGAATGCAGCCCATTTAAACAGCAGCGCGATGAAGAGGCTGGCTGGAGGCTAACAAGAGGCTAACCGCCACTGATAAAAATCTCGGTGAAGGCACCGGAGTTGATGAATCTCTAAAATTTGCCGCTAAATAAATCCTGACTCGAGTGTCAAAAAGAGAATTTAAACTTTGTGACACTAAAACTCTGCACTGAAGCTTCAGCTGATAAAATAATCTACTGCTACCAGCCACTTCTCTGCTTTCCTCACCCCTGGGAGATCCACAGAAAAATCACAGAGGCATGAGAGGAGAACATGTCCGTCCTAAACTCTGGGGACAATCTGTTCCGTGTCTTCTCACCTCATCCTTGTCCTCGTGGACTATACAGCGTGAAGCTGACGCTAACCAGAGGTCAGATATCAGTGTTGTCCATACACAGAGCTGCGGACAAAGCTGCAGTTGCTTGAAGCTTAAACAGGAGATGCGGTGTTAATGTGTGGGATATAAAGTCCTCCCACCGTTATTGTTAAAAAAGAAACTGGCTTAGACTCAGAGAGTGTGTTGTGAAGTAGCCGTCAGCTACAGGATTCCCAGGCCGATAAGTAGGACGTCAATGACTTCCTTTCTCTCCTTCATCCTCCACCTACAAATTCTTAAGACGGACACAGTTCTGTTGGTGACGTTACCGCTCTCCTGCTACACTGCAACAAAAGAATTCTTCAACTTTACAATGAAAGAGGTCATTCAAACTACAGTTAGCAAGAAGGGCTGATTAATATGCCAATAAAAAAATAAAATACATACATGTTGGAAACAGTATTAATGAGTTCTAATCTTTGCAATAGAGTAGTTCATGTTTTTATGGTAACGTGGTCATGCAGGGCCACACGGCGGCGTAGTGCTAAGTGCGGTTGCCCTGCAGCAAAAAGACGACCTGGTGTAGAGCTTAGATCAGGCCCAAAAAAATCAAGCCCGACCCGTGCACGTTGTGTCAGAGCCCGACACATTAACTGTAATTAAGAGCCCGAGCCCGATTTAAACCCCACTGAGCTACTGAGATCTGTATCCATTAACGCATATGTTGGTAATGACGATACGCTTCCTGTTTTTCAAATGATGTGTTCACGGACGCAGGTTTTTTCACCTTCACACAATACGACGTGCTATAACGTACCACGCGAACACGAGGGAGAAAAAAATGCATGATCAAGGGCCCGGGTCAATCTAAACTCTAACCTGGTGGGAACAAAATGTCGCAATATCCGTGAAAAATACATTCATTTTTTTACCATACCATACAGCTCTACCACCAACTTCTACTGGTAGAAGCCTCACCAACTTCAGATAGACATCCTTTAGAAAATGTTAAAATGAGTATGAAGTATGACCAAAACCTCAACAGTAAAATTGAACAGTATTGCCAGACCACAGCGTGTACTCACCAGTATTTGTTTAATTTTATTGTACTTGATTCCTTTATTAAAAGACACAAAAGACGGTGAAATGATATTCTCATTCAGTGCAATTAAAACATTCTGAAAATGAACAGAGGCAGTGTGAGCAGAGACAAATGTGCCGACTGCTTCCCAGGTGCTGAAACAGAGTATTAGCATGACTATCAAAGCATGAGAAATGGGGCTCGGGGTTTTATTTTAGGGTATTTTTTGTTTCTATTTTGCTTGTGTTGCCGTTTACAGAATCCCTGCAGTGCAAAGCTTTTTCCAGCTGTAACAAACAGTGAGGATGTGATTTGCATAGATGGATGAGCCACATACAGGCAAGTCCTATCATCTCCTGGAAACAAGCAAATCATTTCACAACGAGGGCTGTGAATGGAGGCATCGTTTCTCATAAAAGTGAAGTTCTTGTTTGAGAATGGCAGACAATGGCAGCTCTCCAAGCTTCGCTTATTGATTGTTAATTCATCTAAATCCTGCACCAAACGTTTCCCAGCTTCACAAGGTTGCAAACACATTATCATGACCACGGGCGCTGCACCAATATTTGCCACAGATTCTCTCTTACACATGAATGTGACATGTCCACTGCATGGGGCGATCAATCAGTATCACAATTATTAAACAACTATTTCAGTTTAATACCCCTTTTTTCATGTGTTTTTATTCATGTCATCCACAATGCCTGGTTTTGCTTTGAGTAAAGAGTTGAGTAGAGCATCTCGTCCAGTTTTGGTCATTTGGTGCCAGTATTTTTGGATGACATGGAAAACTGAGCTAAAGCTTAATTAAGTTAGAAAATGTCAGAAAATGTTGACAATTTCTGAGCCGTGTTTAGCAAACCTGGAAATGATGATGTTCTTCAACGTCTTGTTTTGTCCACAAACCAAAATGATTCAGTTTGAATGAGGTCTTTGTTATATAAAGAAACCAGAAAATATTCACATTTAAGAAGCTGAAAATAAATAGTAAATATCAGCTATATATTTATGCTTCAAAAAAAATATCACAATAAATAGTTAATGAAGACAAAAGGTTATTATTTTGTGTGCCTCTATATATGCTCTATGTTTCAGCATTTTTAATGTATTGTTTCGAACGCCCTTTACTGTATTTATTGCCTTGTTTCTGTGTATGTCTTCTCTTTTTGGGGGTATATTGTTTGCGAGGCGCTTTGTGAATTTTATCTCTGTTAAAGGTGCTATATTAAACAAAATGTATACAGTTCATCAATAGCAATATCTTGCGTGGTGAAATGTTTATGCGTTACACAAACACAATGTGAGATAAAAGGCATACTGTTTCTCAAATTTATGAACAGTGTCTCAATCAACAATTCACTTGAAAGCACTTTACACCTTACACATGTAAAATTATCATGAACAGCAATATTTTACATTTTACACATTAAACCCCATTTCAGAATAACTAACTACTATTCTATTATTAGTTGTTGCTGCTCGAGTACTACTTTTTCTCCCCGACATTATGTTCACCTCTTACAAAAAAAGAATATGTAAGTGTAAGTGTGTGTGTGTGTGCGTCAGCCATAAACTATGGAACTTGATCCCTAACAAGCTGTTAAGCTTAATGCACAGTTAATGTGGAGCTTGTTGATTACTCATCACTCATAATCAGTCTTCTGCAGACTGTAACTCACAGGGAGGAGAAGCAGCTTCATCCCACTGTCCATCCCTCCGTCCCTCAGTCCTCTGAACACTACACCTCCACACACCAAGTCCCTGGCCTACCACTCGACGTGTACAGCCAATATCCCGTCGGCAAAATGTGCCACAGCACTAAAACGATTCAAAACACTGCTGCAATTTCTCGAAGAAGAAGAAGAAAAAAAAAAAGAGGCAGCTTCATGTACAAACTCTCTCACAGCAAAACAGGTCACCAGAGAGAGTCAGGTACACGCCTGCTTTTCCCCCCAGAAACTACATGACCACAGTGTGAGTCAACACCCAATCTATAATTTACAAAGAGTAGCTCCTGCCGCCTCCTGCTCCTCGCAGAGACGGTGAATTAGACTGTGAGGAAGAGAGAGGAGGAAGACGAGGGTAAACCAGAAGAGCAACATGTAAATGGAGACACAGCGAAGACCCCATGGGACACAGTGGTCACATTGACAGTCTACCGACACTATTTGATGACAAGATGCAGAGGAGACATGGTTAGAAAAAAAAAAAAAGAAGTAAAAGGTCAGGATGTATCATGACAGCTCTCCAACTACGTCTATATTAGATCAATTGGACATGTCTTGCTGGAAGTTACTCACAGGAGATGGAGAATGATGATGTGCTTTACATATTAACACACACACCGACATGTTTTGATGTGATGTTTGGACCATTTTTACTATAGGGCTGCGAAAATTTGGGAAATGTATCATCATAGTAACATCTGCATACACAAAGCACAAAAATGGAGAAAAAAAAAATTAATTCCATTTCATCATTTTCTCCTAATACTGCAGCCTGGCTTACCACTACTACTACGACTGCACTCCTTAAATCCCTGTACCCCGACTACTTGGCGAGCAGAAAATCAGAAGAGAAATGGATTTAAAGCAAACTGTTTGCATTTAATTAAAATGTATCTTGTTTTCAGATTTTCATTCATCTAGGCAATCCAGGGAGAAGGATTTTGTTTTTTTTTGTTTACAGTCGCAGAAAGTGTTTTAAAGAAAGATGTTGAGATCTTAAATAATATATATATTTTTTTTTTTCACTCTGAAAACTGTCTGGATTTGTTAGCAGTGAATCAAAGCAGAACGACATCAATGCCCTATACTTAAAGCTATAGAGTGTAACTATTAAATATAAACACGGTGCTCATCAAGCCCAACAGTGCAACACGACTCTCACCACAGAGACAACAACTGCAAACAGGTTGGATTGTGACTGAATACACCAAGAAGTGTCTATGAAAAGCTTCAGAATTCTACCAATTCAAAAGCCCCTGTCATTTGATGTGAGAGACACTTCTTATACCCACCCTCGCCTGCACTGCTGGTGCATACATACCAACACCCCCTCAGTCAGGTCCAATAGTATTGCTTGGCAGAGTCTGTTTTTCAGATAAAGGACGTAGCAAACAAGATGCAGAATAGTAACACCAACCACAACTAAAGATATGCACTGCAGGATCTGCATTTATCACAAGTCATACTGTCATCACATTATCGCATGCAGCATGTATAATACGTATAGTAGGGCGGTCACTTTTTTATTTGAAATTCAATATTATTTGAAACGTCTGGTGTAAAGTTACTTTGGACTCTTGGACTTGTGTTTCTGCAAAATAATATCAGAAATTAAGTTGAGCTTTTAACTTTTAATAATACCATTACAGCAAAAAATATTTTGAAAATTCAAAAGATCAGTATTTCAGCTTCTATTTCCTGTTATTTACGCCAAGGTGTCATACAACTTCAAAAATTACTTTGTTTGTAATGGAATACCACATTTTTAGATTAGCAAAAGTATAGCAACAGATAGACTTGTATTAGATTTGACTGAATAATACTGTCTTGAAATGTCTTGTGTTGAAGGAGCCACTTTTCTGCTCCTCCTCTTGACGGTCTGCTCTACTTTTGTCATCATTGCTTATCTTAAAGTATTTCGAAACTGCCGACATTGCAACGTTTATTGACGCACATACAGCGGTATCGGTTGCAGGAGTATTGGAGTAGTTTTCGGAATACAAATACGAGAATACAAAAAGGAGTACAAGACCAGATATAGGTATAGCTGCAGCCCGAGCTGTTTTCTTTGACTTATTAAGATTACACTTTCATTAAAAGCTGTCAGAGCTTCTTCCCGTTGTCAGTGATTTGTTGTTTAAAGTGCTTTTATTCCATGCTGCTCTATCGAGTGCTGTATGAATACTCAATTGTTAAATTTGGTTGTAAAGTAATGAAAACTGTGACATTTGTGGAATATGAGGGAGAAGCTATAATTTATTCAAACAAATTACACATGAGATGCCTGATGTACAGGCATAATTCTTATCTCCTTTTGAGGCAGTCAGGTGGCCCTCTGTGCTGCACAGAGAGGCAGTGAGAGAGTTCACGTGAATTCCCCAGCACAGGCCCTGGCGCTATTTTTGGCACATCTGAACTCATAAAAATCATGTTAACATTCTTTTTTATTTGAGCTGCTGAGCTGTCAGACAGTAGCCCTGAACAGAAATATGCACCATCACTCGGGCTCCATTAGGCTCCTCTTCAGAGTCTGTTTTTTAACGGCCACACAGTCTCAGTCCATGCAGCCATGACGAGAAAGTGGAAAAAAAGAGGAAGAGCCTGGTCAGAGCTGCAGCAGCACAGGCAGCGCCGGGGTCACATCACACACACATACACACACACAAATACCGCATTCATCTAGTTCTATGTGGCGATGGTGCCCCCGCAGCGGCCGACGGGCGCAACTTTCCTCCTCCTCTTCTCCTCCTCCTGCTGGACCAGAGAGGATAGAGAGACTCTGTTCACCACGCACGACCGCGCGCACACACACGCACACCCACACTTCTCCATCCTGACCCCCAGCAATAAGCCTGAGAGCAGGTTTGCCTTTCATTAGACTAACAGCGCGATAGTATATATATTTATATATATACATATATATATAAATATATATGTATATATATATAAATATTCTCATTCACACTGGTCATTTTATTTACACTTGACAATAAGGGTAATGCACCGTCTGCAGGTGGTAAAATGGATGAACAAATTCAACACTAAATCAAATTTCAACTCAAACATTAGTTATCGGATTGCGCCGTTTTATTATAATTATTGGTATAATTATGTTAACTATTATTATTGTTATTATTCTTGTCTTATTTTGGCGCAGTTTGCTGGGGGAGTGCGCAGCTCTCCTGTGCGTCCCCGAGCTTGGAGGGAGAGTGAAGAGTGGCAGACAGAGGCAGAGGAGATGCTGAACGCTTCCAGCAGCATCCTCTCCCTTCCAAACGTACACTTTTTTTTTTCTTTATCACCTCTAACGGCAAATAACATCATGTGCAACAGAGACGCGGAGGAAAAGCCATTCATTATCTCTGCACCCACTTGAACTTGTTTTCTCCTCCGCCAAAAGCAGCAGCAGCAGCACCACCACCTCGTTTGGTTCAATTCTCAGCAGAAAAACCATCAGCCCAGGCATCAGCCCGCTGCAGCGCAGCAGGTAAAGAGTATTTTAAAGCCTGATAGAGTAGAAATAAGAGTGTAAATATTTACCAAGGAGAAGGGATCCATTCGCTGCTTCTCTTTCTCCCCACATTACGTATATTCCTCTGTGCGTTACGTCCCGTTAGGATAAGGTGCATTCCTTCCAAACGCCACATTGCCCCCGAAAAGGGGATAAAAAAAGGGGGGGAAAGAGAGCGAAAAATTCCGATCAAGCCTAGGAAATTAGCCTTGGCGCACTTTTCACTCCAAATGGCACAAAACTCGGGATAATGCGGTCCAACATGTACAAACGCGCGTAAAAGCCTTTTAGTCCAACACAAGTCCGCCGTTAATCCAAAATCTTTCTTAATCTCAACTATGAGAGGAATTATATTCTCGTAGCCAGTGAAGAGCCATCATCATCATCATCCTCATCAACAGCCCGGGTCTGTGACTGGACGCGCACCGGTCTACATGTTAATGGCAGTGATGCTGGAGAAAAAGAAACCAGTGGCTGGGTTTTTTTTCCTTCCTCTCCATCGTCCGCTCCTCACGATTCAGGCTGCACTTGGTTGATAGAACACCGTCCTCTCTCCTCCTCTCTCCTCCTCTCCTCTCCCCTCCTCCCCCGCCTCCTCCTCCAGTGCCGAGTCTCTCTCGGCAGCTTTCGTGGAGCAGAGACGCACCTAGCGGCCTTGGAGGGAACTCCACATGCCACAGGAGGGAACCCCCACTACCACCCCCCACCCCCCTCCAACCACCACAGGCTGCTCTTAAAGGCGCATGGGAAAGCAAAGTCAGAGTTTCTCTCTTTTTTCTCTTTCTTCCAGGAGGAAAATGACATATGCGTGATAAATTATATTGATCCTGTTCAAAATTAAATAACACAAAGAGACAGAAGTGAGTAATTCGGAACAGCAGCAAAGGGGGGGAAAATGACTTGCTGCCAAAACTGAATTATGAAGAACATGAAATAAATGAAAAGTACATTAAAATTACTGCTCTGTATAAAGTGGTGATTGTTCACGAAAACCTAGTGAGACAGATGTTTTTTTTAGAAAGAGGAATATAACAGTGACAGAATGTCGAGAATATAAACATACAGTATGATAAAATAAACCTCATAAGACTGTAAATAATGAATATTTTCTTCAGGCTGCCGGTTCTCCTGCATCTAATACCGGTTCATATTGGACCTAACTCTGATGTGTATGTGTATGATGGCTCTGCTGCATTTCTTTGGCAGAATGGGTCACACTCTAAGCACCATAAAGTCATAGGGGGGTGAGGAGGTTCAACACAGCATGATGATCAACTGCAAAAGTAAGGACAATTGTGCATCACTGATATACTAATATATATATATATATATATATATACTCTAATGCCACTTTTTAAAAGGTGCACCTGTTCACCTGCTTATTAATGCAAATATCTAATCAGCCAATCACATGACAGGAACTCAATGCACAAAGTTATGTAGACGTGATCAATAATGACCTCCTGAAGTTTCAATTGAGTATCAGAATGGAGACGAAAGGTGATTTATGTGACTCTGAACATGGCATAAGTGTTATGTAAGTGAGTATTTGCCGATCTACTCAGATTTTCACACATCACCATCTCTAGAAAGGACACACACGTCTCCACTGTACATTTGCTTGTGATGTTTGACCCAAAGATCTTCAATCTCATCCACTTTCTATACCTCTAGTCCTTGCATCTTCACCCATCTCACTCATTCACATACAGGTAGTCTGTCTACATGGCCAGCAGTGCACTAGAGCTGCAACTAATGATTATTTTACATAATCAGATTATTATCCATCGAATATTTTCTTATTTGTTTGGTGCAAAATATGTTGAAAAATGTTTATCAGTGTTTCACAATCCTCTGAATTATATTTTCCAAACCTATTTATCAATTATTAAAATAAACGATAAATTTAGCGATCGGTTAATACAATACCTATAATGTCAACAATATAATGGGTTCATAATCAGTGAAAATAGAGACCAAAAGGAAAGAAAGATCCTAACAACAGCCGACAACTCAAATTACAGATGTGGACC
Organism: Microchirus variegatus; assembly: GCF_963457635.1. Classification (NCBI taxonomy): domain Eukaryota; kingdom Metazoa; phylum Chordata; class Actinopteri; order Pleuronectiformes; family Soleidae; genus Microchirus; species Microchirus variegatus. Next base: position 24,568,415 of record NC_139805.1, on the reverse strand, counting down.
GCTCTTAGATTATAGTTATACAGAGGAAAGGAGAAAAGCAGGGAATGCAAATGTTTTCAGTGCGATTATCTATGCAGTAGGACTACGCAAATCGACCTAAGTGATTTCCACTAAACTTTGGAGTGAATTTGATTAAAGAGGTGGGTATAGGATTTATTTTTTTCCATTTTCTTTAATATTTCAAGAGAGGACTTTGGAAGTTAAATACATTTAAAATGATCAAAGTTCAGCGACAGAATAGACTGCCTTTGCAATTTGCTTAATACACACAGGGACATCTTTATTTTCTTTATGTCAAGTCGCAAGTGAGATTATAACGCAAGTGTGTTGTCTTAACCCTAGATGAGTGTTAAGGTACTGGAACACTCTTAACCAATCACCTGACTTCAGGAGAGCGGGAGGCAGGAGGCGCACACCATCTCTTAACGTCCTGGAAGCTCAGACTTAGAATTGGCTCCAACGTGCCCTAAACAATCCCACAGTTAGCAGATGTTCAATGGTAGGAATGCATCCAATGTCAATGTACAGCGAGTATAAAAATGGCATACAGACATTCCATTCTAGTCAAATATATTTCTCGCCTGTGGTGAAGCTCATGCTGCAAAATATTGAGACAATTAAATAAAAATGTATTATGTAAAATATATTCAACACGAAAAAAAAACTTGCGTGGTTGACACATGGCCGCAGCCAACGCCAAGCAATAAAAGTCTACGCTATAGTTCACTCTAAAGGGAAGGCAGGAAATATCATCCAAGGTAATATTGTGATTGTTGTTTAAAACATATGCAAATTGACATGATGCTGTATTTGAATGACTGCAAACACTGATGAAACACACAAAAGAAACACACATGCAGCAGAAGCCCTCTTTGCGGCAGTAGTGAGCGGGATTCAATGTCACATGACCACTACTAACTAATACTGTTCTTGTGTATAGTGCATAGAAAATGAAACAAGTAACAAAAAATAAATAAATAAATAAAATAATAATAATTAGAGTCGCCTTATCGCTCGCTCCATCTTTCATATTTCACTATACCAGTGTCTGAAGTGTATGTGAGGAAGAGGAGGATGATGAGAGCGCAAATTATCTTATTGGGAATAAATCTGCCTCCTGTGAAAAGTCTGTAGCGGACTTTGCTCGACCTATTTAAACACCACTATATTTTAACTTTGGCAATAATTGTGTTACTTCGAGAGCTCAATATTTTAAATATTGAGCGATACTGCAGTAGAGCATCTGAATGTTTACCCAGTGATCATTGTTTCTACACTGTTGTTCAGTCTTTGAGCACAGAGTTTGAAGCGTGTTTTGTTGATATAATCTGCAAGCAACAATTAATGACTTCAAGAACTAAAATAAAAACGTCCCATGGATCGTGACTAATTATCGCCACTCCTCTCAGTCCTCCGCAAGAACACACACAGGGGGGCGCGCACCCACTTCCTGACTCTCTGCCAATCACAGTAACACACCATGCACCGTCACAGGAAGCTGACCTGGCTGACAGCCATGGTACAGTATGTTCACAGAACTTGTAAAACTCTGTATTCCTCAACTGCGCTTTAATAGCAAACAGGAACTTAACAGGTCACAACAACAGTGAAGTAACAACACAACACAGAACACATAATTCAGCCCACTACAGTGCTCACCAATAAAGTGTATGAGAGAGAAGGAGGGGGACAGAGAATGCTACTTAGCGTTAGCTTACCTTAGCTGAAGTTTCTTGTTTTGCCTCTGCATACAGGGGTAAAATATCCACAAAGACATGCCTGTTGTCCTCATTTGTCTTCTTTCTGCTCTGGATGTTGAGTTGATATGAGGCTTTTTTTTAAGGTTCAGTGTTGTTCAGTATTTGTTACGTGTAGCAGCTAGCTGCTCTCTGCTAGCATCCACTGTGTTGAACTGCTACGAGCTGATTTACCATCAGAACCAAATACTCAGTTGTAAAACACACAAAAAAAAGAATAAAGCTGTAACACTTGACGCTTAAGATGAACACAAACTGCCAGAGAAGAGCTGGGTTATATAAACTTGGTGAGTGGGGACAATTAGACACAGGTGGAACACATTAGGCCAGGTGCAGATAATCAGAGACAAACAAGGGAGGGCAGGAAGTGAAGACACCCCTTAAAGGAGACGAGATGTGAATTTCAAAATAAAACAAAAACTGATTAAAAGTACAAACCATAACAAAATGAAAGAGACAGATAGAAGAATGTGAAGGGACAGACATGAACATTAGTGGGTTGGAAGGCAGTTTTGGAGCAAAATAGCTGTGCCATTTTTTTTTTTTGTTATGTCTTAACCCTAGAACACCATTGCCGGATGGTTTTCATGAAAACCAAGTTTTCATCTTCATTAATTTTTTAATTTTTTTAGAAATTTTTTGTTCCCAAATTCCTAATTTTCCAGTAATTTTGGAGCATTTTTATATGGTCCCCTCATGATGCTTTTTCTTTCATTTTGTTAGACATGAAACAGTTTAAAATAAAAGAACACTACTCTTGTGTCATGTATTGTCATGTTTTGATATATTTTGATGACAAGTCCTTTTTATTGGGTGTATTTATTATCTTGGGTAAAAATCACCTCACCAATATCACCTTTAAAGATTGCACATCAGACTATATGTATGTATATGTGCAAAAAGATAACTTCTGTTGTTACAATAAATAAATAAATAAAACTGACTTGACATGAGCTGTAAAATGTCCTTTGGTTATAATAATCTAGTTAAAAAGACCATCAATGAGCTGTTGTTTTCCCTGGTTGTTGGAAACCAGTACTTTTATGTTCATTCCTTCATATTCGTTTCTAAATACGTTCAAATATGTCACCAAATAGTAATGCCCTCTGTTAGTCTCCACATATATATACCTCATCTTGGTTTTATATAATGAAAAAAAAAATATGTATCATTGCATTGATATGCAGACCATACGTAGCTGTATCCGAGCGTGAAGTGGAATGACCCCGTCGACCCGACGTGTCAACAGTTTTGTCGTAAAGCTCAGAACAACTAAACGAAGACAAGTCCGAGGGGGATGTTTGTTTTCCGTCCACAGATAAAGTTTCCGGGACATCTTTGACGCTTGACCTTGAGTGTTAAACTTTCATGGCATTAATCTGGCGTTTGATTAAAGTGGAGCAGATGTGTCAGAGTCAGATTTATAAAGCTTTTACCGCGACTTTATTAGAGATGCGACGAAATATTGATACAGCAATATATTGTCATCCTGACTTGTAAGATACAATTACTAATAAGAACGGTGAAGTGCCCTCCATATTATTCTCTACCTTTCAGGCAGCACTCACTCTCAAAAAGGTATCGTACAAAGGTAGTTAAAGCTACAGTGTGTAACTTATGATGATTATTTTGTTGTTGTTGTTTTGTTATTGCTGTTAAACTGAGTCCAACAACACTGATGGGACGAATCAGAGATGTTCAGACGTCCTGAGATCATGAACATGATAGTCGTCCCTCTGTAGCCTGAGACTCCTGCTCAGAGTGAGGCATCTACTAGATCAGTCTTCTGTGTTCTTCAGGGAGAACATAATGAGATTCAGTAATTAGATTTCAACATTTCCCCGCAGATTAACCCACAGTCGAGTCTGGTGGTGAAATCCCCTCGACTGCTCCGGCTCATCCCTGCTCTGGCTCTGACGCCGTGACCTCTGCCCGAGTCCTCACGCCATTATTGTTAACACTGGTGATAATAACATTAGACACAGGAAAGACGGTCAGGCTGAAAATGAGACGTTGAGTAACTTGAGTGGGCACTTAGAGTTTTTTTTATGACGGGTCATTTTTCATGAGAACGTTTTCAGGAGAAAAAAAAAGAAATAAGAAAAGAGTTTTGTTCACATCAAACCAAAATGTGAAATTTCATGCCGCATGAGTTCGCTCACAACATCAAGTCACAAATATTCTCTTCAGGAAAAGAACAATGAGGCTTTTGCGAAATCACCCTCTTACAATATTCACGATCATCAGCTCTTCACATCCATTTTTTCCCCCTCTCGATTCAACTCTTTCACGCTCAAGTTCAGACGCGAGTGAAAGTGGAGGATGTAAAACTTATGACAAGAGTCAATGGGAAAAATTCTTACAGCCCAAATGGGAGATAAAGGATGATTCATTAGAATTTATCTTTTTTATTACACATTTAAAAACAATTTTGTACATAAGACAGGTCTCTTTTGTCAGGTTCGGTTTGGCACAGTACTGTTCCATTTTTTCTGACTTTTTGACACCAGTCCTTTGGGGTACTGGAGTAAAATAGTATGCCAACCAAAACAGTCAGCTGACTGGGTGATTTTAGAATATTTTAAATTACTGACGCAGCCATCAAGCATAACCCACTATCAAGTAAAGGTGCCTCGAAACGCAAGCCGGACTCAGGGCTTTACCATTTGGCACCAAACCGTACCAAACTGGACTGCACCATGATGGAAACACAGCTTTTGATTTTTGTCTAAAAACCTCCTGCCACTGCTGAAACACACACACACACACACACACACACACACACACACGCACACGCACACGCACACGCACACACACACACACACACACACACACACACACACCACCCAAAAATAGCTTTGTATAACATCAGTACAACTGCACACAACTGTAATGTCACACTTGCAATGTCAGTAACAATGACACGCACACAGTCTCTCACATTCATATCAAGTCACATACAGGTAAATAATACACAATGTCACCTGTGATGTCACACAGAAATTCTGCACTGACACACACACACACACCATTTAGATGAGGAACAACTCCACCAGCAGATGTGCTGAAAGATCATGCATGATCATGAGCGAACGGTCCAGGGCCTTCATAAAGCCGACCTCACGAACAGAGCCTGTTTTCTCAGATACCAGATTTTTTTTTGTTGTTTTTTTTTTTTAACAACAATGCATCCTGTCAACACAATTGTCAGAGCTAACAAGCTGCTGGGAAACATTCCGAGCTGCAGAGACAAAATAGAAATTCATACATGAATTCCCTTGGAAGATTTGGCAGCGACCCGGGTTGAAATTCAGTCCTTTGGTATGTGTGCATGTCTTCTTAATGTGCCTCCTGTCTAATAAAGACTACAAATGCAGATAAAATACATAATAATAACAAACAAACATCCAAACCAGGAAAGGTTTAATTAAAACCACGTTGATGAAGAGATGCCTTGATTGGGAAAAAATAGGGGTGTAAAGAGATCTTGTGCCAAAAGATCTCATGCAAGATTTCATGTCAGGTAAATTATCTGTCTTGCAAGATTTATTTTAAAGGAGTCATATTATACTCTATTTCTCCAAGTTAACCTAGTTCCCTGGTGTCCTAATGAACATGTCTGTGACATGCTTTGGTCAAAATAACTTAAGGATGAAGCACCACAACAGTTCAATCACCCTGCAACAGCCCTGTTCAGAACACTCTGTTCAATAGTATCTCTTTAGGTCCACCTTAAATAAAAGTAAAACGAAACTTGAGGGACAGGAAATGACATCAGCCACAGAGGCTACTGGGAGCTAACAGCAGTTAGCATTTGGAAAAGTGATCATTTGCAGGCTCCAGCAGGCACATTGCCATCACATATAACATGTATCCACTGGACAGATAAATCCTCTGAGGCTGGAATGTATGTGTAGAACTCTGTGCTGCACTGTGGAGCCAAGAATAGAACTTTTAGCGGACTTCCGGTTTTCGGATACCGTTGCCCTCGCCAGCACTCTCGCGTGTTTTACGGATAAAGCAGAGCTCCGTTAAATGCGCATTGTGGCGTCCCAATGAGCGCGGAAGTCAACATCGCGTGTTTCATCTCCTGTACTTAGACTGAAGAGGACCACAAAAACACGACTGAGTCATCTTTTTTCACACGTTGCCGACTGATAGGGCCTCCAGAGTCCCAAATATAAGGATTTAAATGATTAAAAAACGGCTTTTGCATAAGTACTGTGCAGTACTGTTACTATTCTGAGTGCTGGCACTTTTATTTGCATACGACACATCTCACAAGATGCTGGTACTCGGTTTAGGTTATCTGTCCAATTCATTATTTTTTCCCAAGGGGATCATTTCTCTGGGTGCACCATGTCACATTCACTTTCAGAGTCTAGTGTTTATTTCCAGTGTCTATTTTTTTTTTTCCTTTTCATTTTTTATTGTTAAACAAGAACAATATCTCTCAGGCAGATGATCCGCTGTGGTGACCCCCAAAGGGAGAAGCTGAAAAAAGAAGAAGAAGAACAATATCTATTAAAAGTGCATTAAAAGTTATATTCACTGACTTCTTGCCACATTTGTGTCCTGGGGGAAAAAGATAATAACAGGACACCCAATAAAATACACTGTGCACTTGAAGTTTAAATCACTGAGGATAATCTATACAAGTTGGCAAAATGTGTAACACTTTTTTTTCCTATTGAAATAAATAGTTGTTTTGAACATCACCAACATATTCTGGTATCCTGTATATATAGAATTTAGTGTTTACAGACATACCCAAATACTATGGATAAGGGTAGTGCTTTTTTTCTCACTTCACGAACCGGCCTCATCGATTGATCCACACTCCAGCCCAGTAGGTGGCAGTAATCCACCTGTACATGTGTTTGCCAGCTTCCAATAGAGTCCACAAAGAAAGTTATGTTGCTGTAACTTGTGCTAAATTTCATTTGAAGTCATTTGTGAGGCAGCGTTTCAGATACTTTGTAATTCATACACAATTATAAGATCTGGAGAGAAGCCAGTGAGTTGAGTTTGAGGCAAAACCTTAAACAGCGCTTTGAATTAATGAAAGACTAAATAGTCGATGAAGTGTTAAAATGCAGAATTTGTCTTCACATCCTTATTAATAAAACATCTATTCACTGTCTATTTTCTGAATTAAAAAAATGCGTTGATGTAACTGTAGATGAAGGGTTGGCACATGACAAGCATTTCATTAGGATGGAGATTGCGTCCTCTTGATGTATTGATTTCTCTCTTATTTTTTGCAGTTTTGTTATACTTTTCCACCCAACAATGCTTTTCAAGAAAGATAAAGAAAGAGGAACCAAATCTAATTTTAGAAGCTGGAGATTTGACAACCATAACACAAGTAGAACACAGGATGCACTTGCTGGTGAAGTATTTATAGTATTTATAGTGAGTATAGTTTTCTCTCTCTTTTTTTTTTTTTTTTTAGATTTGATCGAATTCTCAGAATTTAGGTTGTGGAATTGGAAAAAGGTTAAGATGAAAAAACTGAAAAACCAAAAGTCAGCTCCACTTGGTTTAGGTCTGAAAAAATGATTACAATCAAATGTGTTAAAATAATTTAAAAAAAGACATATTTCCTTTTATTATAAAATTGAACTTTTTATTAAAGCTGCTGCTTTTGCTTAATGTGTAATCTTCTTATATACTTTTTCAGCACAATGTCATAAAAAAATAATAATATCACGAACTATATAAACACACCTGAGCAAAAAAGTACTCAAAATGTTTAAAGGTGCATTATGTAATAAATCTAAAACAACTGGCAATAAAATCCTCCTAATATGTCACAGAGACTCAGGAATAATGTTCATATAACAAACTGAACTCACCAACAACAGTACAGACAAAATATTTGCATTAAAAAATATATTTTGCAGACCGCAAATCATTATGTTTTGAAATCATGTTTTGGCATGTGGCGCCACCTACCGCCGTCTACCAATCATTGCAGTCAGTACAGTCTCAGCTGCTGAGCAACCACGGGTTGCCAGTTACGTCAGAAAACGAAACCAAAAAGACCTCTGTATTTTAAATTTGAATGTAGTAACCGTTTCTGGCCACATTTGTACATATGGCACCTTTAAAATCGGATTGAATTTGTGAAATTTGTCACAGTTCAGAGTTCACTTGGCTCGTTTTTGTGACCATAAATGAAAAGAAAAACTGGTCCATAATTATTGCTACTTTATATCACGACTAATAATGTAATGTGATATAAAATGAATGGTAACTCTGACTCAACAACACATAAGACGGGGGTAAAAAAAACCAACACATTTTGTAAAGCCTGAACAATGATGTTTTTATGTTTACATTGTTAGTCAAAGTGCTTTCATGCACTTTTATTCTTGACTGTGTGACTGTCCTGAGTGACCTTCAGTGTGGAGAAATGACATCGTCTCCCAGCGTTAATGTCGTGCCTTCCCATTCCCTGCGCCTCTTTCATCATCTCTTTGCATCTTCCTCTGTCTTCTCCTCGTGCTGGCGATTGTTATTCCAGCCGTGAGGACGTCAGGGTGGCCTTGCTGCTATTTCATCATCTGCGGACACAGATTGGTGCCCGTTGTGTTCAGTGACTATTTTGAATCCCCCTCACATCTTTTGGCTTGCAGCGGCTGACAGAGCAGATTGTCATTAACAAATGCTCGAGGACTGCGCGGGGCAGGCGCACATGCTTCAGGCGAATCACAAATCTGACAAAAGGTTTTATTTTGATTTATTAAGCCAGTTAAAGGTTTTAGTGGTTAATTTTCTTAGTGCATAGACAGGCAGGTCAGCCCAGGGTTATCTTCATAATAAAATCGAATCTGAGAAAAACACAAATAAAAATGCAGACAGTAAGGAAAGTGCGTAATACTACAATTCATACTGTCGCATAATAAATAACGGAGACAATAATGCCATATAACCACAGACTGTATATAGAAATGGATGCTATCTAACTGGTTTGAAAAGTGAAAGCCAGGAAGTAGGATGAGTGAGAGCGACTGTGCTGGCTGCAAAAATAGCTCCATTTCATTGGAAGTGTTTGGGAGAATGAGCTACTACTTCCCTCTTGATTTATTATGTCAGTAAAATTGCAAGTTCCAGGACTTCTTCAATAGCACAGCATGTCAGTTCTATAATGTTCCCATTTAGGAGAAAATACACAATAAAGCACGGAGCATTTAAGTGGACGCCATTGTGGCTTGACAGCTGTAAAGGGGCAATCGGTACAATCGCAGGTGACGTCTGTGAATACTGGCTGTCCTATCATGACTCTTGATCTTTTACTGGGCATTTGTTGTGAAAATAAAAGGCTATGACTTTAACCCTTAAATGCGCCTTTAAAAAAGTTACGTTAACACACCCAGAGCACCAAATGGTTCGCATGAAAGTACACAGCTATAAAAATAGTATACATCTGTATTTTTGCCTTTTTTTCTTTTTTCGGTTTAAGACCAACATCTCCTCTTTCCATCTATATCAAATATTAATATATATTTTTTATTTTTAACCCTTGAATTTCCAGGTTTATTCATGATGCACATTGATTTTATGATCTAAAAAACACAAAAAATTAATTATTTTCAATATACTTCATCGAAACTGGAATTGTTTTGTTTGGATTATTGCAGCCTGGTATATGTGAAAGATTGGCAGAAACATTTTTTTTTTTGCATTATTATTTTTTTTGTAATGTCAGATGGCCTAAAATACTCACGTTAACATACCTAGCACACCAAATGGTGCTCATAAAGTACACAGCTATAAAAAAAATTATACATTTATATTTATATATTTTTTTTTTTTAGGTTTTAGACCAACATCTGTTCTTTCCATACATATCAAATATTAATATATTTTTTATATTTTTAACCCTTAAATTGCCAGGTTTATTCATGATGCACCTCATTTTATGATCTAAAAAAGACAAAAAATGAAATATTTTCAATATAATTCATGCAAACTGGATTTTTTTTGTTTGGATTATTGCAGCCTGGTATATGTGAAAGATTAGCAGATTTTTGCATTATTATTTTCTTTGTAATGTCAGATTGTCTCATAAAATCACGTTAACACACCCAGAGCACCAAATGGTGCTCATAAAGTACACAGCTATAACAAATGCATACATTTGTATTTATTAATTTTTTTTTTTTTTTAGGTTTTAGACCAATATCTGTTCTTTCTATATATATAAAATATTAATATATTTTTTATATTTTTTACCCTTAAATTACCAGGTTTAGTCATGATGCACCTAATTTTATGGAAAAAAAGACAAAAAATGTAATATATTCAATATAATTTATGCAAACTGGATTTTTTTCTTTGGGATTATTGCAGCTTAGTATATGTGAAAGATTAGCAGAAAAAAATTGCATTGTTATTATTTTATAATGTTAGATTTCATAAAATATTCAGTTAACACACCTATAGCACCAACGTGTGCTCATACAGATACAAGCTATACAAATTGTGTACATATGTAGTTTTGTTTTTTTATTTTCTTATTTCTTAGACCAACATTAGACCTCATTATAGATACCAAATAAAAATGAAGAACTGTAAGAACTTGTGCTGTAATGAAGAACTTCCATCCTTGGTATCCTCTCCTTTGCAGAGGTTGTAATCAGAATGATCTGGGGCTTCTGGGCCTCTTTTTTTTTTCCCGCAAATTTTGAACAATATGCATGAAAAAATGAAAAAGATATGGTAAAAAGAAAAAGTCAAAAACACAAAAAGGTGTCTAGGTGTGTAAAAGGGTTAAAAAAAAACATTACTTATATACAGTCTATGTATACAAACCTTCGAGTTCACTGAGATCAGTCAGGAGTGTGATCAATCGAAATGAAACAGAAACAAGGACAAACAGATCTGTCCACCTGACGGTCTTAAAAATTCCAGCATGTTTTTCAACCTGCACTCAAAAATATCTGAGATCCTATAGTTGTGTTTTGATGTTTTTGTAACTTTACAAACCTAATCCTATATTTTCACTTTCAGCCATTCATTTACTCTTCTTTTATCTTTTTTTAAGACTTGCTTTTTTTTTTTACTCTTTTCCTGTCTTAAAATTTGCAAATTGCAAAACGCAACAATGCACTCGAGACAGCCAATCAGAAGCTTTGTTGCATCTCTATCAAAGCTGCATGCTTATTGGTTATTGCTGAGATCAAATTGCATGATACTCAGGTATCAAAATTTCATACTGAATGACAATAAATGTTTTGAACTGAGGTGAATTTAGACGACCAGTTGATACAACTGTAATGAGGTTGAATGAAATGCACTGTTCACATTTTTCAATGTTTATCCCTTTAACACTTAAACCTCAACATGTCCATTTGGACTTTTGGGGGGCTTATTTTACCCAGAAAATATCCTGAGAGTAAGTGTTTTTGCCCATAACGTTCAATGTCTGGTAGTTATTTACAATTTTCTGCATGTTAAAATAGTGTATTAGCAAGACCCCGAGTTTCAAACTAGAGATTTCAATTTTATTTTTTTCAAAAAAAAAAAAATCATAATTCTTTGGAAACTCGAGAGCTCGACTTTGAAACTCAAGATTTCTTTTTTTTTCTGTCTTTTTTTTTTCGGGGGCTCCGTACATTAACAATTTAAAATGAAAAAAAAAATGAAAAAAAAAAAACCCCACAAACACCAGATTTTGCATGCTGAATTTGGAATTTGAACAGAATAAAACACATTTAAAACAACATTTGTTTGAATCTTTGTCTCAATTTTCCGAAAACAGGCCAACAAATTTTGAAACTTATGTACAGGAGTTTCTCCAACTCTTTCTTCTCTGGTGACAAAAATGCAGATTTGGTGGCTTCCTGAAACAAGTGACAGTACCTTAATAACCACATGTTTTGCTTTGACTACACACTCAGTGTTAAAGGCTTAAGAGGCCAAAAACATATGTTTTAGCCCACTGTGACCTTGTGATTTCTCCCATGTGCACATCTGACCAATCACTGCATGTGACAGTTGCATGTACTGCTGGACACAGAGATGTTTTCACTTGCTGTTTGACAAACAGGACAGCACATCTGAGGGCACCTGTTCCAGAGGACAGATGCTTCTCTCGTGTATCTGATCACATTATGAGCGGCCGCACTGACTCCACAGCTACAGAAACTGATCAGGTCCAAGTTCAGTTGCTGCCAAACATAGAGAACAAACACTGATGGAAACTGGGGCCTGTTCCAGGAAGTGTTTTCTTAGTGAAAACACTGAAAATGAGAACCCAGTGAGATCTAGGTTTTCTCTTCCAGAAACTGAGGAGTGACTTTAATACACACAGTTGGTTTCTGTCTGGTCCTGCTGAGTCTTAACAAGCTTCATTTCCTTCGTCCACATCAAAATGCACGTTGGAACATGTTTATCTGTCTTGGTGTTGGCTGTTATTTAGGAAAGACATTACACCAAGGTCGCTGTTTTTTTTTAGCATAAACGGGCAGAATCACAGTGAGAGGCTGAGGTGCAGAGCGTGCACCACAAATATTAACTTTGCCAGTTTATAAAAACCCCATGCAATGCCTCCAAATTTCACATTAGATGTACCAAGTTTGCAATCACGAGCATCATAACCGCCCCTGAGCTGTGATTTAGCTTTAACCGTGTGGGCCTAATCAACAAGGAGCTGCTACATTCCAGACAAACTGAGAAGAAATTCAGTGAAAAGGAAATCCTTGTAGTGAAAATTGGTCCCCATGATAGAACATCATCAAACATACTTCAGTTGTTAACACCTACATTTAATTATTTATTATATTTAATGTATTATTTGTGTGCGTTTTTGTTGGCTGTTTCTTGATTTTCCTCACTAGTTTTGTGTGCGTCTCCTTCCATTCCTGCACCTGCAGCAAATTCACTCATTTATAAGTTCAGTTCTTTGTTCGGCTGGATTTGAAATCATTTTTTTGCTTTGTTCTTGCTTGTTCTGAACCTCAGTCTGTTTGCGTGACAACCTGCTGTGTTGTGAAGGCAGTAATGTATACAAAACTCTTTGTATACATGTCTTGAAAAACACTTGTAAACACACACTATCTGTACAACATCCATGTGTTTTCCTCTTGTACGTACAATGTCAGGTTGTAAGATGCACACTGTGATGGAAAAACATCTAAATAGCCAACATACACTACCATTCAAAAGTTTGGGGTCACTTAGAAATGTCCTTATTTTTGAAGGAAACAAACTTTTTTCAATGAATATAACATTGTTAATGTGGTAAACGACTATTCTAGCTGCAAACGTCTGGTTTTTAATGGAATATGTACATAGGTGTAAAGAGGCCCATTTCCAGTGTTCTAATGGTACATTGTGTTTGCTAATCGCGTTAGAAGGCTATTGGATGATTAGAAAACCCTTGAAAACCCTTGTGCAATGATGTTAGCACAGCTGAAAAAAGTTTTGCTGTTTCAAAGTTTGAAGGGCAAAATTGGAATGGTAAAGCCCTGGGTCAAACTTTTCGACTCCGGTACCCCAAGGCAAGGGTGCCAAAAAAATGGTACGGTTGAGGCTGGATATTTTTGGTACTATTCCTAATGGAAAGGCAAAACAATACTGTACCAAACTGAACTGTTCTACTCGGCTTCAGATCAGACAGCTGACGTGACCATGATGACACCGCTTGATTTTTGCTCTAAATCCTGCATTTATATAACACTGACACTGCCAACTATAAAGTGAGTCATGTAAATATAAAGTGAACAAACAGAGACCTGAGTGCTCGGAAATGAATAATACGACTGTAAAAAAGTGACAAATCAAAGCTCAATTGATTAGAACAGAGAACATTAAAAGTCTCGTCCACACGTTTCAACGCATCGCTTCAGGCGCTCTCATGCTTACCTTTATTTACAGACATGTTTTTCTTTCTTTCTTTGGGCTACACTTTTATTTTTGTGAACCTGTTGTCAGAGAGGCCCTGCAGGTACATCAGTGCGTTTGTGTAGGTGTATAATAACCATTAATCTGGTTTGTCCTCATTCCCCGTCTCTCCTGTCCAAAGCAAAGCTCCATTAGTAGAAATGGGTCAGCTTTAATCCACAGCCAAATTAATGGAAATGAAAACGCTTCCATTTGTGATTGATGCTGTGTGTGTGTGTGTGTGTGTGTGTGTGTGTGTACGTGTGCACGACAAAGTAAGCAAGCTGTCAGCATTAATTAGTTATGCAGGTGCCATGTAATGAGTACATAAGAGTCTGTGTGTGTGTGTGTGTGTGTGTGTGCGTTTGTGTGTTCCCAACTTTGGAACGGGGCCTCCTCATCAAGGAGACACATTTCATTCTGCCAACGAAACTACAAAGTTAAGCCTTTTACATTAGTGTCAGGTAAACGAAATAAAAGCGAGAGAAAATAATAAGTCGCACTTCAAAGGAAAAGTGCGAAAGCAACAGAGCAGCAACTTTGTCCGTCCGTTTGTGAACACACTGACTCTGCTCGCTTCCCCTGCGGCGGCGGCGGCTCACGCGCAGAACAACCACAGAGCAGTTTGTGTCTATTCAAGGAACAACAGAGCAGCAGATCCAACAACGTCATGTGACAACTGCACTTTCTAAAGTTTGAACTTGACTTTTGGATTGTTGGCTTTGATGGACTTGATCAGGTCGTCATTATTGTCCAGTGAATAAACATTTCATGTGACATATGTAAATGTACATATATACTATATTAGTGCAGTGCCCGTAGGAAGTATGTATAGTGGGAGCGGAAGAAGATTTTTCAGTTATGGTAAGATAAAATCATGGCTTAAATCTACTCAATTATGCACCCATCAACCATAAATTCAAACATTAGCTCGCTACTTTGTAATCTTTTTAGTGATGTATCTTAACACGGTTTTATTGTGTCTTGGCATTGTGATTTTATCTTTATTGTTGTGTTGTGTTGTATTGTGTTTTAAGAGCGTGAAACTGTGTTATTGTTGTTGTTTGTATATGCTAGTCTGTGTTAGATTTTTATATATATATATATACATATATATATTCCTGCCCAGGGACTACAGATGAAATTTATGCTAGTAGCTAATTCTGGTATGGCTGAGAGCTATGCACTGTCCCTGTTAAATAAACAAATAAATAAATAATGCATGATAAGGAACGTAAAGGCTAACATAATACAAACACTGTGCAACCTCATTAGGCACAACCGCCACTGGTGTGGCTGACAGTCACAACAGCTAGCTATGCTAATGCTAATTGAAAATGAAAACATTTGTGTTGTGCCTTGTGAGGTTGCACAGTGTTTGTATCATGTTAGCCCTACGCTAATGCTAATCGTAGCCTCGCTAGCTTACCCTAGGAAACAGGTTCGCCAAGTTAGACGCAAAGTAGTAGCAAGCTAATGCAAAATGGACACCTTGTCGTTTCAGTATGACACCATGTTTTGCGGTGAATCGTGTGAATATGTCTCACCCACCGTGAGGACAGTCTCTTCACTCCCACCTCCCCGCTCCAGACAGCGCAGCTGCTGCTGATGAGCCGATGTCTGCCTCGTGTAGTGTGATAAATCAGGGAAAATGCAGCATGATAAATCAGTGAAATTTATCACGCTGTGAAAAAGATGTGAAAATCAAGGATGCACACCATCGGGCCATAACGGTCAGCGAGATATGCCTGTCACCGACAGACGGACAGACACAACTTGCTTTATATATAGATATACAGTAAAAACTGTCACTGGTCAGTTCGACTCTGGCAAGCACTGGTCAGTGTGTTTGGACGAGAGAGCAACAGCTGGCAAATAGCACTCCTCACAGATGTAGCGATGAAGCAAACAGCACAAAACACTCAGTCAGAACTGATTATGCTCAGTATAAACACAATCACGCCATTAAAATGTATTGTGAGTCAACCTAAAACTGGAGCCCCCAAATTAGACACTGATGATGAGTCAGTGCAATCTGGGCAGTTCATCAGAAAACACAGAGCTTATGAAGTGTCAATACTGTAAATGCTCCTTCAGCAAATACCCGGTTTTGCCTGAGTTCCTGGCAAAAGGTGTAATAAAAAACACTAATATAGTGTGTAAAAGAAAATATTCCCAAGGTGATCACAGTCTACTGAACCGCAGAACAAGACAGAAATGTAATATCTGCTGAAAAACACTTTCAAAGATGGCCTTAACCAATCGGAGACTTGGGGTCCAACAGTTTGCATGATTACTCACCACTGTGACGCTAATCTGTCGTGTTTGAGGTTGTTATGTGCTTAGTTGAATGAATGGTAAAATGGATTCACTTCATCAACGGAAATTTATCACACAAATCCTGCAATCAAACCATCAACCACCAGTGTTTCCAAACGGAAACAAATAAAATCATCTTAGGCTTGACTTAGAAAGAATTGAGACTTTACTTGATCTTGAGTTTAAAGACTTGAGACATGGACTCGCCAAAAATAACTTCCAGACAAATTCCAGATTAACAAATTTGTTTCCAATAATTATGGAGATCAATCATCATTTGAATTTCTAGGAAATAAAAATAGAACATACATTGTATTCAAATCAGACTTCATCACAATTAGAAACACTTTTTACCACGGTAGATTTGCGGGTTATCAGCTAGATAGTTAGGTTGGGCCACATGCTGTGTCATTTAACCAAAAAACGGATCGGAGCATTTATTTCATTACGGTATCTGGCAACCCTTTACCCCCTCTCCCTCACTGCTCTTTAATTCTGCTTGTTGCCAACTGATTTATCTTGATTAGGCAGCTGATAGAGAATGTGTTTCTGTTTTGTTTTTTCAAAAAAGACATTATCTGTAGTTTATCGTCATCTGCCCTGATTTTCTGACAAGCTGTGAATGAAAATTGTCACTTTATCTGGTCAAATTACAATTCACTAACCCATCAGTAATCAAAGTGATTCAAGGGACAGATGAAATCATTATCTCTCACTGTCAAAGTTATGTCTGCCATGTCATTATTTCTGCTTTACAGTGGTAACACAAAGCATTCACAACCATTTCAATTGAGTGGAATGGTTCAGTTTAGTACAGTACAGTACATATTTTTTTGTGTTTCCATTAGGAATAGTACCAAAACAACCAGACCCTACTAGCTCCACCTCTGACAGTCAGCTGACCTGTCCCTTGCGACAGGTGTTTCTTCAATGACTGCAGACTATTGACTCGTTGAGACAAACAGCCACAAACCAAACGAGAAAAAAAAGAGCTGCTGGATGTCCTCCTTTGTTGTCTGTTTTGCATTCAATGCCAACTTTCATTGTCGTTGCACCAGTACGTATCTCACTGACTCTACCAAGTAAAAGTACGGTTCCCAGTTGAAACACAAGCCTGAATCAGAGATTTACCATTCCAAACCGTACCATACTGTACCAAACAGAACCGTACCATGACGGAAAAACAGCATAAATTAGACTGAGTCTAGGAGCAGGAGCAGATACTTGTGTAGACTTGGTCTAAAACTAGATCTAAAGCAGTAGAGACTGGATTCCCGCACACAAACATTTCTCGTTTTGTTTCATTGCCACAACTTGTTCAGAGATGTTGGGATTTTGCCTGTTAACTTAGGACGTAAAGGAAACCTGGCAGGAAGTAAATTAAACTTTAAATCCACGCCGTCGGGTTAACAACTGGAAATTCCTCTGGGCCCGGAACAGTCCAGACTTATTACACAACAGGAGTGTGAGGAGTAACGTGAGGAGAAGGCAACAGGAGGTTAAAGGGAAGGGAGGAGAGCCAGGGAGGGAAAATGACAGAAATGCACATATGTGTCAAAGAGATGCAGAGAAAAAAGAGAAGGAGAAACCTTGCATCTGTCACTATGACCCCTTTAATTAAGTACTGTAAGGTAACGGAGGTGAAGTTGAAGAAGGCGGGAGAATTGAGCTGGAGGACAGACAGAAGGAGAGGCGAGAGTCTGAAATCATTTATTTCTGTCATTTTCCAGCAAGGTCAAACACAAACGGCTGCTGCCATACGACTTCCATACACCACATCACATCCCCATTCTCTCTGCCACTACTTCTCCTTCGGCTCCCCCTCTCCCTCCTCCTCCTCCTCCTCCTCTTCCTCCTCCATCCTCAGACAAATTGACTGTGACATTGAGATCACATTTGTTGTCCTTGCAGGTCCGGGGGTAAACTGTCATCGCTCTACGACGTGTGTTTTTTTTGCTGCTAATTTAAATTCCTTTGCTGCACACCTGCTGACACCTCACCAGCTCTCATAATCTCTTCTTTTCCCTTTCACTGAACAAAACTCACACATCTTATCTCTTCCTTTTAGCCTAATGGATGAAAAATAATGCTGAGTCAACCTCACATTGAGTTATACTACTGTCATTTGACCAGACACTCCTGTGTGACAATGTTATTCTTGTGTGTACATATATATATATATACATATAAATATATATATAAACATATAAATATATATGTATACATATAAATATATATGTATACATATAAATATATATGTATATATACATACATACATATACATATATATATGTATATATACATATATATACATATATACATATATATATTATACATATATATATATACACACATATATACATATACATATATATATATTTATATACATATATACATATATATGTACATATATATATATATACATATATATTTATATACATATATATATACGTATATATGTATATATGTATATACATATGTACATATATATATATATATACATATATATACACATATATATACACATATATACACATATATAGATATATACATATACACATATATATATACACATATATATAGATATATACATATCTATATAGATATATACATATCTATATATATACATATATATAGATATATACATATCTATATATATATATATATATAGATATATACATACATATATTTATATATGTATGTATATATATATATACATATATATAAACATACATACATACATATACACATATATATGTATATAAAAAAATAAACAATTCATCTCACATTTTGAAATTAATTACTCGCGGTTAACCCTTTAAGGTACTACTCAACCATTTGGTCGACCACACTGTAAGTCACTATGTCTCATTGAAATATGCATCATGCTGAACTCACTAACACTTAATGTCACTTGTTCTGAATGTTGTACATTTATGAATTATGCAAACCAGGTTTATTTTGAACAGATGTCTCAACCGTTTGGTAGAGGCCTGTATCCGAAATACTGTAGGGTCTAATTCACGTTATTGTTATCCTAAGTAAATAAAATAAAATAATAAAAAATGCTTTTGCTTTTTTCTTGGTGCGTACCTTAAAGGGTTAAAAGTTTGCATTATCCAGTGTTTGCTGCATGATGGCGGTTGGTTATATATGCATGCTGTCCGGCGTTTGCTGCTCGACGGCGGGGCTCCCGTTGCTCAGCTTCTTAAAATGAAACCTTCCGGCCAACGATCCCTCACCTCTTTCAAATCTTCAGCTACTATCGCTCAGTCTCTCCTGTCTGACTGACCACAGACAAGTGACTGTTTCGTGCGGATAATTTACGGCTTTAATGACGGAGGTCAGCGCACACCTGTGGTAAACAAACTTGCGTTAACTGCGTTCAATTATTTTATGGCGCTAATCTCGGCTGCATTAATCGCAATGATTAACTCATTAACTGTGACAGCCCTAATATATCGATATCTACATATACAGTATTATATTATAGCAGTATGTACACATCACAAATGAAGGTTAAAGGAAGGTTGAAATGGCTAAATCCACATCATATTACATTTGTTTGCTGTGCTACAACACATGCACCTTAATTATAATTTACAATTATGATGCAGGAAATGTAAGTACGTTTAAGATTGTCTGCAACTTGCACTGTAGCCATTAAAGCTAAATTATCTACAAGTACCTCAAAAGTGTGAGCAGCTAATAAAACATTTAACAAATGGACTAGGTCAACAGTATATGCTGTATATACGACCTAATTCTTCCAATAATAATATAATGATGCACATATGCACACTGTGCATGATGACATAGGTGTGTTGTGTCGATGACGGTTGATGTGAAATGCAGTGTGGTTTACAAAAAACCCACAGTGTCAGTTTCATGTAACAGAGGGTGAAATTTTATTTTTAATTATGTATCAGACATTAAGGACAATTGCTGTATGAGCGAGACCAGGCAGAACGGATTTGGCACAAAGTAAGAACTTGCAGATGATTACAAATGATCACTTTAAAGCCGCAGTGCGTAACTTCAAAACATAAACAATAACATTCCATTCAAGCGATTGTCAAATGAGGTCGAACAAAGCTGATTATGCCCATCAGCTTTCGTGTTGCTCGGCAACGTTCCTGCGCCTGCACACAGGAAGTAATTTGTTCTTGACAGATGGCGGCGACAGCGACAGCGAGTGTGCTAGTAAAGCGAGACGACTGCAGACAGGACGGAATATGATTAAAAAAGACAAAAAGAAGCGTCCATGAGAAAAGTCTCAGAAGTGAATTTTACTGCTGAAATAAACCCGGCGTGATGAAAACTTCTTGCCTCCACCCACCTCTGCACTGCTGGTGTATAGACACAAACACTCCCTTTGCTCGACAGAGCCCGTTTTCAGACAAAGGAGGCAGCAATACAAGTATTATTCATCTTCAAAGCATCAACAAAAATGACTTAAGGTTACATACTGCAGCTTTAAGTGTGAACACATCATAACAGCAGCGTAAAACAGGGAACTTGTTCAGCGTACATTACCATACATTTAAAGTAAAATGTGTTTTTCTGTTGGACTGAGCTTGCAGCTGCTTTTTTTAAAAGAAAAAAAAAATGATATTGCCTCTTTGGTAAATGTGCTGTGCAGGGTGCGCTCTGTGATTTCATTGTTTTTTTTCTATTTAACAGTAGCAATAAATCTCAAAAATCCGGAAATGTCTCGATACATCACCGCTGTATCACAGTGCGGTGCACGTGTGTCAGATCTGCAGAGTAAAAGTGAGGACGTTTAAAAGAAGGTGAGTTGAACGGTGAGTAAATCCTAAGTACCTTCAGATCCAGAGTGATCCAAGTCATTCAGACAGATCCACTTAAAAAAAGAAATGTATATAAAGAGCTTGGTTTGGCTGAGAACTGAGAGTTGTGTTACTTCACAAAGCCACTCAGTGTTAATGTGTTTTCAAATCCATACGAGAATCTTCAGAACGCAGTGGAGAATGAGTCAGAGAAACAAGTGTGCACATGGAGCATTATACAATATACTGTACTAATGTACTGTTAAGTACTAAAGAGTATATGTGGGAAGAATGAGAGAAAAATGACTCTTGTAAAGCAAAGAAAGGTTGCAGAAGAATGCATGAGAGGCCTGGATATAAAACTAATTATTCACTGCTTAGAAATGAAGAATTCATGTACATCAGGTCAAATTACATACATCTTACATGAGAGGAGCGATAGGAAAATTCCCATGTGACTAAGTGAATATGTTTAACCTTTTCATGTTGAGGGGAAAATAAGTGGATTCAAAATGGATTACGATGAGGAAACGGATCATGTTCTGTTTTTTTCTTCGGATCGGTGTAAAAAACGTGCTGCTCTCCCATGAAAAAAAGCTTTTCAGCATTTTTTAGGAAACTCAAGATCTTGACTTTGAAACTCAAGATCTGGAGGAGTTTCCAAAAAAAAAGAAAACAAATTTGAAAAAAAAAAATTTTCATAATTTTTTGGAAACTCAAGATCTCGACTTTGAGATCTTGAGTTGAAAAAATAAATAAATATTAATTTCGATTGTTTTTTTTTTCATGAAAACATTTTTTTTTCTTCTTTTTTTGGAAACTCAAGATCTCGACTTTCCAAAAAAAGAAAAAAAAAATGTTTTCATACTTTTTAAGATCATTTAAATAAGAAAAAATGTCTTCATTTATTTTTTCCTCATGTCACTTTGAGGGCTCCGTATAAAAGTGAAAATTGGTCAATTATATGACACATTTCCAATTGAGAGATTTGCACTTGTGAAAAATAAAAGTCGCTTTTAGGTGATCAGTGATATATGTCAGTATTTTCTTTAATTTCCTAGAACATAATCAAACTTATTTTGTATTTGTTTTTGAGCAAAAATAACAACCTGTTAAAGCAACAAAAAAATACATAGAAAATACATAGAAATTATCCGAGATGAAGAGATAATAAGTGATGTCAACCTGATTGGATTAGTGTTCCACACATGTGCACTCACCAAGACAGCAGGTCCATGTTATATTCAGGCCAACAATATGAGTGCTTTTCCATGATACAGTTCTAGAACTACTCGGCTCGACTCACCTTTATTTTTTGCTTTTCCATTAGTGAAAGTACCCGATACCTGCAGTCCGAGTAGTCACAATAGGCAGAGGTTTTCGGATTTGTCTACTGTACGTAGGGTGCATTCACACCAGGCCTTCTTAAGTCCGAATGTGCAACCGAACTCTGATGTGCATCAAAGAAGTGAACTCTGGTCCGCCTAAAAACAAAGGTCAGGTTTAGCTCTTATGTGGCGTGCATTAACCAACAGATGAGTTTTCTTGTTCATTGTTTGTCTCGTCCTGTTATGAGTAACAGTGTGTTTGGTTTTATGTATTAAAGCCACGTATTTGCATTGAACCTGTGTTGTTGAAGTGTTGTAATTAAAAGTGAGGCAAATTAAACAGTATATCTGTGCTAAAAACGTACGTGTTAACGTTTTATTATTATTCTAAAAACTAAAACAGTTTTCCCTGCTCACTATGAGCAAAATCTTATCATTTTAAACACTATTACAGTTTGTTTTTTATATATATATTCTTTTTTCAGTCAGTGCACCTGCCCTGATTTGATTGCCCGCATTTATCTTTGCTCATTTTTAGCCTCACACCTTTACTCAGCTGCAATCACTCAAATAGCTTTTGCAGCTTTGCTAAATTCAGGTCCAGGTATCATTAAAAATGTATTAGAACATCCCAAATGTTATTTTGGAAACCTTAGATAACTTCTCTCAGCACAAATTAGAGGCATTTGAAAGGCAACATGGCACACGTTTGCAGTTCCAGATGGCGCCAGCTAATGTGGTGGAAATGGTGAATGTTAATTTTAGGCTGCAGTGATGTCTCAGACACAGATACTGTCTGTCTACCAGCATGCTCTCAGTAATTTACTCAGTGTGTTTATTATTCTGGTTTTATCAGTGACTGCTGTGGCTGCCTCCGCTCTCCCACTGTGCACTCCATCTCATCACACCGTCCAATCTGTGTCGATACACAGGACACATCAGAGGACAGTGTTCTCTCTGCCCTTTTGGTGTAGGTAGGTGGATGCAATGTTTAGAAATATCTGATCCTGAATAGGGCTCCACGGTGTACCAGTGGCGAACACTGTTGTCTCACAGCAAGAAGGTTACTGGTTTGGAGCCCAAGGTCTGTGTAGAATTTGCCAAAATATGCAGATTAGGTTAATTGGACTTTTAATTGGAGCCTAACACCCTTGTGTGTGATGGACCTGTCCAAGGTGTACCCTGTCTTTGGGATAGGCTCCAGAAAATGAGTGCGTAATCCTATAATATTAATATTAATATAATAAAACTAACTTTCTACTAATTCCTGCCATACCAACGAAGTGGCCCCCAATCTGAACTCCCCGTCTTGAAGCCTCCAGGACTTTGATTTCTTTTCACATGTGACCGTTTCCCCCTGTGTTCCTTTCTTTATTATGTCATTAAACCAACTCCCCAAACCATGTGATTATCTCTCTGGTCTATAGAGCTGCTGATACAGACAAATGTGCTCTTCCTGTGTTTTTGTCAGAGGCATCCATTACGCAAAGGGTGGTCACATATTTAGAAAACCAGCAGTGCACGACATTGTTGCATGGAAACTTTTGAGCCCTCGTGCCCAATGTGCTGGAGGAGATGATGTCATTGCTGGCACGCACACAGCCTCATACTCACTGTGGTGAGTTTAAACCGAGCTTAACATGGACAAGCTTTATTGTACCCCGTTGTAATCCACTCATCCATTTGTTTTTTGAGTAGAGGATGTTTGCAAGTTAGTTTGAGATGTGACATCAACTATTGAGAAAAACTGCACATTTGAGTTCCCTTTCTTGTGTCTACCTACAGGCAGCTAAAGTCTGCACAAACCCACACTGCAGACTGGCACACACACACACACACACACACGAGTAAAAGCAAAAATCAGTACCTTTCATCAAACGCCAAGTTGGGGCACCGAAAAGCAGGGCAGAGGAACAGAAACAGCAGGCAAAAGCCGATTTAAAAACACAGAAAAAGTGGTCAATATCAAAGGGTTTGCAAAAAAAAAAAAAATGAGCAAAGGGAGCCGTAGGAATCTGACAGACGATCACATGAACCGGCACAGATGGGAAAAGAACACAGAGACTTTATACTGTGAGGGGAGACAATTAGAAACAGGTGCGACGCATTAGGGTAATGAAAAAGGTGGGAAACACAGGAGGGCAGGAAGTGAAGACACCTGAACCGAGACGAGGTGTGAATTTCAAAATAAAACGACACAGGAACTTAACTGTGACATTTTTCCGTCCAGCCAAAGCACGATGTGATCGTGAATGAGAATAGTGAGGCACACGCATCAGTATGTATAACGCCAGCTACAGGCTGAGCGACAGTGATGGAGAAACAAATGAGCATGTGGCTCAGGGAAAAGCATAAACATCTCCAGTGACAACCACATTCAGCGACATTCACACATTTAATCTGCAGGCATAATTGAGCCATCATCTGCCCCCTGGTGGATATATTATTCAATTTTGATTTATAGTAAGAGGGGGAAAAAACTCTTTATATTAAAGCGTATAGTAAAACTGGTGCAGTTATCTTAAAGGCGCCATATGTAAGAATGTGGCCAAAAACGGTTACTACACTCACATTCAAAACACCGAGGTCTTTTAGGTTTCCTTTTCTGATGTAACTGGCAACCCGTGGTTGCTCGGCAGCTGAGACTCTACTGACTGCAATGATTGGTAGACGGCAGTAGGTGGCGCCACATGAAGCCAAAACATGATTTCAAAACATAAACATGATTTGCAGTCTGCAAAATATTTTTTTTAATGGGGATATTTTGTCTGTACTGTTGTTGTTGGTGAGTTCAGTTTGTTATATGAACATTATTCCTGAGTCTCTGTGACATATTAGGAGGATTTTATGGCCAGTTGATTTAGATTTATTACATAATACACCTTTAAATTTATATTTTATTTCTGTCTTTTATTGTTATTTTTATTTGGATTTGTATTGACATGAGCAAAAGGTGCATTCCAAAAACATTTCCGATCAGCAGTTGTGTAGCTTTATGCAGCAGCCAGGAGAAGAACTTTGACAGATAATATAGTTTTTTAGAAAACAGGTATAATGTGTGCAGTCGGGGTTTGATATAACAGCAGCTGCTATAAGTGAAAGGCTTTAATGATCAGGGAATGTTTTGATCATCAGCCACAAGTAAGACAGGCATGTGGATGCAAAGCACTGTAATAACTTTTTATCCTCCACAGAGGAGTTAGGAAATGCACAGTGGATTAAAGCCTTAAATATGAAGGAGCCACCAAAGCAAACCCTATGTCTGTTCATTTCACTTTGATTCAAACAAACCCTACAGAAGATCATCCAGTCAAAGAGAAGTGTCTACGCTGTGAAACTCCAGGAAACTTTCAAGGCGACTTCATCCCATCATAATTATGATTAAGCGTTGTTAGTGTCCCAAGTAACAGTTGATGTAGTTGTGTCATTAAAACTAAGTTATATTGCCGACTTTTATTAAATCATCATTTCATTGAATTAATTAATTAATTCAACCAACCGTTCACACGGAGAGAGAAAGCAAACTCTGGGAGTGTGGAACATTAGCAGGAAGTTTCGGAGCCTTAGTTACTTCCGCATTCAAAAATAAGGTCTGAGGACAATACAATTCCTATAAATCAGTCTACAGGCGGCCATTGTCGGCAAAAGATGTCCTGATTTGTTTATTCATTGGCATTAGAAAAGGTAAATGCATGAATAACCTTATGTTATAGCCCCTTTAATCCTTCAGTTAAATGCACAAACTAGGCAAGGCAGCTTTATTTGTGCAGCACATTCATACACAAGGGCAACTCAATGTGCTTTACATAAAAACAAAATAACATTCAAAATGAAACGCGGCAATAAAAAGAGAGAAAGGAAACAAATAGTCTGACTAAACTGGAGCATAAAATATAACAGTGTAGCGTAAAATAATAATTTACCATAAAATTATTGTTATAATAAATAAAAGAATGTAAAGTGCACAAGATATTCACATTTGGTGCTTTTGATTTCAGTTCCACAGGTAACTTGTTCCACTTGTGTGCAGAATAACAGCTAAACGCTGCTTCAACATCTGACCTGAGTCAATAAATCTCAGAGCCCGACAGAGAGGTTCATGTTCTTTTAATATGTCACCTTTTAAAATAGCAACAGAACTATTCTCAGTCTCTTCTGTAACTGACTGGACGCCAGAGTGAAGACATGGAGTAATGTGCTCTCATCTTTTTCTTCTGTTTCAAACTCCGTTCTGAATGAGTTGCAGCTGTTTAATGCTCTTTTTTTGGGGGAGTTATGTCAGAAGACCAACGAGGTATGTGAGCACAAACACACACAGACCAAGAAGTCTTGGTTTGCTTGTATATATATATATATATATATATATATATATATATATATATATATATATATTTATTCTTTTCCAGTCAAATCCAATATTGTGAGCACAGACAGATGTGATAGGCTTCATTCAGACCTTTTCTGGCTTAAACGCTGACCTCTTCATGGAGACCAAAACCTGGTCGTAATGAGGCAGAACCTAATTTGAGAAACGGATTAAGTTTAGGGCTACACTCTTAGAAGGGTTCTTCTACAAAGGCTGAGGTTCTACCTGGAACCATTTGCTTCTGAGGGTTCTTGGTAATGGTTCCAGTAAGAAGTATCTTGATGCAGAGAACCCTTTAAAACCCCTTTCCTGAATAAAAGGTTTTAAAAGGGTTCTTGTTAACACTAAGGGTTCGGTTTCCACCTGGAACCAAAAAGGGTTCTCCTATGAGGACAAGCCAAAGAACCTTATATGGTTCTACTGATCACTTTTATTTCTAAGATTGTGGGATTTGGAATGTGGTTAGGTTAGGGTTAGGCGTGTGGTGGATTAGGTTAGGGATTAAAAAAATATCGATTTGATGACATATCGTCATCCTTCCTCGAGCTATACCATAGACAATAATTATGAATGAGGGAAACTTGGGAGGAAGTTACCTGGCCAATGTTTACAGCAGGATAATGGTGCAGACAGCTATGTCAAAAGATGCCCCACCCACGTTCAATACGTAGAATTTATGCACTTTGTTCTCTGTGTTGTGACTGAAAAGAAGAATCCTGCGCTTTTAAATTTCCACGGACGTTTTGTCTTTTTCAGTGAGACAGATATCGTGATTGATTGCTATATGATTGTCTTGCCATCAGAGGCGATTCTAGAGTCTGTAGGGGCCCAAAGCAAAAATTCCCCGGGGGCCCTTCCAACCAGTGTTCATCACCATTATGTTGTAAATAATCTAAAACCAACGAAAAATGTATGAGTTCAAAAAAAAGTTTTTCCATGATTTTTTCCAAATGAATGAAATAACAAGGAAAAACCTTGTAATTTAAAAAGTATGTGAAACTATACATGTAAAGAACAATAAAATACTGTAAATAGCTTTTAAAAAACGATATAAACTGAGTAAAAAAGATAGGCATTACACTGTAAATAATCCTCTTCATTTTCCAACTTGCATAACGATAACTTCACAGAGGTTAATTTGAGGTGGGGCCCCTTTAGGGAGGTTTCCTGCTGAAATCGCCCATTGTTTTTTAAGGGGGACGGGGAGGCGGCTGGTCACTGCATATTTCAGTAAAAACTGCCCTCAGGCTCCGAGTGTCGGGGGCCCCCATCAGCTCGGGGCCCCAAGCAGTTGCCTGCCTTGCCTGTTCCCAAACTGCACCTCTGCTTGCAATATATTGATTATCACAGAATCGTTGTTATTGTGATATTATTGGTATTGTGGTGCATGTATCGCGTATTCGTATTGTGAGGTATCCCGTGATTAACACCTATGTGTGGGTTGTCCAAACCAATGGAATTCAATGCAGTGTCCTGCGTGTGCATGCAGTGTCCTGCGTGTGCATGTGCGTGTTTTGCATGTGTGTAATTGCTCCAGTTGTTCTGTCAGGGGAGAGAACCTTACAAGACTGCTTGCTTGTGACAGAAGACGCTCTAACAGCGAGAAACATATGCTGCGTTTTCATCGGAGCAGCGGCACTGACAAAAAACACTCACAGGCCCCGTCACACAAAGTGGGATGACTGCATCTGCACACATTCTTTTAAATGAGGGTTCACAAGCGCTCACTCACACACACACACACACACACAGAGTGCGCTACACACTGCTTCATTTATCAGTGATGCATTATTTATCAGCAGCAGTGTAGCTACTCCTGAAGGTATTTACAGCAAAGAATACATTAGCGGTGAAGAATGCAGGATTGAAGAAATGAATATTCCTACAGATTAATATGCACATCACAGCCCCGACTGAAGGAATCAGCCGAGCTGCACCCGCTAAACACAAGGCTCGCCGAACACAAACTCATCACGGAGCTGTCAGTCAACGATAATTCCCTTTAATCTGACCTAATCTAATCACCGCGGCGTTCTGCGTGAGAGTATTATTAATCTGAGAGGAGCATCTTTCTCTGTTAGCAAACGAGGAGATGAATTACAGCGGTAATTGGAGGAATGTAAGCGAGGTAGAGAAAAGAGCAGCGTTTCCCAGTGTTTCTGAGCAACTTATTCTGTCTGCGCACGAGCGCGAGCTGGAGCTGCAGCGCGCGTCATTATAAGCTGTGTTAAAGATGGCCGCTCTCCCGGGGCTGGAAGAGAAACTCGTAATATTTACAAAAGGTTATAAAATGTTGAATAAATGTGATGTTTATGAGTCACAGGTGAAACACTGGCTCTGAAAAGATTCTCAGAGGCCAAATATCCACAGTCAGGGAGAAAGGATCATTTCTGCAAAAATATGTAAAGAGGGGATTTTAATAAAATGGATCCACATGGGAGGAAAGCGAAAAACAATGTCCAATTGTAATCCTACTCAAGATGGACAGGGTACTGTAATGGAAACATTTTTATCTTGCATTATTTTATTACTCATATAAAAAACATTGCAATATGACTCATTCTTAGCAGCTAAGTGACCTTAATGTATTGTTCTACTGACTGTTTCTCATCTCAGACAAGCTCAGAAAGCACAGATGTTTTTTTCTCCAAGAATAAGCTTTGCCACATATAAGAACCACAGGTGCTTCCTGCCTACCTTTGTCAAATCTCCACAACCTTGTTTGCCAGTGACCTCTTTGCAAAGAAAAAAAAACATACGAGAAAGACCTTTCTTGTCTCAAGTTTTTATTTCATCTCTCGCTAACTCAACAAATTATCACTTAGACGTTTGAATTGGAATGAACCCCTTCAATATTATCACATGACACTCTCACTGCAACGGCTAAAGAACCATCCATCTTCTACCACTTATCCGAGGTGGGGTCATGGGGGTAGTAGTAGCTTGAGCAGAGAATCCCAGACTCCATGAAAGAAAAGGTACCTTGGTCTTTTTGCTTCAAGACCACAAAACAAAATGATCCCATTACGTATCAGTCCAGTCGCTCAAGTTCACCATATACAGACAGCAGTAGATTTGCATGAAACACATGGAAACAAGTCTCAGATAGGCTGCACATGAAAAGCCAAACCAAGGGGCAGCTTCAAAATGCAGGACAGATTTACACACTTTACACCAGACTTGGTTGACATTTACTATACTTCACTTTAAAATGAATGCTGAATTGCCCTTTGGACAATGTGCAGTGTATTTTTTTTGCCTGCGCTTGCTGGAATAACGGCCAATATCTGATCAGAGAAATGGCGGAAAGGTCACATTGTTGACCGAAGCTGTATTTCATACATCAGACACACAGCGGCGTGTGTCACATGTGGCCCTCTAAAACAAATTATAGTCAACACTGCAGCCAGTTTGGCAGGGGACGTTTCCTGTTCATTCCCAGAGTGCACTAAGCACAGGTACTCACCATAATTACGGAAAACACACTTCTATCCAAACCTCATTTTGTAACTTTGGACTCATCAGTCAAGGACCGTCTCACACTTGAGGGCCCATTAACTGCTGCTGTCACTGTGGTTCTGGCTCCTTTGCTGCTGAGGTGGGAGGCAAAGAGACGTGGAAGTGAAGCAGTGGCTAACACTCCTCTGCCGGACTAGTGAGTGCTGCTAATTACCACCACGCTCATTACCTCCCATTATCCCATTCAGAAAGTCTAATAATGCTATCATGTAGATTTGGCCAAAAGTAAAAATGTGGAAACTTTCCTCTATAATGGAACATGAGGATCTGTGCAGTGAACTGAAAGGAGGAGGCTACTGCGACAAACTTCCTGCTAATGCTAATTCCAAACTGGGTCTTCTTTGAAGAGCTGGGGGAGTATGTGACAAAGCAGCAACCATATGTTCATTTTCCTGTCTTACCAAAAGCTTTCTATGTGCTTGAACTCATCATATATGTGTCTAAACATAGCATAAATCAAATGCTAAAGCTAGGTTTGGAAAAGCTAACAATACGTAGCTTTCCAGGTTTCCCGCCAAAACAGCTAAGCAAACACTGACGCTAGTTTACCAAGATAAGCTGCAGTAGGTGGTCTGCCACTTAATATCAAGTTACTTGTTATATTTTTTAATAAATAGATTTATAGATTTTCACATCACAAACATGTTTATATTGCAAACTAAATATCATTCCACATCAAAACAAACACTTTTATTTTGAAATTCTGTGAAATAGCACCATAAGTATTCTCCGACTCCGCACTTTGACGGCTTAATTGCATCGTTCAGATGTTGTGAGAGCAGGTGTTTAATGACAGTTATAAAAGTCAATCACTGGTCTGAAAGAAAAGTATTTGTTGTTCTTATTACAGTATTATTTTTTTACATTTACGTGTTCTTCTTCTTTCGACCCAGAAAACCTTATTTATTGATATTTATCTAGGGAGAAGATTTTAAAAAAAAGGTTTAATCAAATCACTGTCACATTATTAATCACACACTTTTTTCAGTGGTGATTTGCACCATTTGGCACTTTTTTGATTGGAAAATGCTTCTGCCTCCTTCTGGAGGCCACTGATAAACTTCATTTAGCACCACGGCTCTCAACTGTGGTACATCGACCACCAGTGGTGTTGAAAATGAAACAAATAGAAATAAATTGAAAAATAATAATTAGAGCCTTCGCCTTATCTCTCGCTCCATCTTAATCTAATTTGTCTATACCAGTGTATGTGAGGAAGAGGAGGATGATGAGAGAGCAAATCATCTTATTGGGAATAACTCTGCCTCCTGCGAAAAGTCTGTTGCTGATTTTGTTTACACCGCTGTATTTTAACGTTGGTTATAATGGTGTTACTTTGAGAGCTCAGTATTTTCTCAGGTGGTACTTGGTATACAAAAAAGATTGAGAACCACTTATTTAGAAAACATATTCCCGTTGAAATTACTACATAATATGTGTATTTATGCACATTCTGCAATATCAAGGACAGTAAGTCTATTGTCCTTTTCGTCTAATTTCCGTTAATTAAGGTTACTTTGCTGTGCGGGCAGTTGTTGCCAACTTTTCCACTGAACAGACATGGACATGTAGGGTGCATACAGCTGCTTTGTCAAACAGCCAATAAGAAGTGTGCTCTCTCTCTCTAAATTGCCTCTCTAATGGTCAACGTCTCCCAGTGCCAGACGCTTTCAAACTCAGAATGAAAAAAGCGCCGGAGGGGGATTCACTAAAGAGTCAATGCTTGAGTTGAGCGAGTTGTGAAATGAAAATCCTCAAATGTTGATTTATTTTTATTTTATTTCTATGCCTGTAATGTGGAGTAAACATTTTTAAAGGTTAAAGCGGACGTAGAGTGGTCTTAACACATATATGTGAGTTATGGAGGTCTACTTACATACATTAACTTTATGGTAAAAAACCTCCTAGTTGCTGTGAATGAGAATGAGAATATAAATCTCTCCTCACTGACGCTGTCCTCAGCCGCGGTGTTTCAGACTGAAATCTCACACCCAGAAGACAGACTGTGTTGTGATTGGCCAGCCAGCGTAGAGCCTTTCCAACTGTCTTGTGATTGGCCAATACCTGGAAGTGACGTAATTAGCACGTCAGCTCTCAGAAGCGCAGCTCCCCCCTCTGGAACGGTGGATGCACTGCTCCTCATTATCAAAACATTGTTTTAACAATGTTTAAAAATAGCTTCTTCACGACTCCCCGCCGCAGTCCCTTTGATGACTTTGACCCGGAGTCTGACCCAGAGTCAGAAGACACTGTCGCTCGTGAAACACCTCCACAACGGACGTTCTTCTTCTTCTTCTGTGGTTCAATGTACGCAACCGGATATGCCCGGACTAATGCCCGGACCAGGAGTATCTGCTGTTCAGAAGAAATGCTGTTTATGTAAACGTAACAGGTTTTTTCAGAGATCTCGTTGAGCCCGAGATTACAATAAGACACAACGTTCTCAGCAATGGCTGAACTGATTGTTTAGAACCTCCAGGGCTTCTTAAACAAGGTAATTTCGCAGATACACACCAAAAAAAACCTGCGTTAATTGGAACTTCCGGTCTAGGTCTGCTTTAAAGTAAAGGTTAAATACAATTTTAAAACACCTTTGCCACCGATGCCAGTTTAGCACAAATTAATATACAGTATTAATAGACTGAGAACTGTTTCAGAAATGGTGTCTACAAATTCCAGGAGCTTAAATGATGCCATTGTTTGGTGACATAATTGTGACTCCAAGCTTTTATTGTCGCAATTTCATTTCAGAATAAACTCCTGCTGAAAGCAGAATATAAAACTGGCGTTTATTTAATTATCTGCACCCAAATGCAGCACTTAAAACTATTGTGAAGGTATTTCTCTGCCGGCTCCATCACCTCCAGATACGAGCCAGGCCTCATTGTGAAGTCTTATTATGAAATCCTTGCAGCTTATTTCTTAATTTTCCTCTCATCGAGACGAAATGTAAAGAGTGGATGAGAAGCTTAGCCAGGGGAAACAATGCTGCTGGTTTGTGAGCTATAAATGTGTCTTATCGTTAAAACAGGGACAATTGGCCAGCGCTGGCTCGTTTGTCATAAGACACATTGTCCTACACACAGACAAACACACACTCCCGCCAACTCTCCTTTTGTGTAATCTTCAGCTAAGCTGCCATACTCCGACTGAATAGAAAATGTGTCCCAAATCTTGGCAAAAGGCGCAGTGTGCGTACTGTATTCTGCAGCGAGTCTTTAAAGTAAATCCGCGATGAATGGGAGCATCCTGACCCTGTTAGTGATCATTATAGGTAATCCTTGAGCGAATAATATAATGTAAGAGCAGTGCAGCAACCAGTGCAGCTGCCTCACACTGTAAACATGTTTCTCCAAATGATCTGCCGCTGATTCAGGCTGTAGCTGTGGCTTTTCCTTTCTGAACTTGTGTTGAACTTTGTCATTTTCTGACGCAACACTCAGACTAACTAACACTGCTGCCAAATGCCTTTCACTCCAATATGCCAACTGGTTTGTTAACCAGCTTTGTGCAACGCTCCTCTTTTCCCAGAGGTGGAAAGTAACTAAATACTGTATTGAATACTTTTTTTGTGTATTTCGTATTTTTTAAGTACAATTTAAAATCAGGATTTTGTATTTTACTTGAGTACGTATTGACTCAAGTATTGTACTTAGTTACTTTATAAATCCTATCCATTACTGAGTAAAAATATAAATTCAGCACAATGAAGACCTACAGGGGGAAAATATACACCAGAACCAGAAGAATGATGATGTGATTAGCACCAGCACTGGTGCGTGAACATAGAGGGCGCTCGCCAAAAGTGACGTAATATCCTGTGTCGCGCCGGGCGCATGAGCTCCAAAATAGTTTAGGATTTCTGACCCCTTGTCATAATTTCTACTACCCTCACAACTCACGCAAAGTAACTAAGTAACTATTACTTAAAGTACATTTCAAATGAACTACTTTTTACTTCTACTTGAGTACATTTTCAGATGATTACTTTTACTTCTACTTGAGTTTAGTACTTTTTCCACCTATGACTTTTCCTTAACCCTGTAAGACCCACGGTTGTAAATTTACAACGTTAACTTTAGCCATCCCAAAAAACTATCTGTTATATTTTATCTGTTTTTTTACCACATGTACATAGTCATTGGGTCTTAGTGTTCAGTCTAACAATGTTAGTGGATGTTACATTTGTTTATAAGTCCCACTTTATGGCCATGAACGCATAGAACTTTTCAAGATTTCCTCCGAACAAAATCTCTTAGTTTCATTGGACTGGATTCATCAGATTAAAGTAAGTAAAATGTCTTTTATATTTTTTTTGGATGTTATTATAATGTGTAGAGCATGTACATATTTAGTTATTGTGGAATAGATACATCAAAGTTCATTTAGAGCTTGTTACATATTTGTTGTAATTTTACAACACTGGGTCTTGGTGGTAGCAAAAATATCAGGCTTGTTACAGTGGACACAGACAGGTTGTATTCACTCCACAACATCACTGCCTGAAACAGAGGATTTTCTTTATACATGAACAGGATACATTACATACATTATACCCTTGTGTTGTGTTCTGGTCAAATTTGACTGTTTTTAAAGTTTTATGTCTAAAAAAATATATAGTTAATTTGATCAGACTGAGCTAAAATCCCATGTCTTTGTCCACAAAGAGGATATCAACAGACAATTCAGTTCTGGGAAAGGTGTAAATGTTCCTGAATGTGGGATGTGGATGTAAGTGGGGGTTTGCATGTTTTTCTTTTAGTATGATAAGTAGAGACCATAGGCTCAGATAATTACATTTACATTTAGGGCATTTAGCAGATGCTTTAGTCCAAAGCGACTTACAATCAGCAGACAGTATTGTCTGCCTTGAAAGCATTTCTACCCAGAGGACTTGGTCCACCACCCTATCTATTCCTTCAGATTATGTACTACAATATAAAAAGCATATTTATATGTGTTAATTCATTGCTTTTTTTTTCAGAATGCCACCAGCAAGGAGAGAGTGTGTGCAGTGTGCAGGATGTGATTGATATCATCCAAACTGGAGAGAGTGAAGTTGAGATGGAACTCAATGACACTGATGAGAGTGATGAAGACTCAGATGAAGATGTCTGTCAACAAGTGGACAAAGAAAACCAACCACCCATGGACTGTCCAGCTGATAATTACATGGACTTTGAGCGAAAAACAAACAAACACATCATGCACAGTGACAGGTGTCGCTGGCCGAAGAAATATTTCATCAGTCCCTACACAGATTTTTCTGGTCTGGATAAGATTTTAAGGCAAAGAGAGTCCAGCAACACAGACAGTGACATCATGAAGCCTCTGAATGCTCAGAAGAGAACATCCAAGAGATGTGCACACCTGCCATTGGACGTACACAAGGACATGGAAACAGGGAGAGGATGCTGCAGTAAAGGATTCACCAACACACAATGCAGCAAGTGCCTTTGCTTTTCAGAGGACAAGAACTGTTTTTAGGACTTTCACTAACAATGAAAGTTTGTCATGAAAAGAAAAAAGGAATGAAGAAGTTGCTAGAAAAAGATAGAATTTTATCCTTTTTATTTATATATGTATTTATTTTTAATAAATAATTTCATAAAAATATGACTAATGTGTGATTATTTTTAAATGTTATATACATTTATGGAGCTAAGTAAGCAATCAAACTTGCAAATAAACCCTTAGTTGTTGTGAATTATTGTTCAGACAAAGTGAGCAAAAAGACAGAAATTCTGCTACCACCAAAGCCCAACGTTGTAAAATTACAACGTTTCTCTAAAAACATACATAAACTTTTTTTTCCCAAAAACTCTTTGATTTCTGCACCAAAGGCCTCCTACAACAACATCTGAATGGTCAAATATTTTTTTTTTTAGGTTTTTCTTAATTTGGGTCTTACAGGGTTAACACTCCCTCTGCAGCAGTGGCTGGTGGGACTCTGCATGTCTCAGGCCAGATTTTTAAAATAAATGTTAAACGGTGAAGATTTGGAGTTGCGTTGGAATTTGGTGATTTATAGTATTTTATAAAAAGTGATAAAACTCAGATTTTTATTACTTATTTATTTAACCCTTTAAGGTACCAATCAACCATTTGGTCGACCACACTTTAAGTCACTATATCTCCTTGAAAAATGCATCAAGCTGAACTCACTAACAATAGTGAACCAGGTTTATTATGAACAGACGTCTCAACCGTTTGGTAGAGGCCTGTATCTGAAATACTGTAGGGTCAAAAAGAAAAAAAAATGATTGTCATTATGGTTTTTATATGGAAATGAAATAAAGTAATTAAAAAAAATGCAAATAAATCATTTTTCCTTTGCTTTTTTCTCGGTGCGTACCTTAAAGGGTTAAATATATAATTGGATACTTTATCTATTTATCCATCCATCCATAGGAGATTTAAACATTAGATAACTTTGCTGTTGCTTCATCTGAATTTTTCAAAAGTTCATCAAGTTCATTTTCAGCGAGCACACCGAGCTTCTGTCCTCCTGGTTTGTCCTTTTTTTTTTTTTTTACTAAAGAGCACACACGGGCGTGATGTTCTGCATTTCCACACTTAAAGAACATCACAGTCACACGAAGAGAAGAGGCAGTTCTTATTCAACTTTTCCACCGCTCGCATCAGGACCGTGATTATTGTAAGAGTGTCTCATATGTATTTATCTGAGATAGTGGACTTTCTCTCCATTTTTCAGCTTGTATTTCAACTGCAAACAGTTCATTGGACTGGACTGACTGTGATGGTGATGATGATTCATTTGGTGGGCAGATGGAGTGAATGTAAAAAAAAAATAATGTAAATATCAACATTTTCTATAAGGCAACACTGCCACCAGCTTGAAGCTGAACCTGGTAACAGTGTTACTGAAGCTGTTCATCTGTTGAATGACTTGTGAAATATATTTTGCTGAATAACCTGACCTCTGCACTTTTTTTGACTGTGGGAGGAAACTGGAGAACCAAGAGAAAACCCTGAGAGAACATGCAAATGTGGACAGGGACATGAACCATCAACCTTTAATTGCTAATTCTCAAATTGAAAACATAATTCTGCAACGAATAAAAGATATAGCTATAAAAAATAGACAGAGAACATTGTAAACTGAACAAATGGACTACAAACCAAACTCTGGCCTTGTTGGACCACTAATCTCTTACTGTATATTACACTTTTATTTGGAAATTCTACAAAATTCAGCTCATTTGTAAATAAGAAGACCAGACATTTGACCACAGCTGGTTAAAAGTGTTGCTATATTTTAAATATAATGTCTGATGCGTTCAAAGACACAAGACTGATTAAAATATATCAGCTCCACACAACTCTCTCTCTCTCTCTCTCTCTCTCTCTCTGTGTTTTGTTGTGTTTTCCATTAAAAGTCACACTTTTATTCATCAAAGAGTTGTAAAATGAATAGAAAATACAGTCAAGACATTGACAAGATTAGAAATAATGATTTTCATTCAAAATAAAATGCTGCCCTTTCGTCAAAGAAGCAGCAAGACTGTTTTCAGCTGTGCTAACATCATTGCACAAGGGTTTTCTATGGTTTTCAAATCATCCAATATCCTTCTAACGTGATAAGCAAACACAATGTACCATTAGAACACTGGAAATGGGCCTCTATACACCTATGTACATATTCCATTAAAAAACAGACGTTTGCAGCTAGAATAATCGTTTACCACATTAACAATGTATAGAGTGTATTTATGATTCATTTAATGATATATTCATTGAAAGAAAGTGCTTTTCCTTTAAAAATAAGGACATTTCTAAGTGACCCCAAAAAAGAAATCCTACTTTTCTGACGCTGTGTTCAGCCACAATATTTTGGACTGAACTCCCACACCCAGAAGACAGACTGTGTTGTGATTGGCCAGCCAGCGTACAGCTTTTCCAACTGTCTTGTGATTGCCCAATACCCGGAAGTGACATATTCAGCACACTCAGAAGCTCCCCCCTCTGGAACGGTGGATGCACTGCTACTCATTATCAAAACATTGTTTTAACAATGTTTAAAGATAGCTTCTTCACGACTCCCCGCCGCAGTCCCTTTTATGACTTTGACCCGGAGTCAGAAGACACTGTCGCTCGTGAAACACCTCCACAACGGACGTTATTCTTCTGATTACAATACAACACAGCGTTCTCAGCAATGGCTGAACTGTTTGTTTTGAACCTTCAGGACTTCTTAAACGAGGTAATGACGCAGATACACACTAAAAAACAGCGTTAATTGGAACTTCCGGTCTAGGTTTTGCCCAATAGGGCACGTCCTCGTGTTTTTATCACTCTAGAGGGTAGAGTGACATTAGCATGCTGCGTTTTTGTCCATTAGGGCAGCATGAGGTGGCGGTAATAGCAAGACTGTGCTTGTGAAGGGAAATTGTTCCAGACAGTGACTGAAAACACAAAGACGTGCGTACGGAAGGTGTCAGAGTACTGCTCAACAAGCCCAGTCCAGCAGTTTGATGGGATAAAAGCTTCCTGTCTCCGTTCGTTGGCCCCCGTGCTACTGCTGCTCTGTACACAAATGTTCCCTCACTCAGGTTTTTTTTGTTTTTTTCAGAGCCTGTTTTCAGATGAAGGAAGCGCCATGTTACAATCTCTCTGTTCGCGAAGACCAAACGGAGCCAGAATAACATCAAGGACAACAAAAATCTGCAAAAACATATGCACCGCAGCTTCAGATGTTATTATGTACATGGTGCTTGTAGCATTCTCGTGTTCTGCATGTGTTAATGTTTTCATATTTTTAATTGTAGAGACTGCGTAGGACTCTGCAATAATCACCCTGTTCAGCAATCACTTGTGTTTCCTTCATCTTTGATTGTACGCTGACAAGTGGAAATTAAGAGAAAAACTGTGTTTAGTCTCTTTCCTGTGTGATGTGCCATCAGCAATGCTGAAAATGAAAATAACCTGGCAAAAGTAATACCTTAACTGTCAGGAACAGAGCTATGAGGTGCACAGGCAGCACTGAAGCTGTGCAGAGTTTCACTGGGCAAACCATTAGTTATGCCTAAAAGCAATAAAATTAATAAAATCACAAATCAGTTTCCCCTTCCTTTTCCATTAGGATGAAATTCATCGTATTTAAAAAGATCCCACTTGACCCAGAACGAATTAAAATTAATAAAATTAAGCCCAGTAGCTGTTGTAAATTCCAGCATCCACTGATGCAGGGGGAGCGAGAGCAGACAGGACATATTTCCTCCGCAGGCTCGGAGGCCAGAGATCCATGTTCATGTTTAATTGATTGCCTGAAGTTGACGTCATCTGTGCCATAATGAACTATCAGAGTTTGGAG
Source organism: Microchirus variegatus (assembly GCF_963457635.1). Lineage (NCBI taxonomy): Eukaryota > Metazoa > Chordata > Actinopteri > Pleuronectiformes > Soleidae > Microchirus > Microchirus variegatus. The sequence continues at coordinate 24,529,110 of NC_139805.1, read as the reverse complement.
AGAGAGGTCAAAGTCAAGGAGAGCCAAAATTAGATCGGTTAACTTTCCTGCGTCTCTGTAACAACCACAGGGAGCTTCACGAATACTCTCAACAATTTAAATCTCAGGAGTCAGAAAGTGGTTTGACTTTAAACAGACATGGAGATGGGCAAATCTGGCTGAAATCAGGATTGTTCTGAACAGGGACTACTTTTGTCTGAAAAATCTGATACAAACAAGAGTAACGTATGGTGCAAATGATATATTATGTTATGTTTGCATGTTCTGGCTTGATAAAAGACCTGTTCTGTAGCTGCTGTTGTCTGATACTCCTCTTAGTAATGAGCCATACGCTTTCAATGAGAGAAAGATCTGCAGTGTCTATGAAACCATGCTGTTCTTACTCGTGTAGAATGAGGCCTGGTATTGCCCTGCTGAAGTAGACATGGAGTTCCTATCATCTTGACATATCGCTCGCCAATATTCACATTTCAGCCTCTTCATCAATGGGACATTCACACATATACAGATCACCTTTGCCATGGGCACTGATTCTACCTCGGACCATCAACACATGCTGATAAAAGTCTTTGGCACATGGTCCAACGTCCATTCCTTTAGTCAAAAACAAGCTGATATATTAACAACCTTGTGTTAATTGACAATGAGGTACTCCTGATTCCATGTGGCTATTTACATCACTGTATCATGACAGTTTCTCATATAACTCTGCCTGAAGGCTGTGTGTTCAAGTATATTCGGCAGCAGTATCCACTTTTGTTAGTTTGGGAGGAAATTAGTAACCCCATGACCCATCTTTACTGACAAAGACAAAAATGTTGCTGCGGTGCAGCAACCTTCTGGAACAGCGTTACTGGTGAAAATTTTTTCAAACTGTGTCAACTTTGTCAAACACTTGAAGAAGGTTCAAGTGTTTCAACACATTAAAACACATTGTTGTTATTATTGCATTTTGATAAAGTGTCCCAACCTTTCAGGGAATGGTGTCAGTACAAGAGACAGTAGAATGTTCTCATTGTACTATATCGTTTCTTATATTTTCTTATAAAGTCTAGTCTGTGGACAAAAAGCAAACAAGTGCATCCAAAAGTGTAAAACAACACCCAAAAGAGATCCACTATACATGATAGGATGAAGGATATGAAGAGATAATGACATTACAGCTGCCACTGCAACTTAACACCTACAGAGACATGGCAGTATGCAGTTATTCTTCTATGATAAAAGAGAGAACCAGGTAGTATCATGTGCTGTGTTTCTATCGAGTGGAAGGATTTCTGTAAAGTACTGTTCTCAGTGGAAATGCAAGCCTGACCCAGGGTTTTACCATTCCAAATCGTACCGAACCTTAGGTCCAAGAGAGGCAATTTCATGATGGTCATAGAACAGTCGATAAGAAGGTCATTCTTCATTCAGGCTACATGTAGCTGGATTTAAAGTGGGGGTTTTCAAAGTCCTGTCAGGGTTTTATAGAACTACCAGAGTAAAAGCTGAGTCTGTGTTTTCCAGGAGAGAAGAAACTGCACATAATCAGTGTTTGCAGACTGTGACCGTCCGGCCCAAAGTGTTTTTTTGACACAATTGTGATGACTGTCAGTCAGATTTACCGATTTTCTTTTTGCAACAAATATTGAGATAATTGCTGCATCAGTGTAGGAGCCGAAGCATCTCAAGGTGATGCTCAATATTTGATTTTGCAGAGATGGCACAGACTTTTTACTTTGACAGTAGGTGTTTGGAGCCTGTAGCTTATAACGTAAACAATGCACCTTCTTCCCATAATTTACAGTTAGTGGTTTTACACACACGCAGTTTGTTGAGATGGTTTGTTCCGCTGAAGAAAATAAGCATCCACAGAATCATCACAACCCTAGATAAGCAGAAGATTAAAGCATGGATGACTGGATGTGTGGTTTTCCTCTTCTGCCCACAAGAAACTACACTGTAAATAATTTCTGTAAATATACGGCAGAATTTCAACAGTATTAAGGTGTTTTTTTAATAAACAGTGCTTTACTGTTAATATTACAGAACAATAGTGAAATTACAGCTCATTTACTTTTTTTACAGAACTCTAATGTATTCCTATTTTACAGCATTTTACCGTTAAAGTGTATTAGATAACAGTATCATGCATTATTGTTGGCATTCTGGGAAGAGCATTGACTGAGCTGCACATGTGAAGCTATGGCAGGTAAATTTTACCTGCCATTTCTGATCCATCTCCATCTTACTAATTATTTGGTGAGTAGCAGCTTTATTTTATTGATTCATATTACATATAATATTATTGTTAGATTTGATTAGTTTTGTTTGCATTGATGATTAGATATGCACATGTGAAAATGATTTTGGTTAGCAGCTAGCTAAATTTTCAAAGTAGTCAAACAACACAAGGAGCCCATTTAATTTCTATAAAGTTAACATTTGTTGACACCTGCATTTTGTCAGTGAAATAATTAAACTTTATGATAGTTTGTGTTAACATACATGTAACAACATGTAATTTACTCTATTCGCACAAGATTAGTATTACTTGGGAGCTGACTTTAGTCTAAAAAACAAAAATCCGTTGAAAATATTTGCAAACCTCTTAAGGAATAATTTTAATTAATTTTTCAAAATCAGGAAGTTATCTGTTTGCCCTGATGCACTTTGACAGTGAGCTGACTTTAGTCTAAAAAAAAAAAAGTATCTCGGAATGGCTTGAAATTTACCATCATAATAGTCGGCATTGCCCTGAACAAGGATCCGTTGAAAATATTTGCAAAGCTCTTAAGGAATAATTTTAGGGAATTTTTGAAATTCAGAAAATGATCAATTTGCCCTGATGCACTTTGACAGTGAGCTGACTTTAGTCTAAAAAACTAATTAGTTGCTGTTAAGAAGTGGCCAAACAAATTAAGTTGATAACAAGGGTTAACGTTTCAAGGCCGTAACCACAGCAACAGAACCTCATCAAAAACAGGCTGAGGCTGCATTTAAGGTCAAAGGGAGCTGCTGGATTTTTCCTGCCCCCCTCCCTGTGTTTTGTATGACACTATGATATTTACATTAAAAGGAACAAACACCTGTAAAGCAAGCACTTTGCGCTTGTGCGAGTGTGTTAATTACTGTCAGCAGGTGCTAACAGATGAATGACGGGCACAGTGCCACTGGAGCCATTTAGCTCTTACCTTGAGATGACACGACATGCGCTGATCAACTGCCATGACTGACACACACACACACACACACACACACACACACACAAACACACACAAACACACATACTCATAGATACACAAACAGGTAGCAGCAGTAGCAGCCAGCTGCCGGATCCCTGAAGGGGCACAGATACATTCTGCTGTTTCTGTTTCCACTCTCCTGCTGTCTCCTCCTCCTAACACACACACACATACAGATTTGTGCAGCTATTCCTCTTCCTCGGCATTGATTCCCCTTTATTTGGACAAGATAAACAAAAGTGTCAGTGTCATCCCTAACCATAGCTATAACCAGTCAAAGATTAAACCAAACTTTAATTCAACTCTTAGGCCTTGTTTAGACTGCTGCCCAAATGGGATTTTTAAGTATATCCAGACTGTATCTATTTTGAGGAGGAGGTGGATTTGAATTAGATTCTGATCATATTTTTACAGCCCTGTTTCAACCAGAGAAGCAGAGGTTATTTGGAGGCGTGTTAAACGCTTAACAGTGGAAGACAGTAGTGTAGGAGTGTAGGAGATTAGTGATTTGTCTGTTCAGAAGAAATTTTTATGGACCTCCCGAAATAAATCCAAATTTTAGGACATTTTAGGACAGATTGAGGAGTAGGAGATAATGGTTTTAATGCCAAGTACAAAGAAATCAAGAATGGGAACAATACAATTTTTTAAGACTACTTGTTTTTTTCAGGCATCGCCTGTTACTATAGAAATCCATGTAGAGGACTAGACTACACTATGACCGTTGGTCAGGAAGTACAGTATCTGATCAGATATGCTCACAAATCTGATTTGCTCTACAGTCTAAACTAGGCCTTCACTCCACACTTAAACTAGTGGCTGTGTGCAAGTTTTGCAGTGACGTAAACCTTCCTTTAATCTCTGGTAACAGAGTTCTGCAGCTGTGAAACATTGCCATTATGGGGACAAAATACACATGGTGTTTTAATGCAAATGTCGCTGTGACCTGTCTGAGCTGTGAAGTTGTAGCACTGGCATTCAAATAGTTTCAGGTGGCGTGGCTAACTTGTGCTGGTCCAGTCGTGCAAGTAATAGAACATGGATAATTGACTCACTTTAGGTGTGACGGCACCATTAGCTGTGTGTGTTTGTACCTGAGTCCAAGTGAAACTAATGTGTAAGAATTCCCTTAAGACATTCTTGAGATACTGTGTTCAGAACAAATAGAAAACCAGAACAGACAAGGTAAAACATATAATTACAATAACACTACGGTTATAGTGTGGTAATACAGTGAGTAATAGTAATATTATAGTAATACCATGATATTCCTAGCGTAATAAACAAGTAATAGCTTGGTATTAAAGATGTATGGGTCGTGAGGAAGATGAATTAATTTCCCAAATGTGAAGGTAATGGAAATGGGAAATTGTATTAGAAATAAGATGCTATTACCATAATAACTTATCCATATTAAACAGTAAAGCAGGACGCCTCCAGCCATGACTGACTCACATCTGCATTACATTTACAGCATCTAATCTAATGTCCACATCTGACGACGACAACACAAGAACACAACAGACCACTGTTTCTTTCCAGAAGTCGTTAATCTTTCTTATCTTTTATTTATTCCTTAATTTTCTCCAAACAGCCGGGAACTGTAGTTTTCAACAACTGCCATTCAACCCGAAGGAAATGGTATATTTGTTTTCTGCAGCAGATTAATACACATTCAGCGCCGTAATGAGTATATCCAGCAGCAGGACGCTCAAAGAGAAGCAGCGTGTTCATCAAAATGAGCGCAACAATTTTCCAGAAACGACAGTAATGGATCTGTATAGAAGTGGAGTAGATGCATCATGTTATAGATACACGAGCTGTGCGAATCCTCTGCTATCTTTTATCTCTGACTTGGTTATTCCAACGCTTATGTTCACACACAACTAAATGCACAAATTTAGTTCCATAAAAAAGTATTTTTCAAAGATGTGTGGATTGTTCTTTTCGTGTTATCTTGGTGTGTTTTTACATGGCATGTGATGATGCAGAGCTCCGAGTCTTTACCAAACTGTTAAATGCTCCTTTTCTTATGCTTTTAAGCAAGGGAGGAAGAGAAAGCAGAGGAGGCAAATGGGCAAGAGGCAAAAACAAGGAGTAGAACAGGGAGACAGCCTCCTGAAATTAATCACCATCTCTCTGTGGTCTTGGTCACATTTAGCAATAGGTGATATTCGTCCACACCACGACACAAAATCATCCACCAGTGCTGTGTACTCCTCCTCCTGTGCATCCCTTATACACCCAACAACTGCAGTGTCATCAGAGGACTTCTGCAGGTGGCACAGCTCAGAGTGGTACTCGTTTATCTTCTTCTTCTCCTACCTAGCTTGTTTATTGTGCATGCTTTTACTGTGATGTCTAAGTGTTCTCTGGAGAAACTTTATCGGAAAGTTGAAGATGTCTTCTGGAATCATTTATACACCAGCGAGAAGCACCTGGGAACATTGTGAGGGTCAGTTGTATTCTGTCTGTCAGGTTCCGCGATGTAGTGCCCAATTTCTGTGGATTTAAAGTGCACAGACACAAACTCTGATGTCTGGAAACTGGCACTTGCAGAAGCGTTTCCTGCCAAAATACTGGTGTAAACAAAGTGAGTCACATGATGTCTGGCTCAGGGTTTCTCAATCCAGGCCCTATAGAGACCCACTGTCCTCCCTGCATGTTTTAGATGTTTCCAACACACCTGATTCAAACGCTGTGGTCGTCATCAAGCTCTGCAAAATCCAGATAATCGCCTTGCATTTGAATCAGTGGTGTTATAGAACCAGAATATCTCAATATGCATACGTCTCTGTACTTGCATACTTGTGAAATGTCAGTCCAAGTACTGTTCTGATTCACAAGTAAGTGAGTACCGGGAAGTGTTCTGGCTCCACCCATTTTACCAAGTAAGCAGGTGGTGACTTGAGCGTACTTGGGAAAGCCATGTATCCCAGAATACACTGCTGGGCCTGGCCTGTTGGAGTGATCCGATGTCTCAGACGTCATTAGATACTTGGTGTGATCGATAGATTTGGTGTTGACACATTATTTTTCAAGTTTTGACCTGACTGAAGGCTAGTATAATTTATAATTGAATTATTTTAGATTGATACTAAAGTTGCACTGGTGCACTGTCGGTTATATATATATAGATATATATAGATCTATATATATATAGATCTATATATATTATATATCTATATATATCTATATATATATATATTTATAGATATATATAATATATATATTATATATATATATATATATGTATACATATTTATCACATTTATCAACACTCTACACGCCATTCATACAGTAGATCAAGGAAGTACCCAACTGTGCCAAATGGAGTGATCGTACTATCGTGATCGTAGTTTTTACTCCAGTTGTACTTCCAAAGTACATCCTTGCACACTTGGGTATGGAAGTGAAGACTGAGTAGTTGTGCTGGAGAAGGTGCAGGTGGCAGTTAGTGCTGATGACCTGCAGGTGTGTGATGATGAGCAGCTGGAGAGCGAAGTTCATCCACGCCCAGCAAGAAGAGGTGATGGGGGAGGAAATGGGGGAGAAAGATCGGGGTATTTGCAAAATGATATGCTGCATATTTTTCTTAATTCTCATTAAATTGTGGAAGAAGAACAAAAACATGACTGTAGTGACGCACTGAGCTGCAGGTGAATTGGGGCGACAGAAGGAGACACGAGGTAAAACGTTCAAATCTACAACCTGACCCTTACCCCCAGATGTAATTTATCATGACATGCTTCACAGACACAGATCACCCCAGGTTGACATTTTTAATCAAAAACATCCATCATTTATGAAATTGAACATATTAAATAATAAGTAGTATGTTATTATATTAAAAATATATAATAATACAATTCAACTGTTTATAATCAGTGGGTAAACTGCTGTCTAGCTTTTTGTAATTTGATTCTCGTGTCACACTAGATTAGCTTCTCCAGCGGAAGTGAGATATTTCGTTTTCTCCCACCGTGCCTTTATTTGTGTTTGTTTTAACAATGTTTTATCAGTCTTTCATGTAACATTTCAGTCTTTTGAGCCCGACATGTTTAATTGCACACAAGTGTCTTTTTGTTCTAATCACACATCAGAGTGCACTAACCCTAACCTGGCACACATCCTGAGAGTGATGATGACACAGACATCAAGAAAGGTGTGTTTTCACTCAAAAAAACAATCCTGTCTGAACACCAGGATGAACAATTTATAGTTTTTGCAAAATGTCAAAGTAACAGTAAAGTGCCAATACAATCAGATTTGCTAATATCAATTTAATATCCTATTTGCTCGAGTCCAAAGGCCTGTTTTAAACTGAGATTAGTGACCGTCACTTACTAATCTCAGTTTATTTGGCTTTATACATGGTTTCTGTGAGCTGACTCTTAACCAGAGCAGATCACCGGAGCAACCTCTGTCAATGAAGCTGAGATAACTCTGAATAACTGAATCACTCTCTATCTGCAGGAGAATTCATCCCTGAATATGAAAGCATTGTCTATGAGCCAGGGTTTGATGCGCTGAGAGGATTTTTTAATTGAATCCTCTTAAACGTATACACATTATTAACAACTGTCATTCCCTATATATCACTAATCACCATTAATACCTGCACCCCACGAGTAAAAGGAAGAGGCCACCGATATCAAGAAAACTCCAAGTCCAGCACCTTGATGTTGTACAGTAAGAGGAAGGAAGAGAGTGTCCAGGATCTAACAACTCACATTCAAGAATACATCACGAAGTAGCCTCCAGTGATGACCTGCTGAATGAATGCCCAGAGCCAGCAGGCTACCATGTATCTGGAAAAGGACCTAACCTTGGAGGAGACCAAGTGGGCTTTTAAGACAAGACAACGTCACTAAAAAGCAGTTAAACTAAGTAAAAATAGATCTTTATACACATGCATGTGTGTGTATACCACCAGGTATATATATATATGAAACACACAGTTTAGCTGCATGTTTCAGCATTTATGTACCGGAAATTAACCATTTCATCAAACTGCATCAGGCCTTCTGCTCCAACAAATGTGATGGAAATACCAACATCGACGTGATGACACATAACGGTTTCCATCTCCCTGAATGACAAGACATGTTCACCATCATATGCACATCTATTTGCCCATGCAGTCGTGTGTATGCATGGTTGGCTTGTACAGATGGATTGTACGTACACACACACAGTAGCAGATTGAACGGCACACAGAGGCAGAATGTACATATGGTTGTGTGATTATTTTCTGCTTGTGTGTTTCAGGGGGCTGTGTTTCCCCCCACTGTAGCACCAGAATAATAAAGTTTCAAGTCTTTTGAAGGATTTGAATCATTGTGTGTGTGTGTGTGGCGCACAGGTCCCTGCAGCTAAATATGGATCTGTTTTCAGTCTCCGTCAAATATTGGAGGAAGAATTCATGTTTACAGATAATCTCATCGTTTCCCGCTCTGGCATCTGAATGGAGCGCACCAATCTGTTTGTCCTTGGCTCTGACTTATCTCTGCAGCCTTTTGTTGCCGCTCACTTCAATATTCCTCACCCGGGGCTGGACCACTTTTAGACATATAAATGGTTGACCTTGGAAGCTCCTTGGGAGGCAAAGTAAACAGACTCAGGCCACTCCCTCACCTGAATCAAATGAACAGTAACAGGACAATGAAGTGGGGTGAATTAAAGGTTTAATTACCTTCAAAGCAGGGGCTTTCAGGTAGTGGTCGTGTGGTCACACCCACCCTGTATTAGCTCAATATTGCATCTCTGGAAAAAGAATTAGGCCACCTGGTATCAGACCTGGTATTAATATCAATCCAGAGTGATCACATGTAAACAGCTCTCATTTCAGGTCCTTGAATACAACTGCAAAAGACACAACTGGAGGTGGTTTGCACATGCATGGACACATGGACCGACTCCTCAACTGACTTCCATGAACATCATCATGTGTCTGTAGCTACTGCCGTGTTTCATGTTACAGCAGCAAGTATAGAGTTTTTAGAGTTTGAGTCGCAAAGATCTGTGTTTCTTTGGTGAATCTTTCATCATGATGGAAAGGGGCATGGACCAAGTGATCCCTCATGTGCTTTCCCCAGAGGGGAGAAGATCATCCAATATGAATGAAGGTTCCGTGCCAGTGTTATTTTAACTATAGCTCTTATTGTATTGGAGTGGGTTAAATTGTGAGTAATGCAACTGTCCTGGATGCATACGATGGACACACCGAAAATCAAGTGCTGCGGCAGGTGGTTAAATCCACCCAGAGGACAATTGGACGCACCTTACCCCCCCCCCCCCCCGTAGACACCAGCAGATGCAGAGACAGAGCAGCCTGATTCATGAAGGACAGCGCTCACCGTGCACACATGCTGTTTGCCCTGCACTCATGAGGCAGGAGGCTGTGCAGCATCTGGGCAAGAAAAAGACTGAAAAACAGCTTCTTTCTGGATGCTGTGAGACTGCTGAACTGTTCTACCGCCGCTCCTCTGTTCAGAAAACTGTTTCACTTTAAAAGCTGCAGCACCTTTTTAAATTATACTGCTGTTATTTATTGATTTGTTGCTTTTATTTTATTTCTTACTATTTTTTTTTTCGGGGTACCGTATCTTGTTCCACATGTTCCTTACATACAAAATAAATCCTTGATCCTCCTTGATTCTTGATGACAAGTTTCAGAATTAAATTCTACTACTCAGAAAAGCTTGGTTGTTTCACAGTTTGATGGGACAAACACTTATTTCCCCAGCCCCTGCTCCCTCCATCAGGTCTGATAGTATTGCTAGACAGAGGTCGTTTTTCAAATGCAGTATAAAAAAAAAAGGTGCAGCGTTTCTATCCATGAAGATAAAACAGAAGGCAGAATAATAATTTCAACAACAAAAAGCTTTAAGGTTGTCTGGATCACTCAGACAGCAGATAATAACGTGAAATAACCACCTTGTGTCTCTCTAATGCAGTTCCTCTTTAGTCTTTCCACAGTCAGACATCATGCGCTTGTTGACTTAAACCACTCAAGTCATAGCAGAAATATCAACCTTGATCCAAAATAATGAAAATCCACACGAGTGTTAAGCGAAGGTTTTTCATGTGACAACTTCAAAATCATAATGTGACCATTGTTTGCAGAAAAATGACCCGTCGAGTGTGCAAAACACGTCACACAGTGGGCCAAATTTCAGTGATGTAAAAGTTTTTCAGGTTAGCCCTCACTTCAGAAGCCCTATACAGTACTGTGGATGGATACAATGTCACTGCGTTGATTTGTAGGCAATTTCCTCACCTTGGTAGAAAATGAATATCTGAATTATCTGAAAAACTATTGGATAAATTGCGGTGAACTTTTCGCGCAGGCATTCATACTTTTCCTCGACAATGAATCCTAATGAGCACCACGAGGCTGACATTTGTGGCTTTGAGTGAAATGTCTCAACAGCTACAGAGTGAACTGCTGTGAAGTTCGGTCCAGACGTCCATGCCTCCCTCGGGGGGAGCCGGGATGTCATTATCTGCAGTGGCTTTGGAGATTGGATGTTTTCTGTCTTTTTCAATTTCAATTTGTCCAATATGCTGTCAGCATGCTGACATTATCATTAGCTCACAGCACCACGAGTCTAAGAAAAGCTTCAAAGCGAGGCGGCAGACAAACGAGGTCAAAGTGAACAACTCCAGAATGAATATTGTTGCGGTGCATGATAAAGGGCTAATTTTGAATTCACTTAACAAAAGACCAGTATTAGCGCCATAGCCTACACTAAATATTAAATAGTGTGGGTTGTGTTCATGCACAGGAAGCTTAAAAAGTTGGTTTCTGATCAGTTCACAACAGCTTCAGAGGAATATAATGAGCACCAAGAAACAGGGGGGAGAAGAAAAAAAAAACTTCAATCAGTGATATCAAACAGCAGCTGGCACTAATGGTTACCAGATGATTCCTTCGGATATGAGGATGCATCTTTTGCTGTTGAGTCATGGTCAAATACGGCAGAAGAATAATGAGACCCTTTAATGTCTGTGCAAAAGTTCAACACTTTCCTCAAAAGGGCAAAGAACAAGAACGTTGATTGGGTGTTTTTTTTTCCCCTGCTTCATCTATTCATCTCTTCTTTCTCCGTGTACAGTTAAGATGTTTGACCTGAGGTCACTTTTCTTTTCATGTGTGATCTTGACATTTGATTTCTTCATCCTCCGCTCTTTCTCGGGGGTCGACAAACAGGGTGGTGCCTCCCCTCCCCGGTCGGTGCATTTGAAGGTTTTTGTGCTTCCGGCTGCACAAGGTTGATGATTCATTCTTTTGAAACCAAGGTTCACATCAGCGTCTGTCACTCCCAACATCAGCCAGTGTGTGTAGTGTATTACCAGGTATAAGTTAAGCATGTTATATATGTCAACTTGTGTTTTTAATAAAAGTTTCAGCTTCAAATCAAACTGTGCCGGAGGCTATTCAGAAAGGTGAAGGGTCACCTGCTATATTATGTATTTCTCCTCCACAATTTTAATATGGCTTTGTTTTTATTACTTTTTCTGACATACATGTATGATGACATGAGTAAATGAATGCAGATCTTTGTCTGAAGCTCCCTCTGATATTCCAGTCCCTACATGCTCCAGAACCTCCAGGACCTCTTTATGTCTCTATGAAGACAAAATGTTCAGGATCTGTGGAGCACATGTAGGTATTATGTGAAAATTACCTTACTTCTCAGTTAATTTACAGCATTAGTAACCCTGTATCTTCTCAATCATAGTTTGAGGGTTTGTTCAATACAATGTGGTGTCCATTCTTTCTAGTCCCACTGCTGAAGGGTGTGGCTACACTGAGCTTTATTTCTTGCCCAGCTCAATCCTCTTATCCACACATGGGCTCAAAATACCAAGATGGTGCTGAACAAACTGCAAACACCAAGGTTTTAACATTGTATTTCATGAACCAGTGGATGACATCAAGGTGGGCTGACATATGGACGCAACCTGCTACACTCTTAGAAATAAGGGTTCCAAAATGGTCCTTCTACAAGGGTTGAGGTTCTACCTGGAACCATTTTGCTTCTGAAAAACCCTTTTCCCGAATAAACGGTTTTAAAAGGGTTGCAGGTGGAACCTTTATAAAAAGATTCTACCTAGAGCCAAAAAGTGTTCTCCTATTAGGACAAGCCTTTTTATTTGTAAGAGTGTATGACTGAAGAGCAGCTGAGATCACCTGAGAAAAAAACAGGGAGTGGTAGTAAAATATTGTGTTTCTATAGATAAGCTTTGGTCCACAATAACAATATCATTATGACAGAGAAGGGAGACACTATCTGACCATCCTGCTGACACAAAATGCATATTCCAGTACATTTTAATGTATTTATCCATGACTGTATGTTCTCTTTTCCTCCACTAGGAAAACTCCAAAGAATAGCAGAAACTGTACTTTACTAATATGAACAGAATCTTGTCTCTTACATCTACCGCTCTACCTTTTACATTTGCCAACAGATCCCCACAGCTGTATGTTTTTACCTTCACATCACAACGCTGCAGGTTGTACTTGAAGAAAAAAAAAAACATGCCAGAACTGTCTTATCCAACCCAGACCACACTCAACACTTTGATTTTTTGTGTGTGTGTGGTTTTAAGCTCTAGCCCAGACCCAAAAAATATGAAGTCATCCTTTCAAATCCTCAGCTGACAGCATTCTATCCCATTTACTCTTCTGTTTCCCCTCTTAAATCAATTCAAGATGCAGCACATTTCCTCCCCAACACCTTGTTTCTGCTTTCCAGGAGAGCAAATACATCCTCCAACTTCCTCCTTCCCTTCTTTGTACATCTTCCTCCTCCCTTGGCAACACGACTGTGACCCCAATGACTTTTCCGAATAACAGGAAGTCTGTCGTGTCAGGCTAACCCCCCGAGTTACAGCTCCATCCCCTGGGTGAAGCGCTGAGAATGGACACGTTGGACTGGGACATTACCTGCATACTAAATATGTGGTATCTGCATGACACCTTTTTCATGTCTCACTGTTCTCGAAATGTCATGAAGTAGCTGTTGATGATGAAGATTCACCTGTTATTAGAGTAAACTGTAATTCCAGCACAACAGTGTAGAACACTTTAGCCACTCACCTGTATGTGTATATAGATATAGATATAGATATAGATATAGATATATATCTATATCTATATATAATATAGATATAGATATATATATATATATTGCACATTTTCTCTCATCAAGATTTTATGTCACAAATTGTGACCCAAGACTTTCATGTACCATATTACCTGTATATTAGCATTATGTTATAAATCTTTATTATACTCATTGTATTGTGACCTGTTGCTATATGCTTTCACTGCTTTCTGTTTTAAATGACATCAAAAATGAAGATACAATAAATTTTGGAAATTAGTTTATCAATTTAATTTTAGGTGTTACACATATGGGTGTAAATTAGTCGCTACATTATGAACAAATTTGCTCTTGTCACAATTTGTATTGTGGGTCAACATTTTTAAAAACTTCTATTCCAAACCAGACCCTTGTGTGCCGAGTTAACGCTACATGATTTGACCCCATCATGGACAGGTTTTGTATTGTGTGTGTGATGTATCATTGTAGGATTTCACAGTCTTACAATTTATCATTTATTGTAGAATCTGTGTAACGTGGTATTATTGTACAATATCCTTGTTACTGAAACATAAATTCCAACGCAAATCCTTGAGTCTCTAATTAATGCTTTAATTAAGTCCTTTGAATCACTATAATAGAAATATAAAATAAAACATTGAAACTGCACAATAAAAGACAATGATGCCACGGATAGGAAATTAAAAACAGTCAAATAAAAGACAAGAATATGACAGAATAATTACTGCACAAGTTCATGGTGGAGTGGAATTAAATTGGATATATGGAGTGCATAAAATCAATTAACTTAAATGTGATATGAAAAGTAAAACATGCAATATGTAAAATTATTAAAACATGCAGCAGTGAACAAGTGAAATGCTATTGAAATGCTTGTGAACTTAACAGCACAGGACATAGACAAACATTTGGGGTACATTGGTGTTCAGTTATAAGGAACAACAATGATACATAAAAAAATTAAAAAAAATTAAAAAAAATCAAATGCCCTACAATAGTCAGTGTCTCAAAATATAATAGAAAATAAATAAACCCAGCAGAGCATGGTTTATGGTCTCAAAATATTGTCAAACTTATTAGATGTGCAGCAAACACAATCACTGTTCAATAACTCTGAACTTCTGGGTTACAACCCACAATTACCAGGACTCAGTTCTTATGTATGACAAGCCAAAAATACAAAAAAAGACAAATCTATCCTCATCCAATTTGTAGTTTAGTAACAACAAAGTGCATATGACAACTTCAGTGTTGCTCTCTGTAACACACTAACACAATTAATCTGCAATTTTCCAATCACAGGTTTTTGATTGTGAAAAAAATAAATAAAATAAACATAATAGCAGAATATGGAGCTGTTGAGGAGTGCGAACAGTAATCACAGGACATAACACGGCATTGCAATAGTTGACCGTCTGTTCCCCAAATGGCCTGAGTGAAATGTATTGACATTGAACAAACACCAAAACACCAGTATTATATGTATTAACTCAAAAACGTCCAACATTTGATGTATTCCAGAGATTATTTACCTTCAAAACCCGAACCCTTAGTATTTTGGGGGGCACATTGCTAACCAGGGATTAGGCACTATAGGTTGGTCCTTGCCTATGTAGAGCTTTAGATGTTTGAACGAGGACCTTAAAGTCAAACATAAATGTTATAGCGAGCCAGTGCCAATCAGCTAAAGCTGCACTCGTGTTCCCTCCTCTTGTTTCTGCAGAGGTTTAGAGGGGTTTTTTTTCGGGGCGGCTGGTAAAGAAGTGCATTGTCCAATCAAGCTGGCTTGAGATGAAGGCATGAGTCACTTTCTCTACATCTTTTTTTCACAAGTGGTCTTGCCTTTCCTTTATTTCTGAGGTGAATGAAATAACATGTTTTTCATCAATGCTGCACAGTTTTCCACACGTTTTGACGAATTTTGCAAATTTTACATAACAGCATAAAAGCATTATCTTGACCGTGGACGACCCCCCCCACCCACCCAAAGTCACCAGTCGGTCATGTGTTACAACAACGAACCATGTCATTTACTGCAGTGTGTATCATTCATACAGCACATGTATGCTGTGTATAGTTTCATGACACCGCTCTAAGTGCAACAGTCCTCTCTGGATCTGTATGCAGCACTGTGACGCTCATTTACATACCAGCAGCTTTGATAAATAGCTGTCTACGGTAAAGTTAGAGTGCAGGAAAACACTCACAAAGAGCTCCAGTCATTTCTTAATGTTCCTGATGATGCACCGTTTTTCAGAATCACGTGCAAAAGGGGACGCGCGTACGTATGATATGCAAGTCGTTTGCGATCGAACCGAGACTCATACATTAGCAGAATGGCAGCTGCTCGCTCTGCATCATCACATCAGAGCGAGTTTATGCAAAAACTTGGCTCTCTCATACATATTGTACATGCATTCACCATGATGAGAGGATATCAACAAACCAGAATATGGTGTGCGTGACACATATTCATATTATTTCAAATATATTTGCAAAGTAATGACTCTCATTCAAGCTGTTCAACAACTCGCTGTCTAATGGAGTGAGATGGACGGTTCTCCTCTGCAGGTTGTGTTGCAACAGTGCCGGCTAAACAGGAACACAGGACATTCCCCTGCAGCCCCCAGCTAAGTACTGTTTTAATCTAAGCTGTTCAAAACTTCCTGCTAATTTGACAAACCAGCATCACTACATGACAGCATTGAGAAGAACATGAGCAGAAGATATCAGATGTATCATTACATTATAATATGTTGTATTGTAATAGATTGATTATTGCGGAATAGCTGTACCTTGATATTATAGTTCAGATGTGTAGTGTATTGTGAGATCCCCTGTAATTTTAAAGTTTGCTAGTCTCGTCTCTTGATTTCACCTTTTTCTCTACAGAGCTCCCCCTACAGTTTTGGAGTACATTTATTTTTTTTTACGATACCACCTTGAATATCTATCCATCCATTGTTTACCGCTTTATCCTCAGTGTCTGTTTTGTGTGCTTGTGACTTTTTCCAGTTCTCACCCTTTCGTAAATGTTTACTCGTGGTTTTCTCTGCGTCTTCCATGAACGTCTAAAATGACAAACCATGGGTGGTTGTTTGTAGTGCCGTGAAGGAATTTGTGTTTCTCACAATTCTGAGGACTCAGGGTCGGTGGCGCAGACCTTGCAAGCCTGTTTTTTTTGCTCTTCTTAATATTTGCTAGACAGCCCCCAGTCTCCCCACAACAAGCCATTTACCCATCACAATGACTCTGTGAAGCTGTTAAATCAAGGTAAATATCCCACATTCTGCTTTGCGTGATTTCACATAATATTTTGTGTTAAAATAAACTTAAAACTCGAGCAGTTCCTTTGGAGAAGATTGTTAACATATTCACATCACATCCTGGTTTGTGTTGGATCTGTAAACACCTGGAGCAGACATTCAAATGAAATGGGCATCGCAGGTTGCCGACTTCCACACACGGCTCATCTCCATCTCCACATGTGACGGTGGCAGAGATCTGTGATCATGAGGACTGCAGCAGCTTGCACAGCCGTGGTCTTAAGGCGCACAAAGAATGAGTCGGTGCTCAGGAAACTGCAGCTCATGGAACTAGCTCAGGCACTGAAACTCGGTATTTCATCTGATAGACAGTGATCATGTTGGAAAATTGTCTGACTTCATAAAATAGAGGTTTAATATTCACTCATGCCCACTCCTGAGAGAAACAGCTGCTTCTTGTGATGTATCTACACCCACACACTGATTGTAAAACATTCTTGTCCTTTGATGTAAAGATATTAATCTGAATCTGGCTGAAGGTATTCTCACGACATTGAAGATGGAGTTTTCCAGACATCCTCCTTCCCTACCACATTTTCTAGCCCCTCCTGGGGGATTCCTTCTTTCCATCACCTTCACAGACTACACAAGATCCATAATCCCTTCAGTGAGGTCTTGGTCTACCATGGGGTCTCCTCCCACTGGTATGTGCACAGAAGACCTCCAGAGGAAGTTGCCCAAGAGGCATCGATGACCAGGTCCCCAAACTACCTTAATTGGCTCTTCTTAATAAAGAAGCACTGGTTCTACACTCTTAAAAAATAAAAGTGCTAAGTAGAACCATATAAGATTCATCAGTTTGTCCTCATACGAGAACCCTTTTTGACTCTAGGTAGAACCTTTCTATAAAGGTTCCACCTGGAACCCTTTTGGAGGGTTCCACCAAGAACCCTTTTAAAACCCTTTATTCAGGAAAGGGCTTTTAAAGGGTTCTCTGGATCAAAATGGTTCTTACTGGAACTATTAGTGTTACCAAGAACCCTTGAAAACCCTTTCTTCGGGAAAGGGTTTTTCAGAAGCAAATGGTTCCAGGTAGAACCTCAGCCCTTGCAGAAGGACACTTTTGGAACCCTTATTTCTAAGAATGTACTCCAAAATCCTCTTGGGTATCCAAGCTCCTCTTTGTATCTCTCAAGCTGAGCGCATTTCAGCTGCTTTTAACCACAATGTCATTCTTTGATTGCCTTATAGGTGAAGGTCAGAACATACATTGACTAGCTAAATGAATGCTTTCCAGCTGTGTTACCTCTTCACGACAACAGTCCAGAACAATGTTGCCATGACAGTGGGGGCAGCAGCCCACCCCCATCATGAGAGAGCAAGTTCTTCTCCTGAGGACCATGAATTCAGTCTTGTGCCATAAAGTGGAGAAGAGATGTGGTCAAAGGGAAGCTTTTTTTTGCTGCCGCAACCATGTTTGTGCCATGTTGCGCTCTCCATGCTCCTCTGCCACAGACAGAAACTGGTCAGCTCAGTACCTGGTGTCAGCTTGTAGCATAGTTCATGCAAATGACTTAACTTTCCACTTACTGTCAGTGACATGCGCAGTAACAGTCACAGTAAGTCCAGTGATCCCCATTTAGCAGAATATATTTATTTTGTTCCCTTTCCTGTGTCACAAAGCTGCTGGATTTTAGACACAATTGTGTTTCTCGGTGGTGGCTTATAAGTTATGTCAGAAGGTGCTTTCTGTAAAGCCTCCGCTAACCCCCTGCTTTCCTTCACCGAAACTGGTCTGCAGGCCTTTGCAGTCCATTTTGCAAGGGACTTCGTTAGTCGTACACAGGTAGATGTACTAAGCCGAGTTAGTTAGTGAATGCCTGCTTGAGTGTGAGAACTATTCTTCTATCCATAGTTTTCTATCCACTTTTTTGAGTGTGGATGGTTGTTTGTCTCTATGTGTCCCTGTGATGGACTGGGTACCTTTCCAGGGTGTACCACCCTCTTTCGCCCTATGTCAGCTGGGATTGGCACCATGTCCCCCACGACCCTCATGTGGAGGATAAAGTGGCATGTGAGTCAAGTACAGCGTCAGACCCTCCTGTACATCCCTGCCCTCTTCCTCTGCAGCCTGTAGCACTAATTCAAATTGAATTAAGGCTTCCTTGCTTAACCAAGTCCCACAATGTGAAAAATCTCAGAAGTCCTAGCCATTCCTGCCTGTGCTCTCCAGAACGATACTTTTCCATCCACAATGCCAGCCTTTTCAGTTAACATAGTCGGTGTGGTACTCCTGTGGGGCTTTAATGGGTATGTGTGACCCATCAATGGCACCAACTCACTGTGGGAGGCTCCACCTGTTCTCAAAGTAGAGAGTCATGTCTTTAAGCTTGGCAGTCTTGGCACAGACAATGTGCAGGCAGCCTCACAGAAATCCTGCACACAGTTTTACTGATGAAGATGGCTGATGCTTCTGTATGCACTGTTGCAATTGCAATTATTTTCTTCAAGGGCTCACATGCTCTGAAGTTGGCATCTTACTTCACCATCCCATGACATAGCATTGCATATATGTAAAGTATCGTTTCTTCAGACATCTTTAAATAGTGTGCCCACTGTATATATGCGTGAATCCTGCAATGATCACATCCCACTACTCATTAGTGCGACCGAAAGTCCCAACAGTTGGTCGGCAGTGCTGCTTCTGCAACAGATGAGTCATCTAAAAAAAACAAAAAAAAACACAAACAGCAAACATAATCTAATACACCACAACACTGATAGATCATGTGCAGCACAGCAACCGCAGCAACAGCACAGTACAATAGCCTACATAAACACAGCATTACCTCGGACACAAAGACAGGATCATTAAATGAATATGTACCCTGCATAATCCTTGAAAACATATTCAGCATCCAGGGTGGCTGCAAACATTTTTCATATTTCCTAATATTTTCACTATGACTACAAATGATATTGTCGTCAATATTCATGAAATTGTGAATATTGTGTAAGTTTGCTGACACATGAGCATTGTATCTCACAACATGGAAAAAGTTAGCATATCTCGGGGATGCGGCCATCGCCCACACCCCACTTACCTGTGTTCTGAAACACAAGCCTGACCCAGGTTTTTACTGTTCTAAACCGCATCCTACTGTACCAAACCAAACCAAACCATGATGGAAACACACCATAGGTTTACAATTAATGTGCCCCCCCCATGGCTTGGGTCAATTTGGAATGTTCAATTGAACAATGAACAAGGGGGATTGGGTAAACTTGCTCATGGGATATAATCTACGTTATTTTAACTGGCCCAAAAGTCTAGTGACACCCTTGAAAGTACACGCTGGAAGTCACGTCTTAATGAGTCAACATGATCATATACATAGTCTGCTTTGTTAACAGCTCTTAAACATTATGCATTGGTATTAGTGAGAAGCAACTTTTTTTCCTAAGTCATTCTGCAATAAAAGGGCTTTCTACACCTCTATAAACATCCAACAGTCTGTGACAGGCTTGTGTAACACTTTGCCGTCACAAAGAAAAATCACAGTGAATAAAAATGACTTAGAATCATCTCCCGGCAGCTTTACTCCAGAAATGGACCGGGAAATGAATCAGTCATCTGTCAAACCACAAAATACATAAAAAAAAACATGAAAGTAACAAAACAGTGTCACTCAGTGTTATCATGGGGCGTTCAGGAACAATGTCAGAAACAGGTTTTCTGCTGCAAAACATTTTTTACTGAAGACAAGTTTTACTGGAAGTCAAGCTCCAAAACTGTGGCAAATACACAGTCCCTTTCCAATAATAATAATAATAAAGTAGTACATCATTATTGCAGCAGTGAGGTTTGTTTATTTTAATCCTCTCCATTCACTCATTCATTCATTCATTCATTGTCTAACACTTTATCCTTCAGATGGGGATCTTGGGGGGAGCTGAAGTCAATCCCCAGCTGATAGGGCAAAAGGGAGGATACATTCTGGACGAATCACGAGTCCTGTGCCATCATACAGACACCCTTTCAATGTACCCGTCGTGTCCAGTCAATCTAATCTGAAATGTTGCATGCTTTTGGACTGAAAACTGAAAGACCACAAAAAGTTTAAGAAGCAAATTTTGTAACCCAAAATGGCACCTCCCTCCCCGTGCTACACAACCAGTCAGGTTTGATAGTATTGCTTGACAATGCCCGTGCAACATACAAATAATGTTACACTATTTCTGTCAAAGACCAAACACAGGCAAAATGTTAACATGAACATAATTCACCAAATGTTACGAACTGCAAAACAACCAAAACCATCATGGCATTGGCCAAATCCAAAATTTGAGGCTACAGAATGGGATTTTAAAATCAATAGATGACGTCTCAGTATTTGATTCTTGGTCCTGCTGCTATCACTTCCTAACATATGCCCCCTCTTGTCAAAAATATATTTTTAGTTTCCTTAATTCTGCCAAAGCTTAACAAGATACCTGAGGCCATTAATCTCATTAAAGCACAACACAACACAAAGAAGTGAGGCGGACACAATGACTAACAAAGACACTAGGCTGATGGTGAGAGACTCACAGCACGGTTGCCTGTCAGCACAGAGGAAGATGGATGAACTGCTCATGATGTTATCAACATGGTTGTTCTAACAAAAATGTATTCAACTACCACATCCTTAAAAATAAAATACACCATCTTCCTTGTATACCATATTACAGCATGCAGTGTCAGGTGGAACAATCCATAATGGGGTTTTTTTCATTAGGACCTTTAATGCTGCAGAAATGTTTCTGTTCCCTTCGCCAGATCTGTGCCTCGATACAATCCTGTCTGAGGTTTACAGGCCGTTCCTTGGTCTTCATGGCTTGGTCTGTTCTCTGACATGCACTGCCAAACAATGGGACCTTATATAGACAGCTGTGTGTTTTTCCAAATCATGCAAAATCAGCTTGATTTACCACAGGTGGACTCCAATCAATTTGTAGAAACATCTGAAGGATGATTAGTGGAAACAGGCTGCTAGAGCTCAATTGTGAGTGTCATGGCAAAGGCTGTGAATACCTATGTACATGTGATTTTTAATTTTGATTAATTTTAATATATTAGCAAATCTTTTCACTTTCATTATGGGGAACTGTGTGCAGTAAATAATTAACACCGGGAATAGAATTAAAGTTCGGGTACCTGGAACCCCTACGCTAATTACAAGTGAAGGCACAGAGAAAACACCAAGTTTATGGTTCACATATATGACACAAATGAGTGCTGTGTTGAATTAAAGTCGGCGTGTAGCGTCGGCTCTTAAGTGCGAGAAACTTCGCTGTTAATTGTGCCTCAGCTGAAGTTGTCAGAAGAGCAGTTCGCTGCTGGAGGAGAATACAAACCACTAAGTTTCTTTGCTTTTGAGATCTGACATGCCAGTCAATAGAAAAATGGTGATTCTGATTTCTGCTGATTTCTGAGGAATTACCAAACCAGTCTGCAGTCTCTAACGCCATGTTTCCATTGAGTGGAACAGTATTTTTGTTGGGTTTCCATTAAGAATGGGACCAAATAACCAGCCACGACCGTTCAATTTCAAATAAAATAATACAGAAAGGTCAGGGTGGAGATAGACTGGCACTGCCCACAACAGTCAGCTAAATGGGTGTAAATATCTCATGAGTCAAGGTCATTTGTCACATTCATTGTCGCTGTTCATTGTCGTCACACAGCCCACATCTGGCCTAGCAAGTAAAGGCTCTGTTCTCAAACGAAACTGCATCGTACTTCACCAAACACAACCGTACCATAAGGAAAACACAGCTTAAGATCCTGCGGTGAATGACCTACTTTTCTTCCCCCTGCTTCTACCCACACAATAAGAGAGTAAGCAACAACAAAACAGTGGAGTCCTCTTATGTTCAAAAGTTACAAACTGCAGCTGTGAAACACCAGCTTTCTCTTACGAAGCAGCAAATCGGTCTGTAAAAGAAAATGTGTTAAAACATCTTGAACTCTGGATTTTGGCAAAATCCAAGAACTTCGCAAACATCAAGAATAAACAAAAGGAGCATTTGATTGTTTGTGTCTGAGGTCAGGAGTCCTAGTTTTTTTTTTGCGGTTTGTAGATACACAGACAACTTGAGAAGCTCTCACTGACTCTGAAGGTGAGACAGTGAGTTAGCGCAGAGCACTGCAGACTCAGGGTATATGAACACTCCCTACACCTGGGCTGAATCAACGGCAATCAGTGCCACACCCACACACACACACACACACACACACACACCTGATTGCAGTGAGTTGATTCTCCCACCAACTCTCACAGATCGGGTGCCCTCACACATTCAGATGCTGATACTGCTCACAGCTTTTATGTTTTTTTGTATCTTATTGTATTTCTTAGTATTTATTATTGTTGTGAAGCAGTAAAGCACTTACAGTGTACAGATAAGAGATAAGTGCTGTAGAAATGAAGATAATGTGTATTAAATCTCACATAGAGTGGTCCTGTTGCACATATATGTTAGTTATGGAGGTCTACTTACATACATTAACCTCCGAGTTGCTGTAAACGAGCCGATAGAAATCCTCTTTTCTGACGGTGTTTCCCAGCCGCGAGATTTGAGACTCTTTTCTCACCCAGAAGACCGAGTGTGTTGTGATTGGCCAGCCAGCGTAGAGCCTTCCCAACTGTCTTGTGATTGGCCAGTACCCGGAAGTGACATAATCAGCACACCCGCTCTCAGAAGCGCAGCTCCCCCCTCCGGAACGGTGGATGCACTGCTACTCATTAACAAAACTTTGTTTTAACAATGTTTAAAAATAGCTTCTTCACGACTCCCAGCCGCAGTCCCTTTAATGACTTTGACCCAGAGTCAGAAGACACTGTCGCTCGTGAAAAACCTCCACAACAGACGTTATTCTTTTTCTGCGGTTCAATGTACGCAACCGAATGTGCCCGGACTAGTGCCCGGAGGAGGACGATCTGCTGTTCAGGAGAACTGGTGTTTACGTAACCGGACCGGGTTTTTTCAGTGATCTCGTTGAGCCCGAGATTACAATAAAACACAGTGTTCTCAGCAGTGGCTGAACTGTTTGTTTAGAACCTTCAGGGCTTCTTAAACAAGGTAATGACGCAAATACACACGAAAAAACAGCGTTAATTGAAACTTCTGGTCTAGGTCCGCTTTAAACTGTATAATCAGTATATTGTAAATACATTCAAACTAATAAGGACAAGTGAAATGGCATTTCAATGACACACACAGGAACTCCACCTCCAACAGTACTCCTCTATCTGGAGAAAATAAAAGTTTCAAAAATTGTTTTGCGCGACGCAGCAACTCAGACTTGATTTTTCAGACTCTCATTTGACCGTCTAACAGTTACATAAAGCATACATCATCCCATGGCAAATTCAGGAGCCTCGCAGCAGGAGAGCCTTGATCCCAGGAAAAAAGTCAAACCCTGAGGACTGATATCCAATCAGCGGCACCGTCTTCTCAACCTGTTACTGCAGGATATGCAATCACATCAAAGAGAGGCCTTGTGCACAGAAAGGATCACTAAATTATAGAACAAAGAACACTGCACACTCTCCTGTCTTTGTCTTGTGACCCACTCACACACACATATACGGTATAATGTGTGTGTGTGTGTCCTACCAGTCGTCAAATTCCACACTTAGAACCTCTGATGTTTTTTGATGCGTTGATCAAAAATGTAACTTTACTTACAGGTTCGTTTCCTGACGATCATCAATATTCTACATTCTAAGAACATTTCTTCCGACATTTTCTCCAACTTTTTACACGACTTTTTCAAAAAATCAAGTTGAATTGTCTACAGCAGTGCATGGTTTGCTGCTTTGTAGATTTTCAGTAGATGGAACATCAGCTGTAAAGCAGCGGCAGCAGCAGATACAGTTATCCAAATCTTGCTTTTGGGGTAGAAAATTACACTTTAATTTATTTTATTTGATGACTTCAAGCTTATTTTTTCAATGAATTATTCTCAGTCGTTGACATTTAATAAAATGCAATAGTCCCTTATGCACGACACAGTACTTTTCACAGCAGGACGTCAGCACATAAACAGTGTTCCAATAATCCATCATATTACACAACTTTGCGTGTCATAGCGAACATGATATGTCGGGTCGGGTACCATTGCGCAGTCTGTCACGTCGAGAATGTATGGCTCTGTGATCGTTTAATGTGACTGAGTGACCGTGTAAGAGACTAAACGATAGTCTGACCTTGGACGGGTGAATTCTTCTTCGAGATGTATGACAATGAGAGTTTATTCATTTTTTTTCACCTTGTTCTTTTTGTACTTAGAAAACACAAAACGCCCAGGCGTCACCACATGTGGTGCATTTTCCTTTGTGCCGATGTTCACGAGCCGGTTAATCATAAAAGGTTGAAAAGATGTGGGAAAATAAGCGTTTGATGTCGCACCGATGCTGCGAGCTGCACAAGCTACAGATCTTTGAATAATGTATTCAACCCCTGTGGATAAAGTGACAGTGATTTAATGGGAAGTTGTTGGTGACATGTCTTAGTACAGTGCACCAACAGTATATTTAGTTACACACCATGTGGCCTGAGAAAACATTTTGCATCGTGTTGTTGACGAAGCATGTTTGTGTCTTGAGCGTTTTTGGTGCCAAAAGCTGTTAACATTCACAGGTTTGGACACGAAAACCCAATTTATACACCTGCGTAAAGTGCTCTGCGTAGGTTACGTAAGCACGACAACCTTGCGCAGCGACCCCTACTGATCGGGCGGGAAATTGCAGCGCGTATCCGTCACCGCGACGCAGAAGTATGAAGGCTCGAGGGGTCTCCGTGGTTACGCAGTTGAATAACATAGCATTAACATAGCAATAACATAACATAGCAATAGCATTACGCAGTCGTAGAAGTATAGCGTGGCCTTAACACTATACACATGCTGGGTAATTTCAAATAGAGCAGTAGTCACTGCTAAATGCCCCCCCATCCTGTAAAGCGGGGGGGGGGGGTGAAGGAATAAAAGCAACATGTAACGGGTTCTAACAGGCAGTAAAATGTTCAGCACCACCCATCACATCCCTATTATCTCGGATGCATTTACATTCAGTCGCCTCTTTATGGCTCCCACACCCTGGAAGTGGTAATTCTGGCTTGTAAAGCAAGCCGAGCAATGGGGGACACACTGAGCTGAAAAGGCACACACTAAAGACGTCAGGGACAGTGGAGGTGAGTCATCGTGTCCTCCCTTTCCTCCCGATTTCAGTAATGCAACATCAGAATGAACCAATATCCATTTATTACACTACATCTCCCAGTGAGGTCACGTGTTCACAGCTGCACATGAATTCATTTTTCTCTGAGCAGTTTATCTTTATGGCTAATGACCTATTGACTCGGAATATACTGGAGGAAACCTCATGGATTTGCTCAATGAACGTACGAAAATAAATAAATCCCTTAATTGCTTTTATGCTGTTGTGCAGTTGTATTCTCCATTGTCATCTGATAAATCCATTTGTTGCCTCTGTGCCTGCATGGTGACACCCAGTGGGTGGAGGTGTTCAGACAAATAATGCTCACAACATTCACAATTGGGAGCAATTTGAGTAACCATGGAGCGAAATAAAAAAACAGCAAAGAATGGGATGAAAAGAAAAGTCAACATCTTAAGAGCGAAACTCTTTTTTGGGTTAACTCTTACAACAAACAGAAAGGATGACCCATCACACCTGTCTGTCGGCTGAATATACCTGCATGCAGACCTTATAGAGCAAGCAAATGGAAAATGATTCAACAAAGAGGCAGGTGAACTGTGTCATGCTTTTCAAAAAGCACAGATCACTCTCACACATTTTTGCACAGTGTTTTTTTTTTTTGTATTATTATTATTTATATGGTCTCGCTCACACACCAAATTGTGATGCATTTAACCCATCCGTATTGAAGTATTGAACACACACGGGCATAGGAGCATGTGTGCAGCACTTATCTGCGCCCACGGAGTAATGGGGAAATGGGTGCTTTGTGCAGGGGTTCACCTGTACCTGGCTACCCTCTGCCCAATTCCTTTCCGCTCCACCACAGGGTCACATTCTTTAAAATGTTGTTTATGTTTGTGTGTTTTCAGGGCAGACGCATCACCTATTTTAGAGAGGTGGATTCAGACGTATAAGGTCATTAATCGATTTTTTCCTCCACATGTGTACTCGGACACATGGGCACAAATTGTCCGAATGCCTGTCTTAGTTGGACTATGGCCTTAGATCGATTAAAGGTGCATTATGTAATAAATCTAAAGCAACTGGCCAAAAATATGTCACAGATGCTCATACTGAACACACCAACAACAACAGTACAGCCAAAATATTTGCATTAAAAAAATATTTTGCAAATCATGTTTATGTTTTGAAATCATGTTTTGGCATGTGGCGCCACCTACTGGCGTCTACCAAATTATTGCAGTCAGTAGAGTCTCAGCTGCAGAGGAACCACGGGTTGCTAGTTAGGTCAAAAAACCTAAAAGACCTCGGCATTTTGAATTTGAATGTAGTAACCGTTTTTGGCCACATTCTTACATATGGCACCTTTAAACTGTGCATGTAAATGTACTCTCTCACTCTCTCTCTATATATATATATATACATATATGCCCCCTGTTGGGGACAATAAAGTATATTTGATTTCATTTAAATTTTTTATCTTCTCTTTCATAAGCTTTACGACCCCAGGGCTGTACTTTGCTTGATCTTATTTCTGTCTCTCTCTCTCTCTCTCTCTATTTGTGTGTGTGTGTGTGTGTGTGTGTGTGTGTGTGTGTGTGTGTGTGTGTGTGTGTGTGTGTGTGTGTGTGTGTGTGTGTGTGTGTGTGTGTGTGTAAGTGTGTCAACTTCCCTTGAACCAATCACAGCCACACTGCCAGCACACATTGCTGGTTTGTTTTTAATGAAAAAAATGCTTTGTTTTGTATAATGCTGGCAGTTTCTTGGGAGTTGGGGAAAGTGAGTCTCTTTTGTTTATGTTGTGCCCAGGTTTTCCCCCCTGGGCCTGGACATATCATAAGTTTAGCTCTTTAGCGCAGGTGTTTCTCTGTGAAACAATAGGACTTATGGCTCTTTTTTTTACAGTTACACCTTAAAGCTCCAGTGTAGAAATGATATTGTCCTCTGAGGAATTCTGAGTAAGAACCAAAAGACTGCCAGCATCTTAAATGTAACCTCCTGATCCATATTCTCTCTCTCTCTCCAGCCCTTAAGCTGTGGAAACATTAGATTTTTTTAAAAATCTGTGTTTTAACGTCGCGTTTCTCATCCAGGAAACTTGGAGCTGCATGGCACAGCAAACAGCAGCCACTGTGATTGGCACATGCAGGCACGTATGCTTTGATTCCAATATGGTACAGTTCAGTTTGGTACAGCGCAGTATACAGTCCGGTTAAGTCCTGGGTCAGGCTTGCATTTGGACTGAACAGTACCTCGGCAGGGACCGAGCAACTCCTTTGACAATATTTAAATAATGCAGACTCTCATCGAGACTCTTTAACCTCATCGAATTTAATGTTAATTCAGCTCTTCTACTGTTAGGACATTCAAATGTTTAAATCTGCCATATATCAGGTCATTTTTTACATTATCTGCACAAATCTTACATGTATTTGATCAGAAAATACAGTAATAACATTTTTTTGTTTTGTTTTTTAATATAGAGGTAATAGTTTGATAATGTAATATTATTTCTGGTCTTGACAGTGACAGTACTGACAGTACTAGTGTGGGAGAGGATAATATTACAGTAATACCTTAATTTGCATAGTTGTAAGTAGTTAATAGCTTGGTACTGCAAATTACTGTAGGTTACCATCAGTGAAGTACCTTCAGATTAAAATGTTTGGGAATCAGAACTGGTATATTCACCATCATTTAATGAAGAAATTCATCCTCCCTTAAGTTACAACAAACTTTTTTATTATTATTATTGCCAAGCTATTATTTGATAACTGGTATTACCATAGTGTTGTTGTGCTGTACTATAAAGTGTTAAGCAATATTTAAAATATATACATATACACATAAATTAAATAAATAACTTTAAGTGCAGGGAATAGACAGAAATAGACTTTTTACCCGGTGGAGATTTGAGATAATTCAATGGCCTTCATGCATCGACACATTCACAATGCACATAATTGTATTCTACAGAAACTTTTCCGGCATCCAGAACTAATCCCTTCTGTCCCCTAATGAGCTCCATCAAAAACAAATGAATCACAGATGTGTGAGGAAAGCACTGAACCATGTGTGAAACATTCTGCTTCAACATCCTTGATCTTCATCAGAAAAAAAAGAAGAAAATGTTCGTGCAGTTTAGCTACAGTTAGCACTTCCACCACAGCTTATTAATGTCACACCACAGGAGTCGATATTTAATCCCTATCACACCGATGATGAGTCATGTACCGGTGTAGATGCGGAGAGACCGGTCTCGTCATATAACCCATACTCCATCCACCTCCGTCTCCACCACCGACGACGACACAGCAAACTCTTTAATTGGAGACGACTCTGCGTGAAGCGTGAAGACACCGCTGTCCGCTAAATCCTGTCCACGCTGGTGGAAAAATTTGCTTTTAATATGACAGAGGGGAAAAACCTGTTGGGATCAGGATGTCAAATTTAATTGGCGTGACACTCCAGGTGAAGCATTTGATCAACCCACACTCAAACATTTCCATCCTGCATTTGTATTCAAACTTGTCCCACACCGGTGCACATGATGAACACTCTGATTCAATTCCTGCTCGTGACCTATTTTTCAACCTGGTTGTCTCCTTTTCTCTACAATTGAGGTTTTCGAATTGGGGTTGCCACTGGCCAATCTATAGAATATAGCAGGGAAATTAGAATATGATTATAACTTTTCTTTAAATAAAATATATACACAGTTGTGTGCACCAGTATTTCAGAGGGCAGAGGCTCAAATGAAAAAAGGGGCACCCTCTCATAATGATTAAAAACAAAAAACACAAAAACACTCATGTTTAATAGGCCTAGTCATAGCAACATTGTCAAGCCCCCACTCTCATAGTTTTATTGTTTGCAGGTGGTTTATCAATTCATTGCAAAGAAAAGGGCACCTTCTTCTTTCCCGTGCTCAGTTAATTAGGATACAATTTCTATCTGAGCGATCGTCTGAGATTGTCATCTCACAAACATTGGCAGCATCAGTGTTAAAGAAAACTTAAAGGTGCATTATGTAATAAATCTAAAGCAACTGGCCATAAAATCCTCCTAATATGTCACAGAGACTCAGGAATAATGTTCATATAACAAACTGAACTCACCAACAACAACAGTACAGACAAAGTATTTGCATTAAAAAAAAATATTTTGCAGACTGCAAATCATGTTTATGTTTTGAAATCATGTTTTGGCATGTGGCGCCACCTACCGCCGTCTACCAATCATTGCAGTCAGTAGAGTCTCAGCTGCCGAGCAACCACGGGTTGCCAGTTACGTCAGAAAACGAAACCTAAAAGACCTCGGTATTTTGAATTTGAATGTAGTAACCGTTTTTAGCCACATTCTTACATATGGCACCTTTAAATGTGCTTTTTGTTTTATCATTGTTATCCATCCATTTATCCTCCACAAGAGCGGGCTGCTGGTGCCAATCCCAGCTGACATAGGGTGAAAGGCAGAGTCAAACCCTGGACAGTATTGCTATTACTTCTTAATTATGAATTATTTGGGCCGTCTAAGTTAACCTGCGATTAATACAGCCGACATTAAATCAATAAAACAATTGAATGCAGTCAATGTCAGTTTGCTTACTTCTGGTTCTGCGCTGACCTCTGACATGAAAGCTGGGAATTATCTGTGCGAAACAGTCACTTGCCTGCAGTCAGTCAGATATGGCTGAAGATGGAGAGCGCTGACTGACGGATTGTTGGGCGGAAGGTTTCATTTTAAGAAGCTGCGCGATGGAAACATCGATAAAACAAAAGTTACCTGGGTGTCACAGCACAATTTATGGACACTAAACTACTTAACGACTGGAAGTTGCGATCCTTTGCTTTGACTGTCAAAAAAAACAGATGCATGACTTATTGCTTGAGACCTGTGCAGAGGAAGTAAGCGGCAAACAAACCACTTTAGGCACAGATAGTGCCCGTAATATGCTGGCAGCTGCCCGGAGACTTTATTAGGACACCTACCTTTTTGTGTCTGACTGTGCTTTCATTCTCTCAAATATGAATGTGTGAGTTTCTAAGGACATTCTCAGTTGTATTTTCTTGTTGTGATGTCAACACATGTTCTTGTTGCATACAGGATGGCAGTCAGTTGAGCCTTTATTTATTTTATAAGATAACCTTGTTGGCACTTTGTAATCACATCGTTCTATGTGTAGTTCTGTGTTTTTAAAAAGAAACATACAATTAAACAATGGTGTCTGGAATGCACACGATATATTTTAATCTATTGATAGCCCTAGTAATTATCATTTTTATTATTATTATTGTGCATTTTAATTGCACATGAGTTCTGAGTGCTGCAGTGGTTAGCTGTGGTGTTTCATAAGTATCTGTGTTTGACCTGGGATCTTTCTGTTTTGAATTTGTATGCATAGGTTTTCTGCAGCTTCGTCCCACGGGTTCAGGTTCGGGTCAGAGCTTCCCAAACTTTAGACATTTGAGGTCCTTAAAAATTTAGCAAAACTTCTGATGCCCATGCCCAGATTTGTACATTAGCAGAGAACAAAAAAAAATGTTTAGTTCACCATGTGACTCCTATAACTATCCCACAAACTTATATAAAACTGCTTTACACTACTGGTTTTAAAAAAAAATTCACATTCATACAGCACATTTATCTGCAGTGCTTTTTCTCTCATATTCCTTCACATGCCATCAGAAGAAATTTGGAATGAAGTGTCTCACTCCAAGGACACGTTGGTCTGTAGAGAAGTAAAGACAGGGATCAAATCCACAAACTTCTGGTTAAAAGACGACCCACACTACCAATGTTCCACCGAGCCCCACGAGCACTGTTTTGGTTGGAATACAGTAACTGGAAGAGCAAACAAGTTATGTGACAGTAAGGATTGTGATGAAGTGAAGACACCAGAGAACAGAACGCCTTTAAAAGCAGTTTACAACTGAGGAGGCTTTGGACATAAATGTCCACGCCAAATTTGAAAGGATTCCCTATTATCACAGTGACAAGAATGGGACAGACTGATGTATGGACGGACGGGCAGCCCCAGAAAAAAGGGAATAAAAAGTACGAGGAGCCTCTGGAGTGATGTCACTCACTGCTGAGCTCTGCTGAGGATAGTGAGCTGACGAGAGCAGGGGCACATTAAAACCAGCTGAATAGAGAGTTGTTGTATTGACCCAAGGATTAGGAGAAGGATCTTTCTAGTGAGCGCCATGCAACATTTATCAGCTCAGCAGCTGCACTCAGGAGAAAGAAAACCCTCTTCTTCTCGCTGCCGCTTCAAAAGCCTTTGCTTGATGTTTTTCGAGCTTCCATTAATGTTGCAGACGTCTCGACAGCCTAAAAGTAAAGAAAAGTAAAGAAGCGGGAGGGAGATGAGAGGATGTGGTCAGGAGGACAGGATTGTGGAGGTGCAGGATGTTTAATCTTCTGGACACAGTGTGACAGTACTGTATATATATGTGACTGCACTGCTGTGGTGAAAGCTCCTTATAGCTTTCCTCTTTGGTTGCTTTATTCCTTATTTACAAGAGTTAATATCATGACATTACTCCTGATGATTCCACACATAATCAGTTTTAAAAAAGCTATTACATTGCCTTCTTTAACGCAGTGTCTGTAGGGAAAAAAATCTTTAAGAAACATATATTGCTTTGGTGTGAAGAAGACGAGGTGATCAGTGATTCAGCAGAAAAAAATGTGCTTTTGTCAGTGTAGACACAGTGACCAGAACAAAATAAGCGGGGTTAGGTGCATAAAATCAGGGAGAATGGTGGAAACAACCAAAAAAAATAAATGAAAAGAAAGAAAATCTAAGATTTCCACAATGTTGTTTTTCTCAGGAATTCATAAAGCAACAAATAATCATCTTGGTTAACCTTTGACTTGCCGTTACATGAATTCCTATAAGGCAGGGGGAGCAGGGGGTTTCGGGGGGTTTGTGTTGCAAGATTTACTCGGCTCTTAATAAAGACTGCAGTCGTACATATGGGAGTTGTGCTTTAATAGTTTTGGTTGTTTGCCAAGCAGACAAAAAAAGAGGGGATTCAGGCACACGCTGATAGCAGCAGCCCATTAGCCTGAAGAGTTGCAGAACGGGCGGATAAATAATTAGAATAATCACATTTTCCACTCTGTACTTACAACAAGTGTTAACCCCAAGACTAAGACTAAACTCATTACTGAGGGAGACAGACAAAGAGAGGGAGGCAGATGTGTCAAGAGGGAATGCATTTCAGCAAATTCTTTTTTAAAAAAAAAAGGAGGGTGAAAGCTAATTTTGGCTACAAAAACCACATGGAGTGAGGACATTTTGAGAAAGTAAGGGCATTTTGGCTGGTCCTCACTTTCTGTCGCCCCTTAAGAAGATTTGGTTTTAGAGCTAATGTTAGGATGAGAGCATACTATGTCAGCTGTGTTTGGCACCCGCAACCCTCATGTGGAGGATAAAGTGGTGACGATTAATGAATGAATGAATGAATGAATGAATGAATGAGATTATATAAAAATGAGACGAATTCACAAAAAAAATCATATAAATAGTTTTTTTCATAATAAAAGCAGGCTTCGGTACGCATACCCAAAAGAAAGGGGGTATATCAGGTTTACCAAAAGCTGGTGTGCTGGCTTATCTCTTTGGCTGTACTCAGAAGTTATATGACAGTGTATTTGTGCTGTGACTCGTACAGCGGTTTGGGTTACCAATGGTGGATTCTGATCTAAAGGCCCTGGTGTACTTTGTCAGCGCACAGCGAGCACAGATGATGCAATTTTGCGTCACCAACATTGGACGGTGCATGCTTGAACTGAATTTCCGCCTCCACTGATAGGTGGAGTATTATTCTTTTGGTAGGAATGCGTCCTAGTCCCTGCATCCAGACTTGTATCGCCACCCGATGCCAGATACTACAGGACCCTAACGCGAGTATACCAGGGTCAAATCTGATCAGAAACTAAAAAACACGTGAGATCTGATTTTTCCCAAAGCTGATTAAAACCACATACAGAGGTGGTTTTGAATGTGATTCTGATCCGATTTTTACAGATCCATTTGAATCTCATCCACTTTAGTCAATGTCAGCTTCCACAGACTCTGAATATGCGAGATACGACGCTTCAATTTGGCAGAATTCAGCACGAATGGTACAGGAAGTCATTTAGCATCCTTTTTTTCAGAATAAAAGCCCCCTTGTTGACACCATATCCCATTTAAACGCCTGCAGCAACGACAACAATCACGTAGATCGGGTGAGAAATTCGATGAAAATGTGTTTGATCAACATAGTGGCTTCATATCACCATTTGGGACCGAAACAGGCACATGTTTACAGTATGTTGTCTATTTTGTTTATTTTGTTTAGACTACATGTTTTTCTGGGCCTTGGCCTGTAACTATAGCAACCATGTGGAAGACTGGACTAGAAAATGTCAATATGGACACACTTCCAATATAAAATATAGATCAGATCAGATTCTGTTCAGATGTGCTTACACATCTGACTCTGCCT
The DNA here is from genome assembly GCF_963457635.1 of Microchirus variegatus. Lineage (NCBI taxonomy): Eukaryota > Metazoa > Chordata > Actinopteri > Pleuronectiformes > Soleidae > Microchirus > Microchirus variegatus. The sequence goes on along the minus strand of NC_139805.1, from coordinate 24,494,744 downwards.
TGTTCAAGGTCCAATAATGGATTTTTATTATTATTGTAGCTTAGTTGTGATGGTTATAGGTTTAGTGAGCTACGGAATGCTTTATGTCTATAAGTGTCCTCACTAAGAACATGCGTATGTGTGTGTGCTCCTCACACTTGCCCTTGATTGTGACCCTGACAGCTGAAGAGATCTACAGCCAGGAGACAGCTATGACCATCTACTATATTACTGCTTCTCTGCCCCATAATCTGCTGATATGTGTGTGTGTGTGTGCATGCATATGTGTGTGTGAGAGAGAAAGTTGTTCAAGGCTAGAGAATTGTAGTTCATCTTTATGTGCGACTGACCACACCCTCGGACCTGATAGCATGAACTCATATGAACATGAGTGTGTGCACACACCTATCCACAGTCACTTTAAACTGATGTACACGTGCACTGTGCCGCAGTCAGAGTCTGGTCCAGTTTGTGTCCCCTTCTTTAGGATCGATCCTAAAATACTTTGATTTGTGGAGGATGTCGTCCCTCTCTACAGTCTGTCACAGAGTGGTGGAGGTGTGTGAGGCATGTGGAGGCTACATGGCTATAAAACTGTTCCCATGTTATTAACAACCCTTTCTCTCATCTTTACTACCCCTGTATGTTATAAGGAGCCACGGTCTGATGCATCAGAATTCACAGTACAGCAAACTTTCACAGACAAACAGTGTCATGGTCGGCCCTGTGGACAAACAGGTGTCGCGTGGTGGTGGTGGTGATGGTGTTGGAGACGTGTTTGTTTTAGGCAAATCCACAACTTTCCTGTTCAGTGACTGAACGAAAGGCACAGCAAATCACCAGTGTTGTGTTATGGCACAGTGAGCTGTCTGGTGTGGGAAAAGTGTTTTATAAAGTGAATGCTAAAAACTATCTTGTTAAATCCAGCCACCGTGAGACTGTGACGAATAGATCAAACTGGCAAAAATGCACAGAAAGATGTTTACATAAATTGAGCGCTACGTTTCTTATTAAGCTGACTTCAAGAATGAAGTCATGAGAGTAAATATGAACTAAGGAACACAAGGCATGTTTAAAAAGACATGGGCAAGAAACAAAAGTAAAGAAAACTTTGTTTCTGTGATAAGGATTTAAGAATATGTAGCTCAATCTATGTTTTCAAAAAAAAAATTTAAATATAAAATGATAAACAGTTATAAAGATATTTAGTAATTATGTTGGTAGCCTATATTAACATTAAAATAGCACCACTATAGACCCCATATTACAATATTAGTATTAGTATTGTTATATAATATAATGCAATACATGAAATACATTTATCTTTGTTTCCTTTTTATACATTTCTTTTCTTATTTGTGTATTATCATCCACCGGATGTCATATTGTTTGAATGAAATCCAGGAAACTGGCTATAAGAAGAGGCTATAATAAGCCTTTGGCTTCAGCGTACTCCTTTTTCGGACATTTTTATTTACCATTATTTGTGAAATGAACATGTAAATGTCTCAATGTATATTAGTCCGAAATTAACAATTCATTCATTCATTCAATACTGTAACTGTAACTGTAACTGTAAAGAATAATTCCCACCAATAATAAATTCCCTCGGGTCCTTGAAAGTTTGATAAAAAATGTATATGGCTCTTGAAAATAGATGATTAATTTGAGTTAATTTGATACTAAGGTAAATGTCTCCCTTGTTTGCTTTGACGCCACCTACTGTTTCATGCCCCGCATTGCTTGAGTGTGTAGACTAGGCCTATGCGGAGCAGACGTCGAGTCACAATTACTGATCATTCACTGCTGAGACCAGCAATGGTCCAAGTCAACATCCACGTTGAGGAAGTGTTAAAATCAGCCCTCCTTCAACCAACCCTCCTGGGTGTGACCTGCCACGGGATGCCTGGGTCAACCTCAACAGACTTCGCTCTGGAGTAGCAAAGACCCAAATCTATTTGCATATGATTGGAGTGTCTCCAATGCGAACAACCACAGACTGTTGAACACAGCATCGATGAATGCCCAATCTTCAAATCACCACATGGAGCCAACGTCGTCCTTGAACTGGATGACGATACCACTTCTTGGCCGAGGTCCCAATTGCCTGTGCAGCCCTACATGAATGAACGAACGAACTGTCTCTCTCTCTCTCTCTGCCGTTGACGTGAGATTCCATGCAGAACAATGAGCGAGTGACGTTAAGTAAGAGAGCAAATTACTTGACGCACTCCAAGATCTTTGTCTCACCAAAGAAAATCACAAAGACTGAGTTGCCCAAGATCCCAAGGACAAACACTTGGCCAGATGCAGAGTGGGCTGCAAATCAATACAAGTGGACACCAGGGGCGAAGCAGCTCTTACAAGCTGTCCTCCCAGTGGTCCTTGAATTTGAGGGAATTTTGTCCCGGAACATCCTTGAAAGTCCTTGAACCTGCTAAAACCAATTTCCTCAAAAAGAAACGAGTACATTTGTGTTAAATTAGACACCAGAAGTAATCTGAATGAACCCAGCTGTGTGTGCCAACTACAGAGTCTCAATCACAAAACCCTGGCTGGCTGGAAGTGAGCTTGTTTTTTTGTTTTTTTTAAACATCCCACATGGAGGCCAACAAAAAGCAGCTGTATTTTGATTCAGTTATTGCTTCCATTTAAACACAGAGCTCTCCTGCTCAAAAGTCTTTAGAAGAGATGAACCATCACAATGACCCCAAAGCTGTTACATTAGTTACCCTTTATTTTTGATAAGGTTGACCTTTTGTTAAGTGGCAAACGTGTTTAATTATTTCCCCACTTGCAGCCATGTTTTCAGTGAGACTGTAATTCTGGGTATATTTGAATACTATTGAAAGCTCTTGTTTTAGTGTATTAGTGTCAGAACTGTATCACACTGAGTGACTGCTGTTCCAGTGTTGCACACACTCTGATGTAAATACAAGTTAATGAAAAAGAACCAGTTTTAATTTAACTGTCTTTTTATCCCTACAAGACTACGGCTCCGCCATAATAAAGCCGCGTGGTTCTGCTTTAATTGGGATGAATGTGAACAAATGAATAATTGTCTGTTATCTGCTCAGCTTTGAACCCTTATTTAAGTTTACAGCTTTAGAGTTTCCTTCATGTTTTTTTAATTTTCATTTCCTTGCTTAACTCTTGTACCAACACAGCGTAGGCAGCTCTCAGTGTTATTTAGAGGGCATTACGACTTCATCGCAGTACATTTAGAACTGCACAAACACTTAATAACGTCTAGTGATGCATGTTGAAGATGATGGTTTTAGATTTTTCAAAAGCATTGTATTTTATGTAATGTAAAATTAATGCAACGGAGGACACAATACTAAACTCAAGTCACTTAATAATCTGCTTTACTTAAGTGAGTGATATTCAAACTGCACAGTTCATAAATTATTGTAATGTGCTCAAGAGGGAAAAAGATCAAGTTTGTTCTCTGTGGACAGCGTTTTACAGTTAAGTGGATGTTGGATGGAGGCCACAGGAATTATTTTTGCCCTTAGTCAGGTCATCTTAGTTCAGGTCTTTGCGATGCTAAGCTCTGGGCTTATTCAATCATCGATTTACCGGGCATTGAAGGAGGATTATCATAGAATGAATACCGTGAGTGTGGATGTTTGTGTAAATCTATTTTGAAGTCATATTATTAACATGGCTTTTGGAAAAACCTTGTTGTCACATGAAAAAAGGAGATAGAATTATAGAAAGGACAATATACACCATCAGATTCATGGAGCACCAAATCATTTGAAGGCCCAGTTTGTACGAATTTGTAATTTTCATTTCCCAGGATTCACTTCATTTCTTCTCTCTCGCTTAAAGGTCCCATATTGTGTAAAATCAACTTTTTAAACATTTTATATCCATATATTTGGGACTCTGGAGGCCCTACCAGTCGCCAAAGTGTGAAAAAAATGACTCACTCATGTTTTTGTGGTTCTCCTCAGTCTACGTACAGGAGATAAAACATGCGATGTTGGCTTCCGTGCTCCTTGGGACAAGATACCAAATTCCTGGAATTGTTGTCTCCGCTTTGTCCGCAAAACACGCGAGAGTGCTGTCGAGGGCAATGGCATCTGAAAACCGGAAATCCGTAAAGTCCGTGAAAAGTTCTATTCTTGGCTCCACAGTGCAGCACAGAGTTCTACACAAATTTCCAGCCTCAGAGGATTTATCTGTCCAGTGAAAACATGTTATATATGACAGCAATGTGCCTGCTAGAGCCTGCAAATGATCACTTTTCCAAATGCTAACTGCTGTTAGCTCCCAGTAGCCTCTGAGGCTCCTGTCCCTTAAGTTTCATTTCACTTTTTTTTAATTATTATTAATAAGCGAGCGTTCTGAACAGGGCTGTTTTGCCAGGGGGATTGAACTGCTGTGGTGCTTCATTCTTATGGTATTTTGACCAAAGCATGTCACAGACATGTTCATGAGGACACAAGGGAACTAGGTTAACTTGGAGAAATAGGGTATAATATGGGACCTTTAAAATTACTCGCTGGTGGTTCAATCTGAGTTCAGGAAGAGGCTGAATTCGATTTGTATCCATGCTGCATTTCTGTTAACTTTATAACTTTGTTAACTCAAAATAAAGCGTGTTGCCTCGCTATAAGCTGAACCTTCATATCTGCCTTCAGCGTCCTTATTTTCTCCACAACACCATCAGTCTGACACCAAGGTTTATATTCATTGAAGATGTGTTTCGATGGAGAACAACACAGACAAAAAAAAAATTCTGATAGGGCATGGATTGATTTGTTGACTCTTTCATGAATCTATCATGGTCAAAATTGCATGAAGATGACAAGCAAATCTGGAAAAAAAAGATAAAACAAAATGCTTGAGTTTGACCGAAGGACGAGGAGCGACGGAGATTTGCACCTTGTTTCTTTCACTTTGTGCCCGTGTGTGCACACAGGTACACGCCACATCATCCAGGGCACTTATACGTATACGCCTTTAAGGTGGAGCGTTATGCAAATGACTGGAGGGAATAAATGTTGTTGATTGCACATTAAGGCATGTTGAGAAAGCTTCATGTAATTGGAGGGAAGCAGTCTGGAGGGTCTCTGCTTTTCATTTATGTTTTTTCATAGCGTTTTTCTGCACTGATCAAGCTGTGATGTTGCAAGTTCATCGTTCATGCCTATGTATAGCTGGTATATACTTTGAACACGCTACCCACAATAGCACGTTAGTTTGCTAAAACGTGTTAATCAAAGGTCCAGTAAAACATTTCAGAGGGTTTATTGACAAAAAAATAAATAGACTACCCATAAGTATGAGCCTTTAATACAAATATGCTTACTTTAATTAGGTCCCTGCTTTTGTGAAGGCCCCCATCTTGCGTTGCCATGGATAAATCAAATTAAATATAAAATAAGGAACGCAATCCTTGATGAAAAAAGTAATTGAAGTCAATCATTTATATTTTTCCCATCTCTTTTCAACTAAGAAAATGACATAACAAAGTTTAGTTCTGCTTAAATGTGGGTAATCTTGCTGAACTGCGTTACTCACATAATGAACCACTGCCCTGGTAAATCAGACCATAATTACACTTAGATTGTAAGTGCAAAGTGATTAAAATGTGCAGTGCAAATTGGTGGCGCACATTATAACCCGGAACAAATGGTGTCCTCAGAATCCTGTGGCCTGCCTGTAAAATGTCAAAATCCAAAAAGTAATTGTGTGACACAGAAAAACTCAGACGGTGTTTGGAAAAACACTTGATAACATTTAATATCTGAAAGGCTTGTGTCCTTCTTTGTTTTGTTTTTAATGATGCTGAAGTTAACAATTGGATATGCACAATACCAGCAGCAACTGTGTTCACCTGATTTCAAGTGTTTATCAAAATGAAAAACGCTATGTGTGTGTGTGTGTGTGCGTGTGTGTGCGTGTGTGTGCGTGTGTGTGCGTGTGTGTGTGTGTGTGTGTGTGGTCTCTGCTGCTGTTTCCATCATTGAACAGTCTGGTTTGGTACAGTTTGAAATGGTAAAGCCCTGGGTCAGGCTTACGTTTTCACTGAGAATGAACTTGCTAGGCAGGGTGTCAGCTGACAGTCGTGACCAGATCCACCTTCGACCGTACCGTACCTCTTTACTCACACAAATGGAGCAGTTGGGACTGGTTATTTTGGTACTTTTCCTAATGGAAACACAAAAAAAATATGTGCCATACTGTACCAAACTGAACTGTTCCACTCGGCAGAAACACGGCTTCAGACCCTACATTGTTTGAACTAGCTTTTTTTACCCCTACCCACTCTCAATCAAACACACTTTTTTCTCTTTTCTGTCTTTTAACATAGTGTTGCGTCCAGAAATCTTAATTGGAGCTGCAGAGTGAAGGGAACAGCAGCAGCTGTGAGTGCTCGATTGCTGGTTCAGCAAAAGCATCTACTTCTGAAACCTTTCATGGGCACTTCTTTGTGTATTTAGCCAGAGTGCTGCTGCATGAAGCTGTCTCACTGGGCTTCTTCCACCTCACCTGCTCAGTCATGAGAAAAGATGCGTAACTCTGTGTGAACGTCGCCACAGACACACAAACTGCTACACCTACAAACTTAGCGAAACATGTGTTGCTGATAGGCTTAATAAACATTGGGTGAACTCTTTGACAATGACTTAAACGTAACTCAAGGCTGAGTTCCCTGGTCTGCAGAAGGTGACAAATGAATTACTTCTTCTCTCGCCCTTCCTTTCCTGAGTGCATGAACACAAGGAACACCGACAGCATTTCAAAAAGCACAGGATTCACATGCACCTCCTTTGCTTCCATAACGCATCACCTGTAAAAGAGTGCACTTGCTCTCAGGCAACTTTTACTCCTGCTGACTTTATAAATCAAGTGAGAAATAACCATTTGGGGTCACCACCTGGTGGCCATTTGGGAGAATACACGGTCCCAGGCCTTCTTAGGCTCAATCATACTTTCGGATTGAGCACAACATCACACACAACGTGAAACCGTGCGAAAGGATGGTGTCAATGAAACAGAGTCACGTGGGATTGATGCAGTTTGTCAGCTTTGCCTCAGAGAGGTTGGGAGATTGGTCTTGATAAGTGATGCCGTTAATATAAAGTGGGTAAACTATGACCTTCAGTCATAGAGGCACTGCAGCTCCATAAACATACATCAATTCAACTTTCACTTTCTCTCCTTTAGGAGACTTTATCGTTGTTTTCACAACAGGTAATTCATTTCCTGGCTGAGCTCAGATGTTTTCCCTTCCACTTTATCCTTGTGTTTTGATATATGAAAATGTTTAAAGGGGAAAAGCATGACAGTGGTGCATTAGCAGGGGGGGAATGGATGATGTACAGTGAGACATGCATGTAGAGTCAAGGTAAAGTGAAGGTTTAACCATTAGCTGCTGTATATGCTGTGAACTCATCATTATATTTCTTTCCAAAAGCACACATTTCCCCACTCGGACCTGGCGAGTGCAGACTTCAGATTTTCTCTGGTAAAAAATGTGAAAAATTTACAGCTCAGTATGTCCTTAGAGGATGTCTGATGAAGTAGATAAGTCATATATGCATTTGTTGCACGGAAAGGTACAGTGGCGTAGCGAGAGAATAAGGGTGGGTGTACTGTTAGGTTCAACCTGAGGACAAACAAGGACACAGATCCAAATCTGCCAAAGTAGCAAATAAAAACAGAGCAGGGCTGTGGTTGTCCACCTTTCATAATAAGGAGGACTCCACCATGAAGGAAAGAAAAAGGGGCATGGCTAACAGAAAAGTGGCTGACTCTTTCTGCTGACTTCAAATCTTTGGGAACATGATCACAGTGGTATGAAAAAACCCACAGAATGAGTTGGTAGCCAGTCTGTGTCAGTGCACGGGTCAGGCTCGGGTTTACGACTTGTTGCAAGACATAAACTCTACCAAGGCAGAGACAAAGATTTTTGGTATTTCGAACAGCACTTATATGCACTCCCACATATAAAGTAGAGGCTTACCCTGGATTTCCACTGGACGCGGAACGGCCGCGGAACGGCAGCGGCGCGGTTCTGCTTCGTCCTCTGCCCGGCGTCAATCCCCACCGGGCGCGTTACGGCAGCGGCGCGGAGATTGGGAGCCGGCGGTATTCACGGAAGATCGCGCGATAATATCGAACGGACGCGAGTTCGCGAGATCCAGCGATAGACTGTGTGTATAAAGTAAACAACAACAACACAGCTTCTTTTCATTCTCCGACGTGGAAGAACTGTTGATCTGGTGTCATAAATGATTTTATGTTTCTCCACTTCAACAACCAGTCTCTCGTCGTACATTATGACTCTCCGAGACGCTCTGATTAATTGACTGGTTACCTGGCAGCAGCGTTGACGACGTAATGTTGATGTGAAGTTGTGACAGGCGATATTACCTGCGTATTGTGTTTTATTTTGAAAGGGGGGCGGAAATGTTTTACTTTGATTCTGTGTCGCTTTTCCTGTCTGGTGCGATCTGCTTCGTTGAAATTTACGAGGTTCAGCAGCGGCAACGGAAAAAATAGAACTGATTCCTATCTATAGCGCTGCGGCGCGGCGAGCCGCTTCTGGGCCGCTGCTGAGACGCTCCGCAGCGCGGCCGGTGGGAATGCTCTCATTGATTAGAATGGAAGCGATTTGCAACGGCGACCGCACCGCTGCCGTTCCGCGGCCGTTCCGCGTCCAGTGGAGATCCAGGGTTAAATAGCCCATGTAAAATCTATGCTTTTACATGTATGCCAAAACATTCTCTTCTCTGCAGCTATTTGCTTCGTTTCAGAAAGGATTAGGGTGAATTCCAATTCCTTGCTTAACCCTCAATCTCAAAAATGTGCGCTCCCTCTTGTGCAAGTGCTGTCCCGATTGTCAGAAAAATTAAGTTGAGGGGCAAGAAAATATTGAGATTTTCCGAGACCACCCTTGGGAGCAAGGGCTACCCAGAATGCATTGCGTGTTTTGACAGAACAAAGATGGAGCCCGAAAGCAGCAAAACGAGTACGCTACAAATAAAGGATTTTCTTTGTTAAAGGGGAAGTAAGTAGTTTATAGTGACATCTAGAGGAGAGGCTGAAATTTACAACAAAGACCTGCTGCTCTGCTCACCCCCTCCCTTCCCTGAGCGCTACGGTATCCTCAGCCGGTCAAATGTCGTCCCCTTTGTCTTTCTCCATGTCAGCAGATGAGGTTCGTGAGGCGAGGGAGGGGGCGAGCTACCACGGCCGTAGCAGACGAAGCGGAGAGAGTGGAGGCGGGACTTCCGCTACAAGTAAAGAGACGCTTGTTTTGTTCTCTCGCGTTTGTCCTTACAGGCTCTGGCAGAAACATGGCGTCTCGCTGCTAACAGTGGCTATGCAACCGCGGCCCGCACCGTTATTTTACATGACTTTTTGAAACACTACGAAAATGAAACAAAAACTATTATACAGCGACTAGACAATGCAGGAGCACATAATATGTATAAAAAAGTGGATTTTGGGTAATATAAACCCATAAATACTACATATTGTCCCTTTAATAGAGATATAAAAATTATGAAAACCATTGTATTATCTTAGTTTAGGCCCATTTTATGGATTACTGATGTCATTGTTGCGTACCATTTATTTTTTATTTTACAATCTTTTGTCAATAGCCGGCCGGTGCGGACAAGCGATAGTTTGCTATCGTTTACTTTTCAATAAGCCGTGGTGTGTGGTAACTGTCAGCCGAATATGTCCGTGTGTGTGGTATTTGTATGAGTATCATCTTATAACTAACTGATTATTAGACAAACGGATTGTAATAAATAATTGTGACGTAAATGTGTTCTTCTTCTTTTTTGGAGTTGACAGACTGGATGCAGCTTTCGCGTTATTCTGCCCCCCACAGTCTGAAGACGTATCTGCATTTAAGGGGTGTCCCATTTCTAAGTGACAAAATAACCCTCAACACTTGGTTTTGAGGGTTAGTTAAGATTAAGGGTTGAGCTTGAGGGTTAAGATTGAGGGTTAAGATAGAAATATTGGCCCTTAGTTTCTACTAACTAAGAAAATGAAAAGCAACAACAAGGATTTCTTTAATCAGTATGAGTATGAGGTAAAACTTAAAACTGAAATTAAGTGTTGAGAGTCAAGTGGCAGCTGATTTGACTCAGTCGGTAAGTGAATGCTGGGGATCTGCGTCATTGTTTCCAAAGATCTCCGTTTTTTGCCTGGCCATAATACAAAGCCCCGATGAAATTAACTTCTTCATTTGGGGGCTTTGAAACGCTGGGGTGTATTAAAATATACAACGAATTTAATGTGTTTTTAAATTAGAACATAGTACAGATGTAGTCACAGTGTAGCTCCAAAGTGGGGTTGATTTTAATAGTTTGGAGGATAATTGTCTATTAAATTTTCCCTGGTAATTTTCTCACATTTCCATGGCCATGTTTACGGAAATAGCTCAGAAATATATGTCTGTGTAATTTGCTGCGGCTCTCAGAAAAGGAGTGTGGTGCATTGAAATTTCACAGGTAAAAGGAAACTTTTTAAAGAACAGCAAATGGATTATAATATATGCCTTTCTTTGCATGTACTTCACAGACACATAATGGGACTCCACTTAGATTTTAATAAGAAAAAAAATACAAAGAGGTTGTTATGGTTCTGTGGTTCTGCGCTGCACTCTTTCACTTGAGTTTTACAGCCAAACTCACAAGGTCTCCCAACTTTTCCGAAAGACTCAACATTGTATTTTTAATGGCTCCTCATGCCTCGCACTGCAGACGTGGAAATATTCAAAACTTTTTTTCACCAGTAAAAGAAAGAATATTTTTTTTTTTTATGATGAAACATCGCAGCTCCAAGTCCTTGTATACATTTTGAACTAATGGATGTTTTTTTTTCCACCTGTTATTATTATTATGTTTTACATCTCAGTAAACATGTCAGGCTGCAGCAGATTTTGTTTTACTAATAGTGTGATAACACAGGCCCACTCACACACTCACACACACAGGGAATTTTACATTCCCTAAAAGAAACAAGATGCAGAAATGGCTTTGGCGTCCCAGATTTGAAAACCTCTGACATGCACTTTGTGTTGCTCGGCTGTGTGGAGCATGGAGACAGACCTTCAGAAGTGCAGTGTATGCTTTTAAAAGTGCTTCTTTCTTGCTTTTTTTTTATTCTGCCAGGAAATGGGTTTGGGAGATAATGTGAAAACACACTTAAACCGAGCAAACAAGTGGAAAACAGCATCTCAGAGAAAAGGGATGTTCGCACCTCTTCATCTCTCTTAGACCAGCGCCTGAGAGCAGCGCTGATAGCAGGAGATCATTTTCATCTCCACAACCTGCACCTAATTAGATCAATAGTATGTTAAGAGAGTTGAAATCCAGTTTGTGCTGTGAGGAGCGTAACCCCACTGCAAGAAGGATTTCTGGAAAATCCGCTAAAAGTGTGATTCACACTTTTACACAGTCGAGTGAGATGTTTCATGGCTCGGATGTTTGCCGTCTGACACTTTGATGGACCTGATACCAGCCATCAGCAGACAGATTAAATAAAGACATAAGGAGGATAATGGTGAGAAAAGACGATACTTTCAGCAGCTCAATCGATCCAAAGTGATTTATCAAGACTCAGAGGCTTTGAATTTTAGTGCACAGGATGTCCAGTCTGTTGGTCCACCACAGTGGTGGTTTACTGGTCTTTGAAAGAGGGGAAGTTCATTTTAGGCCCAGTTCCTATTGTAGAAAATGCTCCCAACGACCAAACAATGTTTTTATTTACAGTGTACTAACAGAAAAGGCCTATATCTCATATACTGTATCTCAGTCTGGGACTGAGACAGAAAGGATTTTGTCTTGTGTCTTGTCAATCAAAAAAAGTGGTCCAGCCTTTCATCAGCCTAGCGTCCACTCCAGCCCACTGCTCCAGTCACTCCCAGAGATGCTGAGCTTCCCGGGAAAGTGGCAACTTTTGCCGCATTTATCCAAACACCGTCTCGCTCGCCACAGTGAGGAAAAGCTATTCTGGAAAACTGCGTCCGAGGCCCACACCAGTCTTTAGAGACTCCTCTCATCCTTGCTGTCGAGGGGCAAAACAGTGGGAGCATGAATGGATTATCAGTGCCCTTCTGAAATGACAGTATCTTATAAAAAAAAAATCGAGTTTTGCAGTTCGTTCATCGCCATCCTGGTGCTGAGTAACCAGCGGAGAACGTGTTTGGTTGAGAAGCTGTAGAGCTAGAGACAAAGCCCAAGGATATGTAGAACGTTGTAATGCAACAATTTGTGATGCAGCAGTGTGCTGATTTTAACAACTGCAGTGGAAAGTGTCTGAACACAAACCACACAGTGTCGAGCACTGGACCAGTGTCCTGTGAGTGTGCATATGTTTGAAGGCAGAGAGTCTTTAATTACCTGGATGGTAAATTACCTTATATCTAGGACAAATACACACACACACACATTATAGACCAGGTTTTGGACTACTGGTCCTGACAAGTTCAGTGTTTTGCCGGAAAAGGTCCTAAAGAGATAACAAATACAAACACAGAGAGTGAGAGAGAGAGAAAGGCTATCCATAACACTGACATGCCGCAGTGGCAAAGCCCTCTGAGACCAGAATCACTCTGTTTCCCTCTCTCTCTCTCTAACACACACACACACACACGCCCACACATGAATACACACACACACACACACACACACACCATTCTGTGTGTCATTAACTGTTTTATCGATCCAAACCACTGATTGGCCTCCCTGTGCATCCAAATAATTAAGCCACACAAGTGTTTACACTTTATATGTATATTTTATAAAGCAGGTTGTCCTCACATCACACACCTGAGCAGAATATTCTGTATCAGAGGGTCATATATTCTAAAAAAGGTTTTATCTCTCTCACGCACACCAACACACACACACACACACACACACACACACACACACACACACACACACACATACACACACCTACCTCGCCCTCCTCTCGTTTGAAGTGTAACAGCGTCGTTTAGAGGCAGAATATACTGATGCTTTCATCTCCCTCGTCCACACACACACACACACACACACTAAAGTGTGGCCCTAAAACATTTCCTCATCCTTCTTTTTTAATTTTACCTTCTTCTGCAGTCTATTAATCTGACCAGAAGATACTTATCCAGACGCTGATTTGCCTGCAGATAAATCTGACGCCATATGGATTGGATTAAGCGTTGGAATGAAGCTCCGTTTATCGCGCGGGTTTATGATGGAAGCTGCGAGGTCGGAGTCTGCCTTTCACTTTCAGGTGATTATATCAGGATTAAGATGGAAGTCAATCAATTTTGTTTTCAGCGCAATGAGCCTATAAATTATAATCACAGGCTCAGACTTTTCACACGCGGTGAAAAATGTCAACCCACGTCCACGGATGATAATAGAGAAGCACACAGATTCTCACTGAGGTCATTAAATTGGGATATTTTGATTTTAAATGCAAGTCGTTGTTTTTGTTTTTCGAGCTTTTCATGTGATTAGCTGACAATAATTTCAACATTTTTCAAGTGTCTTAAAAACAATCCCAAAGCCAGTTTTCTGCATCACATCATTGTCACCCAGTGTGCAGCTCCTCTGTGTTGATTGGTTTGTGTTGTTAATCAGTCACAGGCTGATGCCTCTGATTAAAATCCCTTTTTTTTGTTGTTATTAATACCCTCTGACTCCTCCTCTTCCTCCTCACATCCTCGCATGTGTTGTACAATGGTTTTATGAAAGTGTCGTTGTGCATTGAGAGGGAAAGTCTTTTACTGCGGTCGACTCGCGTTAGTTTTCTCTCAATCATTTTGTCGTAACAATGAGATTGCCATTTCAAGTCAAATAGACAATAAAGCATGTAAGACCTGCCAATCCTGGCATTCTCATGATGCTCCACCCCCTAAACTTCCTGCCCAGCTGCATCTACACATTCAAATACAAGCTGTGCCTCAATCTAGGGTCTGGATCCTCAACCAATGTGGATTTGTCGTCCAGAAATCTTTGCGTGCCAGCACAACAATGCGACGACAGGCTTGGTGGAGCCTGGAGAATCGATATATATATATATATAAAAAAGCCTTTTTCATAATTACATATTAACAGGGACTAGGTAAGTGAAGAAAGAAGCTTCACCAGATGTATTGTATGAGTTGAATGCATTGGCCGAATAGTTAACTTATCTGATTTTAAATGTGCCCATGTTTGTTTGTTTTTTTGTTTTTTTTATCTTTTTCTTCAGACAGACAGTGGAAAAAAATAAAATAATAATAATAATACTAATAATTCAAATAATTACATAAGGTTTCAGTCAGAGGATACATTTTCAGAAATATATGCATTAAGTACCATAACAACAAACACATATATATCTATGTATATATATATATATATATATATATATATATATATATATATATAATATCCATGAGAAACATATTTTACAAATCATTAGAGATATTACTTGTTATTTATCTTACCCTTTTTTCGCATCTTTTTTCAAAAATATAAATTTGATTTCTAATTCTCATTGTTATTTTTTCCATTAGTATCTCATTTACAAGATCCTTCCATTTGGGATGACTTAAATTTTCATCTTTTAACCAATTTCTTGTAATTTGTTTAATTAATGCTACTCTTATTATTAAAAACAAATAATTCTTAATTCTTCCTAATATTTTCTGGAAGTTTTCCAAGTAATAAAACTAATGGATTTTTATTAACCGAGATGCCAAAAATATTTTCATATTTTTGGCCGATGTGTTTCCCTCCTTTCGCCTTGTGTCAGCTGGGATTGGAACCAGCAGCCCCAATTTATGTCATTGAAGAAAAGTCGTCCACCCTCAGCTGTGTACAGACAGCAGTGCCAATGTCTTCACAGTGTGGATGTAAACACCAACATCTTGGCAATGAATAAACTGCATTGAGCTCTAGATTCTGCTACATTAGTGGTAAATGTGAGATATTGACAATCTTGAGCTCAGAAAAGTCTAAAACCTTTCCTCTGGTTCACAACTCGCTCTTATTGGTCAACAACGCAGAGGTGAAGAAACCCATCGCGGAAGGTGGAAAACAATTCAGATCTGCTCTCTCTCTCTCTGTGAGGACACCACAAGGTGTCCCCCCAAAGTGGCATTGAGTGTCGTCTGATACGACACACGACACAAGATAAAAAACACACATCTATTCATGCCTAAACTCTTCCGTGTCGGGCTGTAATCCAGCTGAGATCATACTGTCTGACTCATGCATTAGTCATTTAAGACCTAAAGCTGCTGCTAAGAGAAAGCAAAGATCAGCCAAGATGAAATTATGTTCCAGTGTCTGAGGTAGGAAAACGAAACAGGCACTCACAAGGACAGGAAAACCAAAAACTCTCTCTCTGTCAGAGATAGGGCCAACTCTACCACCCACCCTACAGCTAACAACACCAGGCAAACACAAAGTATGAAGCAAATATAAACAGCTATTTATATGCAACAGAGAAAACAACGGCTGAGTTTTGACAAAGCTACACAAACACGGCCGCCTACGACCGCCACGCCATTCACTGCCCTCTCCCTCTCTCTCTCTCTCGCTCTCCTTCTCTTTTCCATGGCATATTCAACTTCTCTGACATCTCTCTCTCGCTCTCTTTGTCCCACTCTCCTTCTGTCTCTCTCTCTCTCTCTCCATCTCGCTCTACTTCCTCCACACATTCTCACTCGCTCTTTCATTCCTCATCTCTCCTTTGCCGATTATAGCAGCCGCGGCTTCCTGTGCTTTGTGCCACTAAATAGAGCACAAATCACACGCTCGCACATTTTATGCTCACTACATGCTTGTTTTTTCTTAGAGCAGAAGTATGCAGGAATTTTACTGTAATTTAACATCTTCAGAGTCACTGTGATGGTTCAATGTCTTGTTTTCAGGGGGGGAGACTGGGGAATGTCTCCACTCCACCTACTGTCTGTTAGCGGAAAACCATGCCTTGCAAGATCAGGGCCGCTGACCCAGAATCCACAGAATTAGGAGGTCTTGCAAAGTCTCAGGTATCAGGAGAAACACAAATTGCTTCATGGCAATGCACACACACACACACACACACAAACACACACACACACACACACACACTAGCCTAGTCTTTAAGATCAAGGCAGCGACTGCCAGCGAAAAACAAGCAAAAGTAAATGTTGATGGAGGAACATCTTTTGAGAACAGAAGCATGCAAAAAGGATGCTGACCACCGTGGACGTGGCTCCATGGCTCCAATTGCACTTGGCCAGAGGCGATTCTAGAGTCTGTTTTTTTTTTCCCCGAAATGAATGAAATAACATGGAGAAACCTTGTCATTAAAAAGTATGTGAAAATATAAATGTAAAGAACAATAAAATACTTTAAATGGCTTTTAAAAAACTATATAAACTTATTAAAAAATACATTACACACTGAAGAATCTACATTATAAAACAATATGATATATAGAACAATAAAATACTGTAAATAACTGGAAAAACACATATATAAACTGAGTAAAAAAGATGCATTACACTGTAAATAATCCTCTTCATTTTACAACTTGCAGAACTTCACTCAGGTTAAAGGGAGGTGGGGCCCCTTAAGGGAGGATTCTGACTGAGATGTCATCGCAAATCGCCCATTGTTGTTTAAGGGGGATGGGGAGGCGGCTGGTCACTGCATATTTCAGTAAAAACAGCCCTCAGGCTCCGAGTGTCGGGGGCCCCCTATCAGCTCGGGGCCCCAAGCAGTTGCATGCCTTGCCTGGTCACAAGCTGCGCCTCTGCACTTGGCCAGGAGAGGTGAAGAGAGGGGGGGGACAATGGAAGAAAGTTGCTGTAAAAATATGTACTCCGAACTTGCAGGGGAAGCTCCGTCAAGAAACGGGCGAAAAGGCAACCAGATTTGCAAAGTTCTGCTTTAAGTAATATTGATGTTTAAAATCCGGTTGGAACAACTTCGAGCCCCAGTTGGAACCTTTCTGCAAGGAGTTTGCATGTTCTCCTCATGTGTGTGTGGGTTTTCTCCGGGTTCTCCGGCTTCCTCCCACAGTCCAAAAACATGCAATATGGGGATTAGGTGAATTGGTCACTCTAAATTGACCATAGGTGTGAGACTGTGCAGGAACGGTTGTTTCTATATGTGGCCCTGCGATCTGTCCAGTGTGTACCCCACCTATAGGCACAGCAACCTCCGCGACCCTCCGGTGGAGGATAAAGTGGTAGAAGATGGATGGATGGATCAGGAAAATGGAAAATCAGCAGCTTCAGAAAAACTCACAGTCATGAGATTGGGTCTGTAGGATTTTATACAACGAGCTGCTGCCACCTGACCGCATCAATAAGTGAGCGTGTGATTCTGGTTCATTATATTTGTCTCCAGCTCCATCACTGACCATTCTACAAAAATTGAAAGCAAAAAAAAAAAGACTCAAAGGTTGTGTAGAGGACCACCCGTGCACCACTTCTCCTGTATAAGAGCTCAGGTCACCAGGATGAAAGGAAAGCAGAGGAAGGACACAGATAAATGAGGGAGCAGTGGCCTCACTCTCCCTCTACACCATACTTTCTCAGGGTAAGACACATTAACAGGAACAGAAAGAGCTTTCTCTCTCTCTCTCTGTACCATTTGTAATGTCATCATTTCATCCATATTTTTGCAAAAAGAAATGACAATAAAGACACAAAGTTAGTCAAAACAAAATGATACTTCATTGCAGTGGCACGGTCGTGGTAAACTGCATGTACATAAAACACAATATAAAATGTGTATAAATAACATTTGCAGTTCTTAATGTTGCTAATGTGGTGATTCCACATTGTTGGATACACTCATTTGACAAAAACATCAGTAATGGAGCTGCAGTGTTTCAACTAAACACATCTACATGACTCGATGGCGGCTGCCCGTGCTCAGATATTTGCATAACACGATTCGATTGGCCGATGGTCAAGATGACACTCGGAAAGTTTGTAATTCCTCAACTTCTGGACAAGCTCCTTCCCAAAAGTATTTTAATGAGTGTTTTATTAAACTGTGGCTGAAACTCAATCAACTATTTTACAGCGATTCGACTGCAGAAACTAGATTCCCCCGGAGGAATTCTGAGTAATTACCAAAACCCTGCCAGCACTACTACGTAACATATGCCTATTTGATGTTGAATCACTCCAAATCCTCCGCAACATAGTTAAAATAAGCCTTGATCGTGATAAAATGCTGAATATCCGTTTTTTGCAGCAGTTGAATATTACATTTCAGCCTATGTAGCTGTTGTGCTGTTGTCAAGCGGTAAAACAAATCGCTTCGTTTGAGCAGTGCTGGTCTGTCATGACACGAGAAAACACTATACTTTAATGAGTCACGTGGAAACGGATAAACTTTATCATTTGGAAAGGGGCTTTCGAGATTGTGGAGAACAATGTGACCTTTGTGGTGGAGTCCTCAACAAGTTCTCCTCCTTCTCTTCCTCCCTCTTGAGGGATCTAATCTGTACTTTCTGCCTCCCGCTGACAAAGAGCTGTTTGAACTCTGAAGGGATGCTATTGTGTTCTGCAGTATGAAGACATATATGCATCAGCTGTGAACTCAATCCACTCTCCCCTGCAGGTATACCTGCTTTATACAACCAAACACACACACACACACACACACACACACACACATCCACTCTCTTTCTCAAAAACCTCTGTTTAACCACTGTTATTGTTGATTTATTGGTTTTAGGTCAGGTTTCTTTCCGTGCACCTCGAGCTGTGGGAAACCAAACATCACACTTTACCCCCCCCCACCCCCATTTTAACCTGCCGTTGAGGATTGTTGTGTTTATCTGCTGTTTTATGCTCCATACTTGGAAACAGATGAGAACATATGGCTACAGAATATCACTGCACCCAGGAGGACGTGGCTTACGGCCCAGACTGGAACAGGTGTAATGTGCCAAGAGTGACGACACCGGATTCAGTATATTGTGTAACAAACATGTATGTGCGACTTTGGAGCCAGTTAATGAGATGTTGTTGAGTCCAATTTCAAAATGAAGAAAACATTATTTCACAATAAACACGTTATAGTCGCACGTTAAACCTGTATTACTGTTAGGCTTTGACAGACGGAGACAGAGCAGTTCAGATGTAGCAGGTAGTATTTATTCGGCAAAGTTCAAACCAGGAAGTCAGTCCGCGTCGCAAACAAATCCAATAAGGGGCAGGCAAACACCTTAAAACACCTGAATCGCCCCCTGGTGGCTGGCTACAGTACATGACTTCAGCTCCACCCTCCCACGTTCGCAGATGAAAGAGTCAGAAAAAATGTCACATTTGAGGTTGTTTTAATCCCTCTGATGTAGGTTCAAATTGTCCATGTGGTTGAACCAGAAATAAGTCATTCATACCAATTCACATTCACATGACCGTTCAGGTGTAGATGATACAGTACGACACACTATTGTAAGAGAAATTCCCGATGAAGAAGAAAACACACAAAAACAAATAACAAATAAAATCTTGCTTTCTGTTTGACAGTTGTTAAATCATAATCCTGGAGTTCCTCAGGGACACTAAAAACACAACCTTGTACTTTTCAAAATACTTTTTTTTATATTTTCTGTTCACTCACACTAAAAGACAACAGTAAAACAACGAGGGTTGGACGATAACAATATCACACATTTTTAATTACAGCATGGGATATATAGGATTTTGGATTGTTTTTTTAACCTGTCCTATATCTGATGAAGTGATTTTATCAGTATCTGTCTGATACTGATTCCCATCCCTAAAAACAACCCTAAAGCCTTCGTTTCCATTTATAGACACTAAAACAACCCTGGAGTTTCCAAAATAAAAATCTCAGTTTCTGTTCAGCTGCACTTAGACACTAACCCACTGTTTCCAAAATCAAAAGTATCAATTTATACTTCTGCGTAAAGTGCTCTGCGTAGGTTACGCAGAGTCTTCTACGTCGACGTAGAGCCTGTCGAAGAGCCTCTGCGTCGTCTCCGGCTGCACAAAATATTTTTTAAGTGTCCGTCACTCTGTCAAGGGACAACGGAGACGGCAAGAGCTGCGATTGGTCCTCAGGACAGGCTGAGCGAAGCTGTTCTGTGCCGGCTCACAGTGAGCACCGAGCGTCCACAGACGCGGAGCTGATCCCCGCCGATAACGCAGCTGCCAAACTATAAATACGTCATATCTTAACACACACAGCACATGTTTAGACTCTAAATGGCCAATTTCTGCTTCAAATTATCTTAAAACTGCGCAACTGTTTCAACAACAACAGTCTTTCTCTCTCTTTCTTTCTCGGACGCCATTGCTCACTGTAGCCTGAAGCAGAAAAACCTTGCGCAGTGACCCCTACTGATCAGGCGGGAAATTGCAGCGCGTGTCCGTCACCACGACGCAGAAGTATAAAGGCTCGCGGGGTCTCCGTGGTGACGCAGACGGATAACGCATTACGCAGTCGGAGTAGTATAATGTGGCCTTAAGTAACAACACACACTTTCTTTATCTTCACCATAAGCTTCCCGCAGTCACACACTCTGATGGTCAACTTAAAAGGAAGAGATGATAAGAGCAGCTCTCATTAAAACGGGGGAAGCTTTTTTTTTATCCTGCAGCTTATCTCATTAAAATCCTGACTTTTGTTCTCTTTCAGCTCCGTCACTCAAACTCATTGTTTCGGCTTCTTTAATAAGGTGAAAGAACCAGAGCCAAATGATTACTCGGCCTGGTTCCATTTCAGCCATGTTTCTTTCTTTCTTTAACATGGTTCCTTTTGTCAGTTTAATTTGGCTCAACTAAAACATCCAGATAAAGCATTTTATACCCTTTAGCAAACTTTATTTCTCTACAGCTATTAATTCATTATCTCCTCGTATTGTTAACCCTCTGAACCATGTGAAGCAGTCTCAGGGTTTTTTTTGTTTTCTTGTTGTCATCTCTCTATCTTCTTCTTGTCCATCTTTACAAACTGTTTGGACATTTTTCACCACAATAGCAATGACAGACAGACAATACAAACACCATCATTTTTTTCCAAATTCAACCAACAGTGAAAAGATATCATGAGCCCATATGCACACTGAATGGGAAAAAAAACAAGATATCACACATGTTCCTACACCTATTCTATTACAGCCTTGAAAGCTTAAAGGTGCATTATGTAATACATCTAAAGCAACTGGCCATAAAATCCTCCTAATATGTCACAGAGACTCAGGAATAATGTTCATATAACAAACTGAACTCACCAACAACAACAGTACAACCAACATATTTACATTAAAAAATATATTTTGCAGACTGCAAATCATGTTTATGTTTTGAAATCATGTTTTGGCTTCATGTGGCGCCACCTACCGCCGTCTACCAATCATCGCAGTCAGTAGAGTCTCAGCTGCCGAGCAACCACGGGTTGCCAGTTACATCAGAAATCGAAACCTAAAAGACCTCAGTATTTTGAATTTGAATGTAGCAACCGTTTTTGGCCACATTCTTACATATGACACCTTTAAAGTTTTGAGAATCAAATGACTCTTTGTCCCAAGTCAGTTTGTTAGTTAGTTAGTTTGAAAGATGGGTTCCAATTCGAGGTTGTGATCTCCTCTTTCAAACATGTGTAGTGTGGTAGACTCATTTCATGACAACTGTCCTTCTGGCTCTTGCTCACCTCAGACAAACACACTGAGCAAATTCCTAAAATCACAGTTTTTTCACTTGTGTTTTGTAAGGAAGTCATTTAATAGCATCAATTTATTTATTGATTACCCTAACCTGGGGGAAAAGGGCCATTAGCCACTGGGCTGTAGTGTTAAGATACTCGGCAAGGCAGAGTTTCAGAGTCTGGTGTTAAAGTTTGATGACAGTCATAGTGCTGGATGGGGAAGATAATCAGTGATAGACTAGTAGGGGAAAAACTATACTTTACTTATCAGGAGCAAAGTCTCTGACTGAGCTTAGAGAGTTGATGGCGTAGCTGGTTTAAGTAGAGATCTTGTTTGGCGGTGATGAGCTGACAATCTGACAGAGGCTGGTGTGGCACAGATGAGGGTTAAGAAACAGACCGAGGGCAACGAGTGGAATCGGTGTCAGGTAGTCACACCACGATGACCTGGGTTAAAAATTACATTACTTATTTATACATCTACAGACAAACTGTGTCAGCGCTGGAATGACGCAAGGCAAGAATGAGGGTGATGATAGTCATTTCCTGGTGAGATGTTGGTACAGTTAAGACCGTGATTACTTTTAGACACAAAAATCGCCTGGTTAGGGCTGAGAATTTTTCCGTCAAAGTGTCGATATCCTTGCAAATAAAACACATCACATGAAAACCAATCGACAAAGCGTCAAAGTGTGTCAAAACAAACCAGGAGAAAAAGTCATTGAAGAATTCAGTTTATTTGTGTGTGAGCATAGGTTTTGTGAGACATGCAGGACCGTGCTGAGGGACAAAAGTTGCACAAACCCAGAGGACATCACGTCTTGCCTCGTCCTAGCATGACAAAGTGTCCTTGAATCATTCAGAGTTACTCCTTTGAAAATGTATAAAGCACATCCCTGGTGTGTGTTTGTTATTATTATTGGAGGGTTTTTTTGCATCTACATTGTTTCCACCAACTCAACAGAATTTAAATTGGACAAAATGTGGGACGTTTACACCACTGGTGTTAAAATGTGGTTCATTGGCCTAAGGGGGGCCAACAATAGCAGGAAAATAAGAGCCACGATCTTGAGAGGATTTCTCTAACGTTCAACAAAAAAACAGCTGGAAGAAACACATTTGCATTTGTGAAATATTTAAATGGCAAATTATGAAAATGATGAAATCTGACCCTTCGGTCCCTGACTGTTTGTTGATCGTCTGGAGCTTAGATTCAATGCATTTTGAGACAAAGCAGAGTCTCGGCTTCATGACACACAAATGCATTTTTGTACAATTGATTTGATTTTTATATCATCACAAAGTGTTTGTTTTTATCATTCAAAGCACAAGAGACTCATCACCCTTAGCAAAGTTTTTGTTTGTGCAAAAGATGCTGAAGAATTCAAGAAGAGACTAAGATGATAAAAGGCAAAAAAAAGAAGGCAAAAACAAAGAAGAGACAAGACAAGGTATGTTATAGATGTAATTCACTTGAAATGAGTTCAAATGGGTGAGTTATGGTGAGATAACGTAGCTTAATTTAAGCTTAGTAGCTTAAATTAGTTAAAGGTGCCATATGTAAGAATGTGGCCAAAAACGGTTACTACATTCATATTCTAAATACCGAGGTCTTTTAGGTTTTGTTTTCTGACGTAACTGGCAACCCGTGGTTGCTCGGCAGCTGAGACTCTACTGACTGCAATGATTGGTAGACGGCGGTAGATGGCGCCACATGCCAAAACATGATTTCAAAACAAAAACATGATTTGCAGTCTGCAAAATATATTTTTTAATGCAAATATTTCGGCTGTACTGTTGTTGTTGGTGAGTTCAGTTTGTTATATGAACATTATTCCTGAGTCTCTGTGACATATTGGGAGGATTTTATGGCCAGTTGCTTTAGATTTATTACATAATGCACCTTTAAGCGTTATTATGATGAGAGATAAAATAAAGAGATAGGATAAGATTATGAGAAATAAGATGGAATGAGATGACATGAGACAAGACTGTGAAGTCCAGTTGATGTAAATGAGTTGAGATTAAACAAGATATTACAAAAAAAATCCCCACATTTCAAATGTCAATGAAGTAAAAGATGAAATATGAAAAAGATAACATGAATGGAAAAAAAATAGAGACTTCTCAAAAATCACAGGGAAAAACAACAGAACTTCTAGAGAGATGGCCTACACTGTTACTACACTGGACGATCTGGCGAAGAGTAGCAGAAAAAGCAGAGGCTTTATGTCGTGGGTCTGATTGTGGAAATGAGTTTCACCTGGTGCTGCCTGCAAGAGAGAGTTAGCCACGCCCACACACAAGAAACAGGAAGAACAGAAAGACACAGGAAAACAGAAAATAAACAGAGGAGAAGGAGGATCTGTCCTGATGAGAGTCATTTCTCCTTTACTCAAAAACACCACGTAGGTAACCATTACTAGATAAATAGATTTGTTTCTCCATTCCTCTGAAATACTCCTGTAGATAGAGTTTGCAATAGACTTTATATTTTTCCTTTATTTTATGTTATACCGCAGAAACTCAAAAAAATACTATGTTCGGTATTTACGCTGTAAGTCAAGGTCTGTATTATATAGTGTTAGATAAGATAATGTCGTGTTAAGATAAGTTAATAGATGGTATAAAACAAGACAAGAAAGGACTGAATTAGATATATTCATAAGAAAAAGAGAGTGATTCAAAATGTGTTGCGATGTGACAGATAAGATGAAAAGAGTTAACTAAAGGTAAGATGTTATTATCTGAGCTCAAACCAGATAAATCCAGAAGACATGAAATATGATGAGATCAAATGAGATGTGTTGAGTTAAGATGTAATAAGTATAGATAAGATAAGATAAGTTGAGTTGAGATAAAACAAGGCAATCAGAGATGGCAGACTTCACCCCAGTCACGCAACAAGCCTCTGGCGGCCTCTGTTGGTCATAGTGGAAAGTGCAAGTGTGGAAGTACAAACAGAATTTTAAAAAAGACTTGTGGGGTGAAGTCATAAGCGGAAGTTCACATGAAATAAGATGAGATAAGACGAAACTGAACATGATTGGTTGAAAGGATATAGTTGTTGAGATAAAGTAAGTTGAGATTGAGCTGGGATGAGATATTCCGTTCCTCACAACTGTTTTATGCTATGTAACACTTTTGCGTGGTCTTGTGAACGTGGTTTACAATGTTTGTTTTGATGCACACAACACCTCTTCACACTAAATACATGAATACATAGACACTCATCCCTTCTGTTACAGAGACGACGGAGGATGTTATTGCAAGCTTTACCGCCACGTCTCCATCGTCGTCTCTGGATTTCACGGTCAGGACGGATGAGGCGGCTCTGTGGCGCTGATGCCAGCTGGTTTGCGTTTTTTGTGTGAATTAAAGCTTGGAGGCAGCAGCTCCAGCTGCTCCTCGCTCACTGAACACAGCACAGCGAGAGTCTGGACTGAAAGGTTTACATAACTCCTGATGCTTGTGTTTGTGTTGGGGATTTTGACACGGTGTGGTAGAGATCGTGAGTTTGGAGTTTTTCCTGTGATGCTGTAAAACAACACAAATGAATAAATAAATGAGAGAAAGTAAAGAAGATGATATGTCACAAATAGCTTGAGGATATTTCTTCAAATTTTGTATAGATTTATGTAATGGCTAATTAAATTTCTTTGTCTCAGAGCGAGAGCTGCCCAACACACCTTTCCTAACACAAGATACCAGGTCTTTTTGTGTATTCAAATTAGCATGATCAGACTCAACTTTGCACGTAAATACAACATCCTGCAGGACACTTCTGGGGCGGTGTCGGCTCCGATACCTGCAATAGACAAAGGGGTGTGAAAGCACGGCCTGGAAGGGCAGACCCCTGCAGCAGACAAAGGGATGTAAGAGGGGTGTTCCTTCGCTAACCCCGACTCGTGTGTTGATTGACCTTTTGTTTGCAAAGACAATAAAACCTTGTCGGCCGGCAGAAGTCTCTATTTCATTCTTCACCAGCAGAAGAGAGAATTTCCACAACAATTAACTAAATAGATTGTGGTGGTCAAAGGTTCCTGTGACCACACAAAACCCCTGTCCTGCTGTGTGAATCTTTTTCTCTTTTTGTATCCTCCTCTGCTGCTTATAGTTTGGAGCTAACAGCTAAGCGAATAGATGAGTCAGCAGCTTTGTTCATTCATTTGTCATCTAACGCTTCTCACATGCTTTGGTGTTGTGAGTGTCTGGTTGTGTTCCCCCATTTTCACAGCAAAAGAACCTAATATCACGCTCTTATTTCGCTGATGGGCTACGAGGGCTTTCAAAATGTATCTTCATACATTTTGTGTATTATATTTTTTTTTACCGCCACACTACCACCCCAAGGTCCTACCAAATTTCAGATAAAAAGTGACAGCCCTAGTGTCTGAACACTCTCTTTTCCCTGGACCTGCCTGGAGGTTTGCACTGAGAAAATCCCATGAGTAATCTCCCTACACCTTTCCGAAGTCGCTGAACTGCTGCTGTGGAAAACCTCTCAAATTCTCTATGGTGGCTGGACAGTTCAGATTGTTTTCCTGACCTTGTCGGGCAGATCGAGCACTCCATTAGCAGGGCACACGCAGGATCCCCCCTCAGTTCTGTCTCCTCCCAATTCCTTCTTCCTCTGTCTGTCTGTCTGTATTTCTGTCTCTCATCTTTAAATTTCTATTTGTCCTATTTTTCTGTTTTCCTCCTTCCTCAACAAGTACTCTCTTCTCCACTGTTAGTGGGTTTGAGTGTGTGCACTCGTCAACCAGGAGAACAGGGGACTTCGGTGACGTCACACACCCACAAAGGGGGGACTCGTGTTGAACAGGGGACATTCTTCAGGTCCCCCCTTTGTCATGTTTTAATCAAGCTTTAAGTGTGTGTGTGTGTGTGTGTGTGTGTGTGTGTGTGTGTGTGTGTGTGTGTGTGTGTGTGTGTGTGTGTGTGTGTGTGTGTGTGTGTGTGTGTGTGTGTGTGTGTGTGTGTGTGTGTGTGTGTGTTCTTGTACTGCAGCATTCTGAGGACAAGTGAGCGTTTTTAACCAACAAAGTGAGGTCCTTTTTACGAAGTGAGGACATTTTGGGCCGGTCCTCAATTGAAATCACTTCCTTAGGTTGTAAACATGCTATACTCTGTTTTTAACAGAGGTTTTCCAGTCCTGGTGTTTCACAACCAGGGGGCTCTGGGGCTCCACCTGCAGACATTTTAATGGTACTGTACCCAGTAGATCTTTATAGATGTCATTCATGAAGTAGATATTTGTAATTGCGTTGATTTATAAAGTGGAAATTATGGTCCTCACTTTATCAACATGGTCCAACATTTGAAAATAATATCATTTAATTTCTATATACAACACGTTATAAACAAGTTAAGAAAATAGTATTGAGTTATTGAATCATATGTCTAGTATAAACATGGCAACTTTTTCAGACGACCAGAGGGACATGAATCACCTCAACCGGGAATCCTTTCTAGGTAGTTTTTGTTTTGTGTTTTCACAAAAAAAACAAATCAATAGGTTATTCTTGAGTCAAAAAGAGGAAGAAAGGTTTCATGGACAAAATGTTATTTTGATTGATATTTATTCAATGGAACTTTGTAACTTTTTTACTCTTTAAAGAAAGAACTTAAGAAAAAAGATAACATGAATGTGATGAATATGAGACATGACAGGAAAAAAATATTTAAAGATATAGTATAAGAGCCAGTTTATAAAATTTAAAAACAAGTCTCTATGTAACTTATTGTATGTTCATTTGTTTATGTTTTACTTGGCGTTATAGATGTTAAACCTCCTGTTCAGGTAGCGCCACTAAAAGTCTGTTTTTATTTCCCAGTTTTTACTCGAGCATGAAAAGTGGATGCTCTAAATATTTGGAGTTTGACGAATTAGATAATAATATATCATAGTATATATATTTTTTATTTTCAGATTCCCTAAAGAATATGGAGGAATATATCAGTGTGCTTGGGGCTGTGTTCCGTTACAGTCTAATAACAGTATGCATGCATGCGTGTGTGTGTGTGTGTGTGTGTGTGTGTGTGTGTGTGTGTGTGTGTGTGTGTGTGTGTGTGTGTGTGTGTGTGTGTGTGTGTGTGTGTGTGTGTGTGTGTGTGTGTGTGTGTGTGTGTGTGCATTTACACTCAGCACCAGGCTGATAATTCCGATGTGGGCGTCTTATTAATATTCCTCCGTCTCTCCCTGAACACTGTTGGGTGCTTACTGTGGCACATTATGTTAAATGATGCATTAAAACAGTGATAAATGTGGGTCAGGTCAAGACGGGAAAATGTACTGATGCCAGTGATGTATCAAGAATATATTTTCTTCTATTATATTATATTATATTCACAACTAGTATAACATTTTGTGAGTTATGTACACCGACTTTGTTTTCCCTCCAGTTTTCTGTTTTGAGATCTTCTCACTTGTGTTTGGTTGTTGAACTGATCTCATTCTGGGTCTTTCCTGCTGGTTATGGACAAATGTTCAGATTTCCCACTTGTCACTTTATAACCTGTGTATAAGCGCTGTCTCTTTATTTCCTTGAAATGAACACAGGCTAGGCAGAAGCCAACATCTTGTCCTAAATGTTGTTTGTATTGTTTGATTTAAAAGACAGAAAGCTGAGTTTTTGCGTTGGGAGTGACGAGGATGGACAGGATTAGACATGAGCATATTCAAGGGCGAGCTCACATTGAAAGGTTTGGAGATAAAGTAAGAGATTCGAGGTTGAGATGGTATGGTCATGTGCAGAGAGGGATATTGAGTTTATTAAACAAAAGATGTTGAGGATGGAGCTGCCAGGCAGGAGGAAAAGAAGAAGACCGTAGAGAAGGTTCATGGATGTTGTGAAGAAAGACATGAGGACAGTTGGTGTAACAAAAAAGGACACAGGAGATGGGGCAAGATGGAGGCAAAGGGCTTTTCTCTATGGAGTTTGCATGTTCTCGCCGTGTGTGCATGGTTTATGTTCTGGGTTCTCCAGCTTCCTCCTACCTTCCAAAAACACACAGCAGTTAATTAGAAGGCTCTAAATCAACCATAGGTGTAAATGTTGTGAATGGTTGTTCATCTCCGTGTGTTTGCCCTGTGATGGACTGGCGACCTGTCCAGGGTGTAGCCCCACCTCTCACCTTTCCCTGTCCGCTGGGATTGGCTCCAGCAACCCTGAGACCCAGGATGGAGCAGTAGACGACGAAAGAATAAAGGCTCTATACAAATATGACATTTGAAGCAGTGTGTATGACTCTGGTTGTGTTGTCGCTCCCCACCGAGCGCTACCACCATTCTCTTTTTGCTTTACATTTGTGCCAACCCACCATGATGTCACCCACTGATTTGTTAACTGCCCTTTTGAAGCCTTTTAAGTTCAGTACTTTGGGCCAGTGCCATCCTTTCTTTAATTAAACCAGAATTAACTATTTTTGTAAGTGCAGTGTTGGAGCTGACTCACCCACAGCAGGTCCACCTACACCTGCGACTATGAATTTATTGGAATTCACATCGTCTATCTGTACGTTAATTACTTTTCAAAAATGTAGCGCAAAGTGTTTCACATAAAAACTTATACGCCAACAACATCAATAAAAAAAGAAAAATTAGTAAATGCTACCTCGCCAAATGAGGAGCCACCAGAGGCAGAGAAGAAGAAGGGGGGAAATAAACAAATAAAGAACTCATAAAAACACAATAATTATTCTAAATAACCTAAATGAGAATAAATAATCACAATTAAAATGTAAATAAAGCCTATGATTTGTGCAGAGCTTCATTTCTTCACTTCGTCACTGTAATCGGCTGATGTGTTGCTGTCTGTCCTGTTTATTTGTGATTATCTGAAATGTTTGCTTCAGATAAATAAACAGTGATGGACTGTTTGTTGTCCCGTTCCTGTCCTCAGACTGGGACAGTCGTTCTTCATTAACGTCTCCTCCTCACAGGAGCGCAGAGGAGGAGAAAGATCCTCCATGTTTTGCCACGATGTTATTATGACAGTGTTTTGATGCCGCTTGTTTCCTTCCTCCTTCTCGCAGCTCACTTGCCCTTGTTTCATCTTCTTGTCTGACGTCTGCACGGTTGTTATGCATGCCACGGCGCCGCTTTCATTGTGTTCGCCGTGTTCCGTCTCCCTCCTCATCGCCTCTGTCAGAAGTTGTCATGCGCCGCATTGATGCTAAGTTTGTCGTCTTTGGAAATTGTTATTTCAAGATACTTCTTAAATGTAAAAAACTTTCTTGGCTTTGTTGCGTTTGTGTTTCTGTCTGGTCACAAAATATCTGGTAAATGTACCACTGCTTTATCACGGGTCTGCACAGAACAAATATATTGTGTTTTGCTGACTCCAGAAATAAAAGTTTTATCATCATACCGCACTGGAAGAATGTATTAAAAGACCTTTACGCTGAAATGTACAGTGTGTGTGTGGCTGTTCTGTGATAAGCGTGGTGTTTGACTGTTTATTGGCCTTCCAACAAAACAGTACATATATTACAACTTTAGAAGTACAACAATCGCAGTTTAAAATCCTCCAGTCGGTCGCCAGAGCTTTTCACTGTTCCACAGCACCTATCAAAGAGGATACATACATATACAGTTTATGTTTATGTATGTTGTAATAGACAACCATATTATACAACAGGTTTTTCATCTCCTATATTAGGTCTGGGTCATTTCTAGAGCAGAGATCATCATCAATGTTCAACACATTTGTTTTCAAAACCTTCCCTGAAGCTTAAAAGTCCTGGTATACCCAAAATACATCGTGCGTATGACTCGATTTGCGTCACCAACGCACAGGCTGTGTGTTGGCCTGTAGGTGGAGTATTAAGCTCTGCTCACCAAGCAGAAGAAACATTTGGACAACAGAAGAAGTAGTCGCCAAGGATAGTCAACCAAGCCTTGACCAGTCATCCCTCGAACCGGCAGACACCCGACTCCCAACCCGACCAGACTCAAACCAGACTTGTCCGAGGGAGCTGTAGCATCGTTCTCTTCTTCTTTAGTTGGAATGCATCCTATTCCCTTGCGTCTACACTTGTACCGCCACCCAATGGGGAAGTCAGATACAACAGGACCCTGACACGTGAGTATACCAGGGTCCGCACAATGCAACGCGTACTTTGGCGCACGCGGCATGTGCGCAGAAGTATACCAGGGCCTTGTGTGTATTTAACAGTATCTCAAGCATGCAGCTGAACCAGAGCCACTTCCAAAACCATTTGAGAAGCTGTTGTCTTACAAGATGGTACTGACGGTAAACCAGCCTTGCAAGATCAGGGCCGCTCACCCAGAGTCCTCAGAACCAGGAGGTATTGCGATGTCTTAGGTCTTGCAAGAAAGATTAATTGCTTCACGGTACCACACACAAACACCAGGTACCGGCTATAAGATCAAGGCAGCTACATTCGTCATGGCAGAGCCGGCGAAAATGAAGCAGAGATAACCAGAGTAAAAAAAACATACAGTGAGGGGCCACACACAAGTAAAAATTGGACTGCCTTTTTTTCTAATCTTGAGAATTTAAAAACACAGAAGCATGCAGAACAGATGCCAACCAGCATGTCAGTGGTGGGTTTTTACAACAGTGAGGATGGATGGATGATTGGATGGATGGTGTTGTACAAAGTATGCCCTCCAAAACTGTAGAGGGAGGCAAAAAAGTGACTAGACTACCAAAGAAATCTCGGGCAGAACCAAACTCCAGTTGGCCAGCTGGAGTGAAAGGGAAAATGGGGGAAAGAAAAGAGGTGGAGGTAAAAAAAAAGATTGCAAAAATGATTGCAATCATGAGAAATCCACAGTGATTAACTTATTGTGAGTGCTTTTGTTGAAATCGTGATCATGACAAAAATATTAAAGATGGCTACGACTGCCTTTCTTCAGCTCTACTTCTTTGTCTCCTCGCGTACTTCAGCTTCATCATGTCAGGTCAGACAGCGCTGACAAAGCAGCCATCCATCCGTCCATCTGTCCAAACTTCTCTGTCAGCAACCCGACAAAGCCAATATCTCTCCATGTCTCGTTCATCCTCAATCAGCTTCGCTGCAGGAAAGAGTTCCTGTGACACGCCAGAAGAACTGAATTTGTTGTAAAATGATTATATCAGGTCGAGGTACGTTTTTACAGTGATTATTCCCATGATTTGAAATAAAGT
Source organism: Microchirus variegatus (assembly GCF_963457635.1). NCBI lineage: Eukaryota > Metazoa > Chordata > Actinopteri > Pleuronectiformes > Soleidae > Microchirus > Microchirus variegatus. The sequence goes on along the minus strand of NC_139805.1, from coordinate 24,462,958 downwards.
TCAGTTATGTAACTGTTTGAGAGACACAGGTTGGCCGTTTTAAAAGAGTTACAGCACACAGAAGCAGCTGAAGGCGGCAGAATCAGTCGATCCATATTTAAACAGAGCTGAGAGCACTTGGGGATGGAAAATCCCTGCTTATTAACAAACCTTGGAAATCTGTGAGTCTAACGTTTTTATTGGTCTCTCTGATCTTAGAGGAAACACTGATTACTTACCTTTCAGGCAGCCACCATCTTTTTCCTCCACTCTTCTTTCCCTCATCACATTTTCTATCCAGACAGCTGTCAGAAGGCCACGGGGCTATTATACTGACATGAGATACACCATGTCAGCCTTGGGCATCTCTCTCTCTCTCTCCGCATCTTCGCCCCTCCTCCTCTCACCCATCTCCCCATCCTCCCTCTCTCCTCTCTCATATTGTGTTATATAACAGGTTTTCTGATCTCTGGCCACTTCTGTTGCCAGGTGACAAAAGAAAAACACAGGTCAATCTGCATGATTGACATGATGGCCTTATGTAACCGTGTTTCGTTCCCCTGACAGCGATGCCTTCAAATAAAATAAAATAAAAATTATATTACATTTATTTACTCGCTTCGAAAAGAGAGTGTGGAGCTCCACAGTGGTTTTCAGGCTCCGTGACAGTGAAGCAATGACAATGAGCTTACCTTAGGTAACTGCTGTTCAATGAGAAGTTCAGGGCTGTGCCTGTTCATCAGTGTGTGACGCATTTTAAAACTCAACACAACTGCAGCACATTCAAGGCCAAGCTGACAAACCTGAGCTGTGAGTGTTCTTGTTTCTGAGTAAAAAAAAAAAAACTTCCACAATGTTTCTGTTTGGTTTCTACAAGATGGCTGCTTCTGCTCCTCAAACATCAACAGCAGCAGCAGCAGCCATATGTGCGAGAGTAGACACATGCAAATGAATAAGCGAACAAATAGTTGTGTTAATAACTAGATCTTCAGTCCTGACAGACTGAGTTTACTTACTATCTAGTGATGCTTGGGTCTATTGAGACTGAGGAGCACCATAAACGAAGGACTTCTATGCACACAACTCACATTCCTTTATGCATAAAGGTACCACTCCTCTGCTGCTGCTCCTCCTCCTCCTCCTTTTAGTTGATGCATTGGGTTTATATTAGTGGAACTGTTCATCTTTGTTTACCTCCTCTTCAAAGTTATTGTAAGGCTATGAAAACCAAACTAATTTGATCTATCTACATGCTGACATGTCCTTGGGCATTGCCCCTGACATCTGAGTGAATGGGTTGTTCTATTATTTTTGTTGTACATGCTGTAATAAGTTTAACAATGATAGAAACCATATTTTTTTTCTTTTTGACTGAAACTCAAGATTTAATAAAATGTATTATTTTACGAAATTAATTAGTTTTCCCAGAATGAAGTTTCTGAAGTTGCTATTTTTCTAATACGCCATTCTGCAGCAAGGTGAGAGAATATAGACGGAATAAAATACTAAATATAGTTGCTATAGCAATGTTTTTATAAAAGTTATGACATTTGGTTGTGTTAAAGGTCCCATATTATGCAAAATCAACTTTTTAATCATTTAAATCCTTATATTTGGGTCTCTGGAGGCCCGAACAGTCTCCAAAGTGTGAAAAAAGATGACTCATTGATGTTTTTGTGGTCCAACGCGATGTTGACTTCCACACTCACAATGCGCTAAATTCCTGGAATTGTTGTCTCGCTGAGCTCCGCTTTGTCCCTAAAAAACACGAGCGTGCAGGCGAGGGCAACGGCATCCTAAAACCGGAAGTCCGCAAAAAGTTCTATTCTTGGCTCCACAGTGCAGCACAGAGTTATACACAAACTTCCAGCTTCAGAAGATTTATCTGTCCAGTGGATACATGTTATATATGAGGGCAATGTGTCTGCTAGAGCCTGCTAATGATCACTTTTCCAAATGCTAACTGCTGTTAGCTCCCAGTAGCCTCTGTGGCTGATGAGAAAGAGATGCTACTAAACAGAGCGTTCTGAACAGGGCTGTTTTGGCAGGGTGATTGAACTGCTGTGGTGCTTCATCCTTATGGTATTTTGACCAAAGCACGTCACAGACATGTTCATTAGGACACCAGGGAACAAGGTTAACTTGGAGAAATAGGGTATAATATGGGACCTTTAAGTTATGTAATCGTGTTGTCCACATTATTGTTGACTTCATTTTGATATCAACAGTTTTATTTTGCATCATAAATGTGTTCCTATCGTGAAGTACACCTCATTCCATATCAAAACAAGCACTTTTACTTTGAAATATCATCACAAATATCTTATAACTGCGGTACCACAATGGAATATTGTGTTATAATTTTAAACTTGCATTCTCTTGACTGGCCCTCTCCTGACTAGACTAGACGTTCATTGGCCTCAGGTCGTTTGACTTAGACGCTGAAGCATTTCACAAGCAGACGGTTCATCTTCTGAACACCATGGACATTGTGACTGATGCTCTACGTGTTACAGTGCTGCTCTCTCTCTCTGCCTCTTTTATTGTGTCTATCTGTGTTGTTCCACCCACGTCCTCAACATTGGTCTGTGCGCACGCACACACACACACACCTCCACAACACACACTGTTGCAGGCCTTGTTTGCAGGGACACATACTCGGCTGGTAAACAGGGCCTGAAGGGGCTCTTAGCACGACAAACAATGGCTGACCTTGGAGAGCTTGGTTGTCATTTGAACAGCTGTATTGTTGGTCCTGTTAGTGTTTACTGGGACGCGAGTTCCCCCCACTAGTCTCGTCCCTGCACCGGCAGCTAATGCTAATAACACACCTCCATTGTCTCCACAAATAAAGGCGAGCAATGACGTCTGGAGAAATCATATGGTGCATACTAATACAGGCGACACACACACACACACACATATGGAAACATGGAGTGTGTCTGCGTAAGCTAGGAGCAGCGGAGGAGACGCACTTTACATTCACACACTGTGACACAGTGTTGCTTTTAAAGTTGCACCGTGTCACATGGGATCCACATCTATGCCGCCGCCGCCGCCTCTGATTGCGTCTTCATTCACAACATGCATGGAAATTCACACACACACACACACACACACACACACACACACGGACGACTGCATTAACTTCTAACACACGTGCACCCAGTGACAGCGCAGACATTAAAGCGTTTTGACTGGCAGGAAGGCCCCATCCGCCCAGATGAATATTCACCATGACACGCCAACAAACATGAGGACGAGGAGAGGCTCTGTCCTCTCGGGATTGAGAGACACTGGAGTGGTGGATGTCCCGAAAACGAGATTACTCGCCATCGTCGCATCGGGATCATGTCAGCGATGTCCTCGTCAAAGACCCGGGAAACACAAAGGTCATCGAGTTTTCTCTGGAATGACCCGTAAAGATGTCAGCGCTCATCACACAAACACAACTTCCTGATTTGATTCGATCGTTGCATTGTGCCTCAGACTTTAAAGCTCCCATAGAGTGGTCCTGTCGCACATGTATGTGAGCTATGGAGGTCTACTTACATACATTAACTTGTTTTTATGGTCAAAAACCTCCTAGTTGCTGCAAACGAGCCGATAGAAATCTCTCCTCACTGAAGCTCTTGTCAGCCTCGTTGTTTCAGACTGAAATTAGACCCCCAGACGACACAACTGTGTTGTGATTGGCCAGCCAACGACAGCTTTCCCAACTGTCTTGTGACGTCATTAGCATGTCAGCTCTCAGAAGCTCTGGAACGGTGGATGTAATGCTATTACACTGTCACAAGCGAAATACCTCCACAACGGATGTTCTCCTTCTTCTGCGGTTCAATGTAAGCAACCGGATGTGCCCAGAGCAGGAGGATCAGCTGTTCAGGAGACGGGATCCTTACGTCACGATTCCAGGCTTTTTCAGAGCGCTTGCAGAGCCCGAGAATAGAAAACCCAGTGTTCTCAGCAGTGGCTGAACTGTTTGTTTCCAAACTTTAGGGCTTCATTAACAAGGTAATGCCGCAGATACACCCCAACCTAACTGGCCTAACTGGCAACCCGTGGTTGCTAGGTAGCTGAGACTCTACTGACTGCAATGATTAGTAGACGGCGGTAGGTGGCGCCACATGCCAAAACATGATTTCAAAACATAAACACGATTTGTAGTCTGCAAAATGTTTTTTTTAATGCAAATATTTTGGCTGTACTGTTGTTGTTGGTGAGTTCAGTTTGTTATATGAACATTATTCCTGCGTCTCTGTGACATATTAGGAGGATTTTATGGCCAGTTGCTTTAGATTTATTACATAATGCACCTTTAACATTTATTTTTTCCCCTCTAGATCACATGTTGGTGCTCGATGTGGACAAATTATAGAGTTTTAAGAGTGTCCTTCTTAAAGGCCCAGTGTGTAAAATTGAATATACTAGACATTATAGTGAGCCTTTAATGTACTTAAAGGGCCTTGCTTTATGGATGCCACCATCTTGCATCTCCATGATTCAACACCAGCCCCAACACAAACATTTAAAAATTAGCCAGAGTGAGTGTTTCATTTCTTGAAAATAGAAGCTTGCTACATTAACACAAAAAAAGAGCAACATCCTTTCTTGTATGTTGTACATGAAGGCTACTGTATTCCCCTGATGTGCTTGGAAAAGAGGGAAAGCAGCTTGGCGGTTGGAGTTTGTTGTCCGTTACAATACCATTGGATGTCAGATTAATTACAGGTGTTATTACATTGAGTTGACTGCACTTCTTCTGCAGAAAAGCGCCTGAGGTTGTGGTGTTCAGTCTACTGTTGCTTACATCAGTAATTTTGTGTTACTTTGGAGAATAATATGAACAAAGGCTCTCTAACACCAACGTGACAAAGTGACTCATCTGAACGTCCTGATGAAGCAGCAGCAGATCAATGATTCCTTGGCTCTGTGAGGTAAAATAAAATGTTTCCATGCACAGTTACGCCATTTAATTGGACTACTGTCCATGTCCCATTATACGAGCAGTAGCGGGGGAATCGATTTATTGAATGAAGTGTGTCCAACTCTGCTAAGCTTGGTGGTGACATTTCCTCGCTGAACATTGTTAGAATTAGAACATTTTTGCAGTTTAGCCGTTATTTCACAGACCATAACAACCTTTGTTGGTGGCTAGTTGATCCCATGTCAAGTGCCATTACATGTGTTTCTTCAATCCTCAAAATATTTAATGCTTTAAACTGATAGAGCATATAAATGTATTCTCTTTACAGTTTACTCAAAAAGGCCTGGATTTCACCATTACTTTCTTGCTGTTCTTATTCAGTGAACTGGATTCTTGTAATCTGTTTTGTGGTTCAAAGCCCAGGTGCAGGAACTGTGGGAAATTTCCCAGAGTGCTTAGGTCAGCTTGGCTCTGGTTGAACGTATACATTCAATAGTAATTCGACTATCATTCACATAATCTGGGCGTGTAAATACAACCTTGAGAAATTCAATTTCAGTCGTAATAACATGTTTACATGTATGTAGCTGGTCTAAGCGCAGTAAATTGATTATTTTCTAATGTGAAGTAAACTACAGACTGGTTTTATTTCTGAACTATCCCTTTATAGGCAGATGAATAATGAATCATTCAGGTAACAGTGACTGTTTTTTTGTTTCCACCGAGATCCTCCACAGAGCATCACAGGAAGCCAATTCAGCCTGACTTTTAAATATTACTTTTGTCTATAATGTTGCTGCATTTACCTTCAGTACCAATGTAGTTACACATTTCAAAAGTTAAGTGTTTGTATATATTGGTACTTATTTATTTAGTTCTTGTATATTTGACAGAGTAAAAGTATATTTATTGTATATTATCTTCATTCTTTCATGTAATATATTTTTTTCTTATTATATCTAACTTATTTAATATCTTGTATCTTAGTATATACTGTGAATCTGTAACATTCTGTTCTTGGTTGGAGTAACTGTAACAAACTGTAGTGTTGTATGTATAGACTTTATTATGGGAGTGAGTTCAAGTAGTTAACTCAAGCTGCATTCCATGTCCAAAAGTCACGCCTCACATACACCCCCTCTCAATTTGGCGGGCTATTTAAGCTGCAATATTATCCCATCACTGCTGCCTGTGCTGCTGTTACCCCATCTTGCTCATCCTAAACCCCTTTAAGGAGGAGCCTGGCCGCCAAAAAGCAATTGTGTTCTGATGCAATTAACAGTCACATTGAAACGTAAATGTCTAAAGCAGCATTATCACAGGTCCTTCCACCCTGCAGCTGCTAGACTGAACAAGCACTGCGCAAAATAGACCACGTGTAACAGGTTACTCATACCACATGCAATATACTGTAATTTCACACAAGTGCAATAAACATTTAAAATATCTCATGCTCCGTCCTGTTTGCACTTAGTCTTATTGTTAAAGGAGTATATTGTAGTAAAACGAAACTTAAGGGACAGGACATTACATCAGCCACAGAGAGCATTTGGAAAAGTGATCATTTGCAGGCTCTAGCAGGCACATTGCCGTCATATATAACATGTATCCACTGGACAGATAAATCCTCTGAGGCTGGAAGTTTGTGTAGAACTCTGTGCTGCACGGACCGCCTGTCCGCGAGACAAAAATTCCAGGAATTTAGCGCATTGTGACGTCCAAATGAGCGCGGAAGTCAACATCGCATGTTTCATCTCCTGTACTTAGACTGAGGAGGACCACAAAAACATGACTGAGTCATCTTTTTTCACACTTTTCCGACTGACAGGGCCTGCAGAGTATATATAATATACAAGATATAAGGATTTAAATGATTTTGATGTCCCCTTTAATATTTTGCTCTATTGTACTTTCACATATTATGTGGAAATGCATGTTTATTATGTATTACCTTTATCTTTATGGTCTTTGCTGCTGTGTCCCTAATGTTGGACACAATAAAGGACTATGTTATTTTATCTTATCTTAGATGTGAGTGGAAATCTCTTTTGCAGAGGAGGCCTGGCAAAGTTACAATTGAGTTCAAAAATACACAACACATGCAAAATACGGAATATAAAACAACAGTCAAACGTGCCTACAGGGAGAGAACAGAACCAAACCAATCATTTAAAGTAGTTTTTAAAGTTTTAAAGTATTTTTTTCTCACCACCTTGTAACTTAGATTTTTGATCACACGATCAAGCTTTAAAGATGGTTCCTCTGCTTTCCCCATTTAGGACACGTTTCCACACGTTGACAGGTTGTTGACTTTTCTAAAACTTCCTCCAGTATCAGCTGATACAAGCTTGTGGCCTGATTGAGATTTCACTGACACACCGTTTCCTCTCTCTCTCTCGCTGTCATCAGGAGCATGCTGACTGCTGAGTAGCTGTATTGTCTGCCGGGCGGCACTCAGCGCCATATCAGCACGCAGCTCAAACTCTATTGGCAGGTGAGTGGGACAGATGGGCGCTCAGCGGATGAGCTGCTGCGTGAATGATTATTGGTTAAAAGACTTGCCAAGTGGGGTCTTCACCAGCCTATCAATCAGAGCTGTTTAGCATCTGCTGGCTGCTACATAAGGCCTGCTAAGTGTTTATAATGAACCCACAAGGGCAAGATGAGCAGTGTGTGTGTGTTTACATGTGTGTATGTGTGTATGTGTATGTGTGTGTTTGTGTCCTGACCACAGACTTGACTTAACCTTAAAAATGGAACAGTAAAGGGCACAATCCATACATCCGGCAGCAGGTCATCAAATCAATACCTGACACAGACCGTTGAACTCTCTAACCTCTCGGTCGCTGTGGGAAAACATCTCAAAAGCCTGGTTCTTATTAAACAGGTCACAGATCAATATCCTATGGGTTCATAAAAAACAGCTTTATAACAGAAGTCAGAGGACAAATGTTCAGGTTTTAAGGATTTATTATAATAAAGAATTTAAAAAATTAAAACGGCCAGACTTTACAAAAACATTCACAGCTTTAGTTTGTTATTGCGGACACAAACATTGTAAACAGGTTATAATTGGGTCTTTATTATTGCATTGACTTTATAAAAAATCACTGCATAATTAATGTACTGAAGTCAGAACACAGAGTTTGGGGATTAACCGACAACACAGACTTTTTCGCCTCCATGTTATCGTTTAGTTGCATAATTACGCCGAAAATGTAATTACCGTGAGAAGCGAGACATTCAAAAAGCTGTCTGTTCCCTGTGTTACCTGCTGTCTTGGCAAAAGTGGGCGGACGTCTTGTGAGTCGTGTCTGTACACTTTAACTTTTTCTGCTGAAAGAACACGGCCATTCATTTCAACTTTCTGTGCCAGTTTGTCGTAATGTGTTCAGACTTCAGTCATCTGGTTTCCATTCAAATGTATAAAAAATATTAAAGATTGTTAACCTAATTTAACAGCTTCAAAGTCATTGTGATGGTTTAATATCTTGTTGCAGGGAGATGTTTACTCTACTCCATAGCCTTGCAAGATCAGGACCGTCGAACCCAGAGTCCTCAAAATCAAGAAACACAAATTGCTTCACAGTATTACACACACACACACACACACATCCCAGCCAGGTATCGGCTATAAGATCAAGGCAGCGATAGCGTTATTTTAGAGAAAACCATTGTTGAAGGAAACAAGAAAGAGGAAATGACTGTCCGAGCGAGAGGCTGCACACAAGTATATATCGGACTGTTTTTTTTTTTTCAAATGGCAAAAATGGCAAAAAGCCGGATGCCGACCGGTATTGACATGGCTCCACAGCTTGTGTTCCCTGGCTCAGTGCAGAATAAAGAGGTAGAAAATGAATGGATTGTTGAGAGATGTGTCGTAAAAATATTTACTTCGAAACTGTAGGGGGAGCTCTGTGGAGTTAAAGGCTAAAAATCGACCAGTTCGAGAAAACAATTAGTTACACAGGTTTAAATAATACAAAATAAAATAATTCATGTTTTGCTTCTGCTTTCATCTGCTTTTCCTCTCACACTAAGTCAAGCAATATTTGTCAGAGACAGGTCAAACACAACAGTCCAAAATCCTTCAGTGCAGCACGTCCACAGTGTCCACAGCTTTCACTATCAGATTGACCGGGGGACATTTCACAGTGTCCTTCTGGATGTGACTTCTGAGTTTGGGACTAAAGCTGCCATATTTGCATTTCATCACGTCAGGAGTTCACCTGCCGTGACGAGCAGAGAAAAGGAAATCCTGAGAGACTTTTTGTCTCGGACTGTTCATCCTCTGTTTTTCATTCTCCATTTCTGCGTCTCAGCAGAGAGGTGAGACAACATGGATCACTGCCCTATCATTGACTTTTTAAGTGTGTGTTTAAGTTTAGGGTAAGATTTGAGTACTGGTTTGGTTGAGCTCGGTTAGGCTCTAGGGTTAGGTTTAAGGTTCATGCTCACACTTTGCTGGATGTCAACGTCAGTGTCCTCATAGGAAGAAGAAGAAGAAGAATAGCTGTGCAAACCTGTCTGTGTTTGTGCATTTTCATTATTTGCATGATGTGAGATAAGTGCAAGAAGTGGTTTTGGTACACAGCGGTTCACGAGACGAGTGGTCTGTGTTCGTCACTCATCCCAGGAGACTTTGAAGTTGCTGTTTTGAATGTGTGGGAGCAATGCATCCTTTGTGTTTGAGGACACTTTAAAATGCTAATGTACAAGATTCACCATTTCCTTTTTGACCTCTTTGTTTAATATGGAGGTAGAACAACTATAGCTGTGTTTCCATGGAGTGGAGCAGTCCTTTGCCGTCTGCCTTCATCATCTTTATCCAACCACTGTATAGTGCCGATTTATATCTGTTCTACTGCTAGTTATCGTTAATATCTAATCAGCCAATCACATGGCAGCAACTGACTGCATTTACGCATACAGACATGGACAAGTTCAAACTGAGTGACTGTTGATCTACTGGGATTTTCATACAAAGCCATGTCTCTGTTTTACAAAGAATGGTCAAAACAAGTGAAGATATCCTTTGAGTGGAAGTCCACTGAGTTTCACCAATATGGGCTTTTTATAGCAGATATATAATGTTGTTTCCTTTCTCTTTCATCCGTCTTATAAAGTATAACAATTTAATAATATCAAGTGATACACAAAGTGTCTTAAATTGTAAGTAAACATCTTTTGTGCTGTCGCTCCAATCTGCATTTTGTGTCTGCGCTGCGATGCATTTGCGTATTCTAAATAAAAACAACATTTGAATTAAATATTAAATACAGGAAACTGGTAATAAAAAAACTTAACTTTGCCGAATAAAGTTTTAGTGCCTCAGCAGCATTTTATGGCTTTACATAAATAATTATAATGGGCCACTTTATTAAATAATAATCGACTGATGCCAATTCATTTGAAAAGATTGCCAATGCCCGGTGTCTGCCTTTTGTGAAAATTATTTTTCAAAGCCAGATGTGAGTGGAGAATTCTACAGTTACTTAAATAAGCACTTCAAACCTTCAAGCAGCAGCAGTACACTCCTAGAAATAAGGGTTCCACAAGTGTTATTCTACAAGGGCTGAAGTTCTACTTGAAAGCATTAGCTTCTGAAAACCCCTTTCCCAAAGAAAAGGTTTTTCAAGGGTTCTTGATAACACTAACGGTTCCAGTAAGAACCATTTTGATCCAGAGAACCCTTTAAAACAGCTTTCCTGAATAAAGGGTTCTTGGTAACACTAAGGGTTCCAGGTAGGACCTTTATAAAAGGTTCTACCTGGAACCAAAAAGGGTTCTCGGAAAGCTGAAGAACCTCTGAGTGTAGGAGACCACCTGTAATTTCTCATTCACCAGGCAACATCAATAAACAATGAAATGTAGATCCACATCATGATGAATTCTTTCCCCAACGCGGTGGTGTCGTTTCAACCAAACTCCATGATTCTGCGACAGTTGAGTACCGCTAATGGAGTCAACATATTTTTTTGTTTCTACATCCTCCATTATCATCTTATTCCAGGCGCTCTGACTGATATAAAAGTCTAGCGCTGATGAAATTCTCCCCAACTTTCTGCGAAACACTTGAACGCTTCAGCGGAGTCCTCAGAAATGGCATCTCTACCTCGGGAATCTCAAACTCTCCCTGGAGAATCGTAATGAAATTATAGCAGGTGAAGTGTCCGCCTCGCATCTAGAGATCATAAATCCCCTTGTATAAAGCCCAGACTCCTTCCTCCTCCTCCTCCTCCTCCTCCACCACCTCCTTCCTTTATTCCTCTCTCCGCACGTCGCCAATCCATCTCCACTATTTTCCGCTTTTCACCCTTTTCTTTTATCGGCCCAGATGATATTTCCTCACCTCTCCTCTTGCTCTCCTGCTTCCTGCCCCTTCCTCCTTTGCACTGTCCTCCAGACCTTCACATTAACTTTCTGCTCAGACGCCATTTATCATAGATTGGGAACATCCAGTTATCCGCTTCCTCTGGTGGGTACTCCATCTCTGAGTCCACACCTGGAACAGAATCTCAAACATCCAACCACTTCTTTCTGGTTATCACATCCAGGATCACATGATGCTAACCAAAGCTCTCAGTGGATTTGAAAATGAGGAGGAGGAGGAGGAGAGAGTATGATCAGAGTGAGTCCATCAGATTTATACATTCAGGTATAGATTTAAAAATCCTTCACTTCAGAGAATCCATTTCTATTGATCAGTTTAACAGCTTCTCTCCATCCAGATCAAAATCTGTGGCTAATTTCATCAATGAGTGAAACACTGAGAAAAATCATACATTTAATTTTTTATGCTAATCAAAGTGAACAGGTGTCAATACACAGCTATATATTGCCCTTACATACACAGTATTAGTACACTGCAAAGATGTAGATTTAGGGCCCAAAAAACCCATATGAATAGATATTGTACATACATTATGTTTAAGTAAAAAGCCTCAAATATTGCAGGAGTTCAATTTTTTTTAGGAGTTCAATTAATATTTCTTATATTTTTATATTTTCAAACTGAATTAAATTCATAATTTATTACAGTGACAGACAGGTCACTGAACTCAATTTTAAGTTTGTCTGACATTTGAATTACAAGGATCACTTTGTTTCTGTCTGTTTTTAAATATATATACATATATATATGTATATATATATATATCGTACAAAATCTTTATTCTGGCTGATGATATTGACCATATGATCATTATTATTGGTTATTATTATTCAAATCTAATATTTATTATGTGTGCTGCTGACCTTTTGGAAAAGAGATTTTGATCTCAATGTTTTTTTTTCCTGTTTAAATAAAGGTTAAATAAAATATCCACAGGCGATAAGCAGTTAATTATAAGTTATTGAATTCATATTATTATTAAGACAACTGACTTCACTGATTATTCGCCTAATGAAGTGGCAGTATCAGTGTGGTCTATTTATCATTTTGTACCAGTGTTGCCATCTGTGGCAGCAGATGTACCTTATAAAGTGGACAGTTAGTGGTATACAATAAGTGGTATAATGTAAACATGTTATGGTGAATTCCACTGTTATTCATGTTCTGATATGAGTGATATGAAGAAGGCAGGTATGTGTGTTCTTGAGACTGAGACACGAGTAGAGAACGGTAAAGCTGACCTGCCTCGGCTCACTCATCACGGTCAGCTTCACGCTCGGTCCTGTAAAGTTGACCGTTCACACTGAATGTTAATGTAGTGGTTGCGCCACAATCAGCAGAGCTGCACTACCCTTCGGCGAGTCGACGCGCTTGACTCCTGAAAATGCATTCAGATCCCAGCGCCGACCATCCTGACCCGCGCTTATCGCTTATTCTCCCCTCTCATTTTCCTGCAAGCCCAGAGGTGACCATGTTCTCCTGCGCTCCACTGATTGGCTGTCTGGTCCTGCCGCACCCCCGCATTCCCTCATCACCCTAACCTGCAGAAGGAGAGAGAATGGTCTCATCCTCAACAAGATGGTTCCCAGGTGTGTGTGTGTGTGTGTGTGTGTGTGTGTGTGTGTGTGTGTGTGTGTGTGTGTGTGTGTGTGTGTTTATTGAATTATTCTTATCTACATTTTTGCAGCAAGTTCAGCAACGAAGGTTACTGCTGTTTGATTTCCTTATTTTAACATTCACTGACAAACTATTGTAGCCGCATAAGCACTTTTTAAAAGTTAATTTAAACTCCATCTAGAACATCAGTCATGTGTCAACTCATGTTACGGGCATTTTCATGTATAACTAACTATTCTCATAACTCATTCATTCCTGGTGTTTTCTCAGGAGTTGTTGTTTTACTGCTTCCTCTGTCACTAACTGTATATGACGCTTTTCCACTATAGAGTTGTAGCACAGGATTTTAGAAATGTCCTTGCTATATAAGTGCTTTTAACTGATCTACACTTTCGCATTGTTCGGTTTGATTCCTCTGTCGGACGTCGCACTCATGACTCCTCCAGTGATGACACACACTCTGCCAATCAGTGGCTGGTCGTCTGTTGACGTCACATTTAGCATCAGTACTAGCAGGTACTAGAAAAAAGTTAGGTACTATCGCTAATGGAAAAGCAAAAAACTAACAAACAAACAAGTAGAGTTGTGCCATGCTACAACTGTATAGTGATTCATGACACCACATCCATCCAAAATGGTCGGTGGCCATTTTGCGTTCTTCTGTGTTTTTCAATTCTAGCCATTTTAATCAATCAATCAATCAATCAATCAATCAATCAATCAATCAATTTTATTTGTATAGCCCACAGTTTACAAAACATTGTTTGTATCACAGGGTTGGCAACATCCTCTGTCCTTAGACCTTCGACCAGGGTAAGGAAAAACTACCATTTGGTCCAGTATTTACTCATGTACTCACTAACATAACACTATCACTGCCTTGAGCTTATAGCTGGTAGCTGATCAATCGTTATCATTAAGTCAATATTTAGTGTGAAAAGATTTGTTTTTAGAGTAAGAATATGTGTAATAAGTGGGATAACGGTGTACCCCTGGGCTCTGTGCTCGAGTCGTTCATCTTTCCCATCTACATGCTTGGTTAACCCCCTCTCCTTAACTACCACAGCTTTGTTAATGATACTGTTACCAAATCCAGCATTAGGTCTCTGAACTGTAGTAAAAAGTTGCCTGTGCTAATTAGCTTAGCTCATCAGTGGTAACAACAATAATAACTGATGTGTCTCTGTGGTGCTGAATGGCACTTTTATGGTCAGAATGGGAGAATGTATGCTGTGTTTTGCCTCTGTTCATGTGGCAAACATTGATGAGTGACTTGAAAGAGGCCAACACACTTCTGCACACTATCTGTGACCACATACGTCAACACTCTCAAAACATGGAGACCACACTTGCATACTCCATTTCCCAGAGTGCCTCATCTAACTAACACACAATGCAGTTCTCTTAAAGGGAAAGGCACAGCCCGTAACAACACTCAACTGTATCTCAGTTGCAAAACAATGACTCAGTTCACCCCCACAGTCTCTTGTTGTACTGCCTGTACTAAATAAAAACAAAACTACCCAAGCTCAACTGCAATAAAAAAAGAAAAAAATAACTCCTAGTTATGGACCCAAACCACTGCACTGGAAGATTGAATCAGACGAGTCTTTAATCACATTGATCATCCATTTATCCGTCCATTGTCTATTGCTTAAAGCCCAATTTTTACTTCTGCGTAAAGTGCTCTACATAGGTTACGCAGAGCCCTCTGCGTCGACGGAGAGCCTCTCAGAGAGTCTCTGCGTCGTCTCCGGCTGCACAAAATATTTTTTAAGTGTCCGTCACTCCGTCAAGGGACAACGGAGACGGCAAGAGCTGCGATTGGTCCTCAGGACAGGCCGAGATAACGCTGCTCTGTGCCGGCTCACAGTGCGCACCGAGTGTCCACAGAGGCGGAGCTGATCACCGCCGACAACGTCGCTGCCAAACTATAAATACGTCATATCTTAATACACACAGCACATGTTTAGACTCTAAATGGCTATTTTCTCACCTCAAATTATCTTAAAACTGCATTCCGTGACACAGAAAAGTGAGAAACTGCCACTGTTTCAATGTTATTCAGCTGCAACAACAACAACAACAACAACAGTCTTTCTCTCTCGGACGCCATTGCTCACTGTAGCCAGAAGCACAACAACCTTGCGTTGCGACCCCTACTGATCGGGCGGGAAATTGCAGTACCACGACGGAGAAGTATGAAGGCTCAAGTGGTCTCCGTGGTTACGCAGTTGGATAACGCATTACGCAGTCGAAGAAGTATAATGTGGCCTTTATTCTCCATGTGAGGGTCACAGATCACTGGACGCAAACCCAGCTGACACAGGGCGAAAGGCGGGGAAAACCACGGACAGGTCGCCAGTCTATCGCCCAGTGTCCAATTAGCCTCTGCATGCTTTTGGACTGTGGGAGGAAACCAGAGGACTTGGAGATAATCCATGCAGAAAAGACCCTTGTGGCCACCCTGAAAATGAGGCCTTAAATAAAGTGGTTTAAATAATCTTCACACAAACATCGCCATGATCACGTGGAACTCAACAGTTACTGTGGTGACACACCCTACAGTGGAGGTGAATGATGAGGGAGAAGCAAACTGGGTTATCCTTTGAACCTCTCCTCTCAATCACACCTCATTAGCTTGTTTCTGTAGAGAGGATGTAGTACAGTGGGTCAGAGTTGGTCAGTGCCCGTCCAAGATTTGTGTGTGTCTGTGTGTGTGTCTTTATTGTCCGGTGCCTCCTGGTGTAGTGTTTTCTATTGAGTCTTTAGCATTATACAGTCTGTCAACAGCATTATGGCCTGCAGCATTACCGAGCTGAACAATAGCAGCAATGTGTGAGTCCACTAATCTCAAGCCTGAGTTTATTTGAGCCGCTGCTGGAATTTTAATGGTCTTAAATATTTTAGGGGCAAAAGGAATATAGACATTTTACAGGGCAGCCCCTAGCCCTCAGTCCATTTTGAATTATAGACACACACCCATGTTATACGTCTCAATTAGAGAGAAAGAGCCTGGAGAGAGAAAACAATGAGGCGACATAACTGACATGCACCCAGTCCAGTCTTATCGTGAATCCATAGCACTGCCACCTTCTATCCATAGGCTAAAATCTAAACTCAATATATACAAAACTGTAAATTACCTTTACCAAAGAGGTTGTGTGTTTGGTTTTGTTTGTCTGTAAGCAGCGGAACTCAAAAAGTACAAGATGTATTTTCATGATATTTTGGCCCAAGGAAGAAATTATTCAGTTTTGCTGGTGGTACAGATACAGGATTTTTTTTTTAACAATGTCATCCTTGCAAGATAGGGGGAGTGTATTGACACTGTCAGAAACTGAGGAGGCGTGTGCTCTTTCTGTGCTTTTTCTAGGTTCTGCTTCTTCTTGTAAATAAAACATCGAGGCAGACTGTACACGTCGCTTCAACATCTTCTGCAGCACCAACACTGTAATATAATCAGAACAAGTGTCAAGCTTTCTTTGCTCATATAATTCATTCACATTGTCTCTAAAGCTGCTACTTCTGCCTTTTTTTTGGGCCACCACCTTGATGGCAGCCACAGAGTGGATTTTTGTAAACAACATCCTCTCTAATTATGTGAAGGCACCTGTCGTTCTCTGACGCACTCTGGAAATGGAGGGCTGAGCACTTTGCAGTCTCACTGTGAGTTGGCACAATAAAAAAAAAACATTATTCGATCACACAAAGATCACACAAGGGAGACGAGCAGAGTGAAGATCAAGATGGGGGTCTGAAGTTGTCATAGTGACGCTTCTAAAACAGCCAATGTCACTTCACATTCAGTTCACCTCATCCTCAGAGCTGATTTACATTGTTTGGTGAGCTGAAAAAGCTCCATTCAGTCCTCGACTAATCATCAGAAAGAATTTGCATCATTAGAGTTGACCATGAACGTGTTTGGCTCTCTGAAACCGCATCGCTCTCCATTCGTTGCTTTGTTATATGCCTGACGGCAGGTGTGCCGCTTGTTTCTCTGGCTTGATTTTCATTTGTGTTGCCTAATTAGTCGTTTCCCAGCAGACAAATGTGCTCTGAGTGCTGAGGAAACAGCTTCCTATAATATTCTATGTGTCAAACACAAACGTCTGCTCTACTTCTCTCACTGGGCTGTGGGAAGGCTCAGCATTTTCTGTGAATGCTGTCAACTTCAGGGGAGACAGAGAATCCCACTGCACCTTTTTTATTAACCATATACTGTTCATATTTAATGCCCATACAGTATGGTCAGAGTCAATTTTCATTCAAAAAGATTGAAAACTCCAGATTTATTCCGAATGTAGAAATAGCCTAAATTACATTAATACGTTGCTTCAATGCTTCCTAGATTAGAAATGAATATGTTTTCGGAGATAAACATCTTCTATAACACAATATCATAGATTTTTTCTTGTAAAAAGGGAGTTTTTTTCTAGAAGAAGAAGAGACAACAATTCAAACAATGAGCAAACACTAAACTCCCCTTTAACAGGAAGAATCTCGCAGATGTGCACCATCTGCCTCGACAGGTTGTGGTGAAAGGGAAAAATGAGGGACAGAGGAGTTACTGTGGGAGAGAAAAGAGAGACCAGGAGCAGATATATAACAGTTCTAAATCGGTTGTGATACGTTTATAGTACAATAATAATAATAATGGCCTTTCAACTGGATCTGGATCCTGCAGCGCAGGGGTAATTTGCAGCACTTATTAACATTTGTGACACTTGGAATATTAAAATGTCATATTTTTGTGCATTTGGGTCACTTTTGTAGCCAATTATACTTAGTGTATTTTTACTCAGGTCAAGTTTGACCTGCTACAGTCTCAATGTACTAAAATGAGTACCACCTGTTCAAAAACAAATGATTTGAACTTTGTTTATTTTTTGGAGAAGAAGAAAAATCTGACCCAAACATTATGTAAAGGGTTAAAACTATCTTCACAGTGGAGGGAGCATTACAGAGCATAATCCCTCACAGTCTGGTTCAATGTCCTCTCCTCTCCTGATTGCTGGAGTGCCCGCAAGGTGATAAGTTTTCATTTGGATTATAGGTTTTAGCAGCAGTGAACTCAACAGTGTCTTTGTGGCTGAGTCTCTGCTCTGTGGAGGCTGTTGTAGAAAATGGATTTATACACAGTTATTTGTCAAAACGTGCTTGGAAATGGCAGAAGTCGGCGCACTTTCTGCTCCGAGACAGTGACACGGAAACCTTCAGTTTATTCTCGTCTGTGATGTTTACAGTGTTTCTTTTTCCTTCTTAAATGTCAAACCGTGTTTCTGTGTTTGAGTGAGGGCATCGCTCCATGTTATTATTTTGTATGTACCTGCACTTATGAGTGTGTATATGTGTGTGTGTGTGATGCGTGTATATTTCCTCAGGCGGCCACAGCGGACACTGCAGAGTGAAAATTGCTTTTACGTACAGAAAAAAAAAAAAAAATCTAAAATCCTACATGAACTCTCATATGAAAGTTGTGAACACCTGGCCTCGTTCACCCATCCATCTTCTCTCCTCCCTCTTATAGATGTGTCGCCAGTACAGCACAGAGACCTCAGAGACCCTACACTCTGGCCTTCTCTCACTGTATGTGTGTGTGTGTGTGTGTGTGTGTGTGTGTGTGTGTGTGTGTGTGTGTGTGTGTGTGTGTGTGTGTGTGTGTGTGTGTGTGTGTGTGTGTGTGTGTGTGTGTGTGTGTGTGTGTGTGTGTGTGTGTGTGTGTGTGTGCTACATGCATGTCATTCACACTCCATTAACCTCCACTAGCTCCACACCATGTGGGAGTTGGGGAGAGAAGTGTGTCCTCCAAAGAGGAAGAAAAGATACACAGCAGAGAAAGTGGTTTTATTTTTGTTATTATTAAATGTGAGTGTGGTTGATAAAAGCTCAGTCAGAAAATCATTTTTCATCTTCAGGAACATGTGTTTATCAATTTCTTTTATATTATAAGTCCTTTATTCCTTCATCTAAAGACCATTTTGGTAATTATCTAAAGTAGATTTAGTAGATTATGTTCATGAATACCTTGGTACCTTGTGCAAGTGCAATATAAGTGCACTTTTTTATATTATTACAAGGCTAATATTATTATCATTATTAGTAAAGTTATATATTCAGTTTCCTGTCATAGAGGACTGAGCACCTAAAGGGACATGAGCAACAAGACAAACAAAAAAATCTCTTTCCGGTGCTCAGCCAATAGTTTTTCATGGTCACGCAGATTATTGTTCAATAAAAAAAATATAATTCTTCATTTCTTCAAAGTGAGGCACTGATGACAACAATTATTTGTACATGTACTGCAAATGTAAGTGTTTACTTCCACTTCAAATTACAGATAATAATATATGACCCTGATTCTGGCAAGATAGCTGAAAATGGTGGGTGAATAAAACCTCCATGATGGGATGGGATTGTGATGTGGTTTGTTTAATTGGATCCATAAGTAGTTCAATCTCAAGTTAAAGAGAGCATCTGACCTCGTTCCTGCTTTATAAGCATCCACCGGAAGATGCAACTGTGACTCCACCATCAGGATGTTGTAGCTGTTGTAGGACTGATGGTCGAAATGTGCAGGCACACAACTGACGCAGTTCTGGTCAGAACTTGTGGAAATGTTGGTTATTATTACATATCAAAGTTTTTTCGATTAAAAATTGCAAATATGGGACTTTTAACTTGAAATTTCTCCAAAACTGCTCTTGTTTTATGTCTGATTGCAGTTATCCATCACCTCTTGGGTCTAGTTCTTTTAGAATTTAACAGACATCACCGTTCCAGGCGTGTGATCCATTCTCTTTGTATGTTGTGTACATGCACATATATCCATGGAGTTGGACAGATGTGTTTGTGAATGAAAGTATACATCCGATAAAACCTAGTGTATATCCCTTGCGGCGAAACAGACTACAAA
This sequence comes from Microchirus variegatus, assembly GCF_963457635.1. Lineage (NCBI taxonomy): Eukaryota > Metazoa > Chordata > Actinopteri > Pleuronectiformes > Soleidae > Microchirus > Microchirus variegatus. Next base: position 24,443,125 of record NC_139805.1, on the reverse strand, counting down.
GACATCAGAACTCGTAATGTCAAAACAGTAATGTCCTTATAATAAAGTCCAAGGTTAAAAGACGTCATGTCGTCATCTGTGTGCACCCAAGAGCTCTGGAAATATAATTACACTGATAGTTTCTTGTGAGCACCGGAAACTGTATATGATGAGCATGAGAAACTGAAATATATATAATGTTCATGTCCCTTTTGGGGCTTCGTATTAGAGGAGCAAAGAACCAATTATTTATTTTATTAAAAACCCACTTGATTGCCAGGTATTTTGACAGTTTCATTTTGTAGTAGATTATTAACTGATTAACTGTTGTCACCCTAATCTTAATTTAGACAAATTATTCTGTTTAATGATGGAAGGAAACAGATGATATCGATGTTATTGATTGATAATAGAAAGTATCAATGTGTCTCTTCTTGGGGATGAGCCTTATGAGTCTAACTGATTCAGTTCAATCAATCAATCAATCACATTTTATTTATATAGCCCACAGTTTACAAAACACAGTTTGTCTCACGGGGCTTCACGGGATTGGTAACATCCTCTGTCCTTAGACCCTCGACCAGGGTAAGGGAAAACTACCAGGAAAAAAAAACCTTATAACAGGGAAAAAAGGTAGAAACCTTAGGGAGAACCACAGGTGAGGGATCCACTCCCTGGGCGGACAGACGTGCAATACACAATTACAAAAAATAAAGAGTAAAAAGTCTTTAAATGCCAGGATCCATGTGGATCACTGGGTTTGTCGCAGATAAAAATGAGAGCAGTAAATGATGAGGCAGATAAATCACAATCCATCCAGTGTTGTAGTGTGGTCTACTGGTGAGTACACTGTCACACCTACAAGCTGTCAGAGAAATATCTGCTGACTTGTCTGAAACTTTCAAATACCAGGGGAGTTGAATTTGCATCAGACTTCCATCTTGCAGTTGCGGCAGCATTTTTTGGTTTTTTTGTTTTTCCTCTAAAGTGGCTACAGATACAGACCAAGGCTGTTTAAAGAGCTCACAAAAGAGTCGCTTGCTTCTGTTTCATTTCGCCTCGGTTCATTATCGCTCAGTGCTAGTAAAGTGCTACGTTTGAGCTCCGCCCACACGACTCCTTTCACACAAAAGATACCACATTTTAAGTGACATGAATCAAACTGGCTGAATTACCTACAAAAGTGTAAATACATTAAGTCCAAAAATGGGTCCAATAAAAACATCTATTGTCAATGTATAATAAATAATTTAAGTAATGCAATTATGCATTAATCAAGCAAATTATGCAAAAATGCAAATTATTTCAGACATGTCACATGTGACGTGCAGCACAATGGTGACATTAAACAGCTCGTCAGCACTTTCACTGTCCTTTCTACTTTACTAATACAATACAAAGTAAAATCCACACTGTTGCTTTAATATGCTGTAAACGCTAATCTGCTGTTATATGTTGTTACACTGCTGGTGGGAAAACATGTGTCTGTTCGACTCTTTGTCTCCTTTATGTAAATGATAGGATGAAAACTGCATAATTTGAGATTAAGTAATGGTTGTTAGTAGTGGGTCATCTCTGCATCTCACACCACAGTAGTTACACTGTAAAAAAAAATGTTTATTGTATCATTGCGCAATTTTAAAGGTGAAGTAAGTAGTTTATAGTGCCATCTAGAGGAGAGGCTGAAATTTAAAACTGGGAACTGAACCCACAAACCTCCAGTTGAAAGACAACTCACTCTACCACTGATCTACTGTCAACACCACTGTATTATCACGTTAATCAGAAATGATCAGCTGATTCGATCATGTCGACACCGCCATATTCAGTTCTGCTGCAGCTCCTGCTCCATCATCGACTGCATTGTTGGCCTTCCTCAGAAATGGACGAAACATCATGTGGAATGGATTTAATCGCTCGCCACACGAGGAAAATGTTTCTGTCCTGTGCGAGGAAACAGCTTTTTTTTTTTTTTTTTTTTTTTTTAAATGTTGGAATATGAAGCATGAGTTACAGCCAACTCTCCCCCACTGTGATGAGCTTTTTGGCGACTTGAGGACTCATCACGAGGTGCCAGATGACGTTATATGTTATATTATCTGTCTCTGTGAACAGGTTGGTAGCAGAGAGAGAGAGAAAGAGACATTTGCCGTACAGGAAATGAATAGCACAATTACATGCATCAGTCTCAATTGAGGCTCAGGAAGTCGACACATTAACATGTTCCCTGTGGTTGTTTGTCAAAACTGTTTAATGTGTCTAAAAATGTGACACTGGCAGCAGATTGTCTCTAACTGCTCTGAAAACAAGGCTGCAGCTCTGTTTGTCCAAACTGCTGCTGCATTTGCACAAAGGATAACGCTTCCTGTTTTTAATCCAAACCTGTCAAAGTGAAATTAATGTAAAACATGAAAGGTAAAAGGAAGTTTTTTGATGTGTGACAGCATTTTAATTTCACTGTCAGGATCACAAATTCAATATACAAAAATGTTTGGAAAGTGAGGGCAATGCAGAAGAGTCTGAAACTTTCATTCTCTTAAATGACCATCAGGCTCGACTTCAACTTTGCACCAAAGATTTTCCTGATGTGTTTATGATCCCAATGGGTAGTTTCAGCTTCTTCATGATGCTCATTTTGTAACTTATGGCCCCATTTATTGTCTTAGTACTCTTTTGGCTATATAAAAAACAAGATGGAGCTGGACATACTGGCATTCTTACAGGAAGAAATGCCCCAACCCAGAGCAAAACAAAGAGAAAAGAATGGAGGGATGCAGATATTAGCACCATCACACACTTTTAATAGCCTTTTAAGGATGAGGACTTTTGGAGTAATCTACACTTTTGTATCCTCTGATCACGTGGTTCTGCTGTGCCTTGCCTCATGAACATCATGGCGTCTTTTTTCATCATCATCATCATCATCACCACAAGATAATACTCCATAACTGCTCATGTCATCCAAGGCTCTGTTCATCACTCTTAAGCTGTGTTTCCACCCTACCCCCAAAGGAAGGGTGCCAAAGAATGGAATGGGGTTGTTTCTTTTGGTACTATTGCTAATGGAAACACCAAAAACTAAGTAAAGTACTGTACAAAACCACGGTGGAAACTCAGCTTGAGTTAAGACAGTACATTTAGTTATTGTGTGCATGGCGCAAATTGCATTATCATTATCATCGCGCAACACGCATGCTGTACGTGCAGCCCAGATGATGGTACCGTGCACTAAGAGTGTTTTGAGTATGCATGGACAGCGCATGCGCAAACTAAATTTCCACTCCACCAGTAGGTGGAGTAAAAGCCCCGCTCACCAAGCAGAAAAACCATTTCGACAACAGAACAAGTAGACGCCAAGGATAGTCATCCAAGCCTCGACCTGGCGACCCTCGAACCGGCTGCCACCCTCACTCCTCCCTTTCAGCTACCCCACTCGATGGTGAAGTGGGATACTACAGGACCCTGACGCAATGGCATGGGCGCCGAAGTATACCAGGGCCTTTATGGTGAGGATTGAGTTTAGGTTAGGGTTAGGGTTGGAGTTCGGGTTAGGATTAAGCACTTAGTTGTGATGGTTAAGGTTAGGGGCTAGGGAATGCATTAGTATAATGGTATGTCTATGAGGGTCCTCACTATGAATGAAGCACAAACACGCATGTGTGTGTGTGTGATTGAGTGGCTTCAGTATCGCAGCCTGCTGTTTAAACTTGGCTACCACAGAGAGCACAGCACCATGCTGCACTGCTGCCAGGCTCAGCTTGACACCCCTGCTTACCTGAAAGGAAGACACACTGGTGAACAGATGTGTGAGTTTGTGCGTGGGTGGGTAATAACTTAAATGTGTGTGTATGTGTGTGTGTGTGTGTGAGAGAGAGAGAGAGAGAGAGAGATCCAGAATTGTGTGAATTTTGTCCATACTCAACACAGTTCTTGTACACTCATGGACCAATGTATTTGGTACACTGGTTCAACAGCTTTTTTATGTAAATTACCAATCAGCCAATCACATGGTAATAACGCAATCAAGATGACCTGTTAAAGCTCATACCAAGCATCAAAGTGAAGAATAAAGATGATTTAAGTGACCTTAAACATGGCATAGCATGTATGTCAGTGTAAACCAACAACCATGAAATATCAGATCGACCGCGATTTTCATGCAAAACTGACAATTTCCCAGGAGTGGCAGTTCCTGTCTTGTTGCTGCCAAAGGTCAGAGGAGAATGTTTCGAGTCAATTCATTTCTATTTGTATAGCGTCGAATCACAACATACATTATCTCAAGACTGTACATAGACAACATCATCGAGAGCAGAGAAACACAACAATTCACACAGTGAGGGCATCAGTGGAGATAAACAGAAGGAAAAATGGGGGACAGAGTAGGTCAGGTACAGGTAGAAAGGTAGAGACAGGAGAGCAGATATACAACAAGGTCTGAATTCTATTCAATTCAATTCATGTAAACCTGTTCCTGTTACCATGGTTATTGCTTGCTTTCAGCAAAAAATATATTTCTTTGTTGTCTTGAGTCTTGTTGCCACAGTCCTATGCACCTGTCTCTGAAAATGGATGTGTAAAGTATTCTTTTGTTTCACTGCTTAGGTTCTCCACTTACAGATGTGCAGCGTAAACATTGACTGAATATAAATTAATAAATGATTCCACTCATTGCAAAAAGAAGTCAGTTTGGATGGAAGTCTATGGGACAATGAGCTTCTACTTCTTCTCTCAGTTGCTTCAGGTCTTCGATTGATGGGGATTTTGTAAATGATGTCCCCATGTAGAGGAAAATAGACAATCCTAAAAATATGGCACAAATGAGTGTGATGGTATCATCCAATAAGATTTTTGAGGTTCGCCACAGCGGATCATCTGCCTCCATCTTGCGTAATCTCCTTTTACACCCACTGCCCTCATGTCCTCCTTCACAACATCCATGAGCCTTCACTGTGGTCTTCCTCTTTTCCTAAAGGCCATATCTGGAGGCTTCAAAACTTCAGATTCTTATGAGTGAAGTGAAATGGTCGTCACTTAATGGTGCTACACACACGCTCAGCCTTGCCAACGTGACCAAACCTGTTCCAAATTTCAAAATCCATGTCCAAACATGGCCAGATCTGGTGTTCATTCTCTCTCAAAATAGAATAGTGATTTATTTCTTGCAGTGATTTGATCTCAATGCAATACTTAAAAATGTTTATTATACATTAATACATTACAATGCAGTTATATATTTGGGGTGACGGTAGCACAGTGGTAGAGTCATCTTTCAAGGTTGGTTTCAAAGTTGTGGGTTTGATTCCCGGCTCCGCTTGTCTACAGACTATTTCCCTGTGGGGCCCAAACTCCAGCAATGAATGATACATATCAACACAACTGTTTGACGGAAACCTGCAATCAAGCTATTGGTTTTTGCAGCTAGAAGGTGGGGGAGTCAGTCATTTTGCTCACACTTTTGTAGGTAATGAGGCCAGTTTGAGCCATGCCACTTTAAGTGTGGTATCTTTTGTGCGAAGGGAGTCGAGAGGACGGGGTTCAACCATTGCACTTTACTAACACGCACACACACATACAGCTGTCGAATTTAAAAGTAGCAGTTTCTTGCATCCACCGCCCACTTTCCTTCTCTTCATTTATTTCCCTCCACAGTCCTCTGCCTCTATTTCCCCTCCATCTCCTTTAGATCTCCACCACTCCCACCCATCCCACTTTTTTTTTCCTCTCTGGGCCTGAAGATAGTGCAGGAAGTTAATTTCCACGTAAGTGGACTTTTTGCCGCTTCACATGGTTCCTTCCAGGCCTCCAGTGCATCTCATCCAGCCTCATTCATTCAAACTGTGGGAGGCTCCACAGCTATGATGTCAATTAATGACACACTCCACTGGTGCAAGGAGACGGTGCCAGGGTTTCCCATTGGACCGCCAGCATCTTGTTCTGCCCCCAGCAGAGTCGAGCAGAGGCTCTTGTGAGGAGACGCCATGGTAAATTTGTTATTTAGCAAGTTAATTTACAGCATGTTTACAATAAGAGTATGCACAGTTATTTATCTATAAATTCCAGGAATGTCTGCCTGTCTGTGTCTGTCTGTCTGTGTGCAATGACAAGTTTGACTTTGTTTGGATAAGTAATGCAAACGATATCGTTAAATATATCGTCAAAAGATGCACTCATTGTCTTTCGCTGCTCTACTGTAACCACTCCCCCGCTCACTCACACAGCACTGTGAGAATAGAGGGTTAGCAATGAGAGCTTAACATTAGAACACAATTTTCCATCATGATATAGCAATAAAGATATTTCAAGGTAAATGTGCTCGCTTTCATATGGAATGACGTATATGTTACAATAATAACACATTTAGGATGCAAAATAAATCTATTAATACAAAGAATAAAGAAATAAAAGTACATATAGTATACATACATATCATAATTACAACTGAAAGTCTTCTATTCTATCAGCTCACGTGCGGTGCTTCATTATAACGTGATATTAAGTAGTGGACCCCATGTGACCCACGGGCCGCCAGTTTGACACCTTTGTTCTGAGTCTGTATCTTCATCTGCAGAGTCATAAATGAGGGATGTATTTCAGGTGTCCATAATTTAAAAATGAATATGTTTTTTCATCATCTACGTGGCAGTTGCAGTCTCTTTGACTTGCATGACTTTTAATTAAAAATGTAATTATCATTATTATTATTATAATCAAATGTTCTCTCACAGTAGATCAGAAAGTGTCTGATTCTTGTGAAAATGTAATTATCCAAAAACACTAGATAACATCTCCTCTGGTCGATGTGACTGTAAATAAGAGAAACCCAAATCTTTTTCTTCTTCTTTTTGTCGTCACATCATTTAAAATCAGACAACTCTGAGCTTTCTTTTATATACAGTATATGTAACACGGAGAAGCAATGGCATGATGTCTATAAAGACACGATCTGTGCAGGTGCGGACCCAGGGGTGTCTCAAAGTCATCTCGGAGGGATAACCACAAAATTGCAATAGTGATAGATTGGAAACGGGAGAAAAAAAACAACGAAACTGTATAGAGCCAGTACAGGCTTCCTTAAACTTAAGGAAGTATAATATGAGTCCTTTAAAGGGACACTGTGTAGTATTTATGGGTTTATATAACCCAAAATCCACTTTTTTATACACATTATGTGCTCCTGCATTGTCTAGTCGCTGTATAATAGTTTTTGTTTTATTTTCGTAGTGTTTCAAAAAGTCATGTAAAATAACATGGTCACGGGCCGCGGTTGCATAGCCACTGTTAGCAGCGAGACGCCATGTTTCTACCGGAGCCTGTAAGGACAAACGCGAGAGAACAAAACAAGAGTCTCTTTACTTGTAGCGGAAGTCCCGCCTCCTCTCTCTCCGCTTCGTCTGCTACGGCCGTGGTAGCTCGCCCTCTCCCTCGCCTCATGAACCTCATCTGCTGACACGGAGAAAGACAACGAGGACGACATCTGACCAGCTGCGAATACCGTAGCGTTCAGGGAAGGGAGGGGGTGAGCAGAGCAGCAGGTCTTTGTTGTAAATTTCAGCCTCTCCTCTAGATGGCACTATAAACTACTTATTTCCCCTTTAAGGATGAAACACCATAGCAGTTCAATCACCCTGCCAATAAGAAACTACATTTGCCGACTCTAGCCGGCACATTGCTGTCGTATATAAAATGTATCCACTGGACACGTAAATCCTCTGAGGCTGGAGGTTTGTGTAGAACTCTGTGCTGCACTGTGCAGCCAAGAACAGAACACTTTGCAGACTTCCACTCTTCTGGATACTATTGCCCTCGTCTGCACTGCCGCATTATTTTAGGGACAAAGCGGCGCTCGACGAGACAATTCCAACTCTGACGCCAGATACGGTGCGGAAGTCAACGTCGTGTGTTTTATCTCCTGTACATAGACAGAGGAGGACCACAAAAACATGACTGAGTCATCTTTTTACACACTTTGCCTACTCATAGGGCCTCCAGAGTCCCAAATAAAAGTATTAAAATTATTTATTTTTTTAAAGTTGGTTTCGCATAATATGTCTCCTTTAATCAAATAAAGCACTAAAACTCAAAATCAGAATGGTCTATGAGACCCGGAAAACACAAAGGCTGCCTGGGAGACCTTTGATAACCCAAAAGGTTGAAGTCACAACAAACTCTCCAGCAGCACAAGTTATACACTGGGAAACAGGCAATTGACATAAAAAACACACACAAAGTTATGAGTCTGTGTTTGTGTTTGTAGATACACAGACAACTTAAGACGCCACAGGAAGGAGAAGCTCTCACTGCCTCTGAAGGTGAGACAGTGAGTCAGTGCAGAGCACTGCAGACTCAGGGTATATGAACACTCTCTACACCTGGGCTGAATCAAAGCCAATCAGTGCCACACACACCTGATTGCAGTGAGTTGATTCTCCCACCAACTCTCACAGAGCTGGAAGATTAAGGCTACGTTTACACTAGCTGGATATTTTCAAAAACGCATATTTTCTTCCCTCCGTTTTCCAAAATAACTTTGTGCACACATCATCGTTTTCAAAAAAGTTTCCATTTATATTAACTCGCATAAATAAGCTGTCGAGAGCCATCATAACTATGCCAAGCCTGTGGGTGGCGATGTAGGAAGAAGGCAAAAGCCAATCAGAATCCTCATCGACAACAACAACAACAACGACTGACCTCTCACCCTCCATGTATGGACTTAACTATTCAAGTGACAGAGTGACAGCAGCGATGATCGCGACATCCTAAAGTTCTCACGCCACTCCTTCGGGACAATAACCTCATTGTCAAAGTTCTCCCACCACACAGCAGTCCGCCCAGGTCGGACACAAAACCGGCGATGCTGAAGGAGACGCGGTCTGGTTCACCTCTGAGACCTAACACATCTCTGCTCCTCTATGTAATATAGGAGCTGTATTTGCAAATGCAAACATGTGAAAATGATAATAACCAAATGTAAAAAGGTAGCATTTTTGGAGCTTAGATTGCCTAAAACTCTGGTTTTCTCCATTTTTCTCCATGCAAACATGAAAATGGTTTTAAAATCGTTCGCAAAATCGCCGTTTGTGTGTAAACGAAACGCACAAACGCAGGGGAAAGCCTCCGTTTTTAAAAATACCCGTGCTAGTGTAAACGTAGCCTGAGTGTCCTCACAGATCTCCATATTATATAGGAAAAGCAAAACATTGTTTGGCCGATATGTGCTGTTAAAGTACATGTAAATTAAAGGTTTAACCCTTTGCAGAAATCCAGCTTTTGACTGATTACATGATTCGTTGGATTGTGAACATGGATGCGTTGCCTTATTTAAACATGACATGGATGCAAAGTGGATAAGAGAAACTCTTCAGGATGAGTAATAACTGCTTCAGGCGGTTGATCTTATCTGTGTTAGACAAATAAGAAACACTGAGAGTTTAGTAAAATCACACACACACACACCCACACAACACTTTTCTCCACAAAATCATCTAATCGTGAACCACAGCAAATTGACCACAATTTTGATCATTTTAAACGGATCCATCAGCCAGTTTGAAGACAGTTAGATAAATGAACCACTGCATGTGTTACTTCATAATCATATATGCTGGGAAAAGAGAGAGGATCATACACATCAGCTTTACTCATCTGATTCTTTTTATTCAGAAGAGCGAGAGAGAAAAACACCTGCTGCAGCTCCTTCTCTCTTCTCTTCTCTTCTGACCAGAACAGTGAGGAGGCATCGAATGTTTTCCGCTCCATAAAACATCTTTAAGGGAATTTTTCGGACTGTGTGGGTTGACGACAGTGGGGGAGCACGTTTCTATTTCCAGACTCTGACTCTCGGTTCTTCTTCTCCCCACGTTTCCTGTTTTCTTCTTCTATCCTTCAATGATCTCTTATTTGTCTTCATCTTTAGATGCTTGTTAAACAACTTCTTCAAGGTAGTTGTTATTTTTCTTCATCTTATAAAACCATGCACTAATATGACATTGTTCCAGAATATCCAGAATATAAAATTCCTTGTTTGTTACACTTTGTTTTACATTTTCATACACAATCTTGACCTTTCTTTTTTTGATTCTGTCTGTCTTTAAGGTCCAGTGTGTGACATGTATTAGGGTTTATTGTCAGAAATAAAGTTACAGACATTAGCAGTAAATGTTCAGAGCTGAATTATTGCCAGAAAACCTTCAAAAATCTGCTTGTTTTTAGTTCAGGGACTGAAGGCAATCATTCATGTATATCATTATATCCGCGAGAAATGCGGTTATTATGGAATCGGTCTCACGCGTCCGCAGATTTTAGCCGTTAACGCGATAACTGGAAATGCGTTTGAGATTAAATTTTCTTATTTTTTTTATGTGTCACATACCCCCTGTCAATGATCCCTATTGATTTTGAGCTGTCTATAATTATTATTAATTAGTTAATTAATTAATTAATGATATAAAAAACATATTTTCGCCTGTATCTTCCAAAGTATTGCAGGTATTGGCTTCAAATGTTGCATGGGCATCACATACCACCTGAGAATTATCCCTATCTTTGTAGCTTTATTATTAATTAGCAAATTAATTAATTTATTATGCTAAAAACACATTTTGGCTTTATCTTCCAGACTGATGGAGATATTGCCTTCAAATTTTGTACAATGATTCATGAAACAACTATCTACAAGTACAATCATTATTACTTTGGCTGATGATTGGTAATAGTTACATAATAAGTTAACTGGTTAACTTATTAGTGAACACAGCCATTTTTTCTTTATTATTGAGCTCATTTGGACACATTGAGGATATCATGGATTTATTTAGCACTTATTCATAATATTTATTACATTATAATATACATTTATTAATTATTTATATAAAAAATAGTTAAGCCTCCATTTCTTTATTAATGCATTGAATGGGAAGTTTGAACATATTGTATGCTTTTTCATGAAATTTAATAAACATATTGTATGCTTTTTCATGAAATTCGGACACTGTGAAGATATGGCAGGTGTGATTATCATGTCAATGTTCATAATATTTAACAAGGTATAATAGGTTAACTAGTTTTATTAAAAACTAGAGAGAAATTTATGTCATGGGACATAATCCCTCTGGGAAGTGAGGACCTTTACTCTCTTGGATCCAGTGAGAAGCCACATTTTGTGGTTCATATCTGACAAATGCAATGGGAGATAAATGGGTCTGATAAATATATATTTTTTTTTTTTAAGAAAATACCAGATCTGAGGTGGCACATGGATTTACCATGTCGCTGCCAGTACACAAGCACATTCAGTGGTTATGGATTACTCAGAGTTCCTGCTGCTTTGTTTTTACATGGGCTGCAGGAACAAAACAAACCTCACTTTCTGGAGGAATTCCCTCAAATCTTCTGCTCGTGCTCACACTTGTTCTGCTCGAGCTGATCGCGCAGAAAATTCCACGACCAACCAATGAAATGATTCCTGCCTCACTACAGGTGCATTAGCTTCCCTATATGGGTGTCCTGCACGGGCGGTTACTCTTTATCACCACCACTCCACTCTCCAGCCCCTCTACGGCTTTATTTTAAGCACTTTCCTTGATCAGATTTGGAACAAAATGACATTTATTATATACCAGTGTCTGTACTTTGTTACTATAATAGCGCCACAGCAACATTAGCCATATGGAAAACGACCTCATTTATCTCGAGCATGAGTTTGACTGATCCATGACATGGAGAGTCAAAGTCAAATGTAGTTTTTTTTCATAATAATAGAGCTGCTTTCTTCAAATTGTATTAATATGGCACAAGAATACAGAAATTGTTTAATTACTAGGAAAAGATAAGAACATACAGGACGCCATGTCCCACCTTCTATCATTATATTTATTTGAAAGTTGAAAATTACCAACAGTAAAAGTAACCACTAAAAAAACAAAGTTCAGTCATCTGCTACTTGATTAACTATGATATTGATGTGTTGTACACTCTATAAAAGTAGAACCATATAAGGTTCTTCAGCTCCACCTGGAAGCCTTTTGGAGGGTTCCACCAAGAACCCTTTTAAAACCCTTTTTTCAGGAAAGGGTTTTTCAGAATCAAATGGTTCCAGGTAGAACCTCAGCCCTTGTAGAAGGACCCTTTTGGAACCCTTATTAGAGCGCTAAGTGTACCCGGGTTTCGAAACCCGGTCGGAACGAGGGCCTTTCTACATGTTCTCCCCACGTGTGGGTGGGTTTTCTCCGGGTTCTCTGGTTTCCTCCCACAGTCCAAAGACATGCAGATTTGGGGATTAGGTAAATTGGACACTCTAAATTGAGGTGTGTGAGCGTGAAATGGTGTTTGTTTTTTCCCCACTTCACATACAGCCCATGATCATTGTTACCTGCGATGTAAAGATTTCTGTTTGCTTATCCCATTTTTCTTGCAGAAGCCTGTTAACATGAAATCATTGGCTATTATGACCCGTGCTTAGACATTTTAACTCATTGTAATGGCTGAGTTTATTTTATTACATTGAATAGGCATGTTACGCTCCTGTGTGATATATTATACAGCACTATACTATACTCCATATATCTCCATTGGGAATATGTTACCACCTCACACACACAATACAAGATGGATCATTATAGAGGAAATACAGTACAGTTTGTTTCCAAAGGTCAGTTTGTGTGGTTTGACTTCTTCATCTCACCATGATTCATTCTTCACATTCACGTATACATTTTGTCAACAGAGATGATTATTCAGCGTGTGTAGGCGATACATGCATTTTTTTATATATATGATCCTGGCATAAATGCACGGTCTTGTCAAGTGTGTGTGTGTGTATAATGTATGTGGGACGAAACATTTCTTCCAGTCATAGTAAATCTTCTGTCATTAGTGTGTGGGCAGAGTGTATTAACAAAGAAGCAGATGTTCAATTAATGGATTAATGCATATACATTATAGTTCATATAGTAGACATTCAGCTCCTGGTCCATGAAGTGATTTCCTCCCTCCTCTGCAGACCTTTATGCCCTCCGGACTCTTTATGTTCCACAGAGAGTTGCACTTGAACATCGCTGCTTTGATTTCCGCCCAGCATTAGAAGACTGCATGTACAGTAGATTATCTGCTTTTTAAATATTACCAACGCACTATGATTAAATAGGAGCACAGTGTATTTTGGAGTGCCTCGGAGTGCAGCTATTGATCGAGAGTGGGTAATCATATCAGATTCCTAATGTGCTGCGGCTGGACTGGGAACGTTCGGGCTCCCAGGACGTTCATGAGCTGCAGAAAACTCATGGTGCATCGTTTTATTTCTGTGATAAATGACAATATCAATAAGAAGAATTGACGCTAAAAGCTACTTTAACGTCACGTACACGCATGGCTACTTCATGGACCCTCAACCCTCTGTAAAATGTTTCAAACGTCTCTGTTTTGAACACAGACCCTTGTTTCTCTTTGCTTTTGAAAGTGTTACCAAGGCTTTTTTTTAGGTTTTGGTATATATTTACACAGCTTAACAGCTCTCTGCTCGCTGGCTTCCCCCAAGTGGTACGAGCTGTTTTATTGGGTGGAAGGCGCTGGGGGGTGGTGCACAAGACCAAAACACCGGTCCAAAATAAAAACACATTTTGCAGCCGGCAAATTAAAATGTGGATATATTGGCCGCCTGTGCCATTGTTGATTTTGCCAAAAAAAAATGAGGCAAAACGAAAAAGAGGCAGTAAATCCATTATCAAAGACAATCTAAAATGGAGCCACTTTTTGGGCCAAGATCACAGACGTAATCAAAAGCTGTTTTTCTCCAGTTTAGCCATTGTGTTATTTACAAGATAGATGTCACTATTTCTTACACACTGGAGATTACCCTCTGTCAAAGGGGGGGGTGTGGTGGTCAGCACTGTCACCTCACATTAAGAAGGTCCCAGGTTTTAATGACAGCTCACGAGGGTGTGATGTTTGAGTGGGGGGGAGGTTAGGACGTGTCGAAAAAAGGCTTCTTGATTGGAAGGTTTGACCAGGTCATTCTGAGGTTAGAAAAGCTATGTTTCAGTTTCCACAGAATTCACATCCTGCGTCCTAAAATAAAGCATTACGTGGTAATAAAGTACATTTTAAACCGCTTTATTTTCTTTACGTCTTCTGTTCACTGCAGGGCAGAGGAATAAAATCTGCACATCGTTTGAGTTCGCAGTGCGAAAGCCTTCTTCGTTCATCAATACTGAACAGAAGTGAAGCCGTTTCTGTCAGATGAAGGTCAGAGACTGCACAAGTGAGGCTTTCCCATGGACTCAAATCCTCATGGGAGACAGGACGCACATCAAACACTCCTCACTCTTCTTATCCCTCACTCAGCTGAAAGTGACCGCTGAGCGTCCCCACACCCACCCCATCTTCTCTGTTTGTGTGTGTGTGTTAGTATCTGGAAGGATCGATGTGTCTCCAGGGTGAGAAAGTGTGAGTAAACTGTGGGAGGAAGCCTGTACACATGAACACGAGTTGTCAGTCACTCCCGCAGAATCATCGACTTAAGCGCAGAGTCGCTGGCGACTCAGCAAGCTGGATTCCCATGGCGACGACCAATCAGACGCTGTGGCCATGCATACATACTTCTCACTCACCTGGGTCCACTTCATGGTCACAGTCAGTGGGAGGCTTGGACTGACACATGAAACAAAAAGATCAACACGCTCTATTAACAGCTCTCAGAACCTTGAATTATACCAAAGCAGGGATGTTTTGATCTTCCTTTCTTTGATCCAGCACCTATGAAAGTGTTTCTGTTTGTTTTGAAATGTGCACCCCACACTTTTTGCTGTGTTTCCTTTCTTTCCTTTTGAATGAATTTCTATTCATAAATCACCTTTCCTAAAGTTTTTCAACCATGACCTGAGAGGAATAAACTCCACTCCCTGGAGCGTGTGTCTGTTTGTTTGTTTGTGTTTCCACACTTGCACTTGCCAATATGACCAACAGAGGCCGCCAGAGGCTTGTGGTGTGAAGGCAGTATAGTCTGCCATCTCTGATTGCCTTGTTTAACAAGCAGTTAGGGCGCTTTCACACCCATAGATCGATTGCTTTGGTCTGCACCAGTCATAAAAATGTTACAATGTAGCAAACAGACATGGGTACGGTTTTGCTTTCACATATGCATAGTTCTAAACGAACCAAAATAGACCGCGTAGACCATCGGCACCAGAACCAAACTAACCCCGGATTTCCACCGGATGCGTCACCGCCACGGTCACCAGAGCTGATTGCTGCCACCCTAATCAATGCCGTAACGCGCCCGTTGGGGATTGAAGCTGGGCAGAGGACGTTGCAATACCGCGACGCTGAGGTTCCGCACAGCATGCACGCCCGGTGGAAATCCGGGGTAATCCCATATCTCATCTCATACCCATAATGTATTAAACTATACCGTTTCGTCCCATTTGGTTTGGTTGCTCTCACACCAGAGGAATTATACCAAAGTAGAGCAGATGAAGCGGTCTGAGACCACCTGTTCAGGCAGGTCTCAGACCAGTTGATTTGGTGCGCACCAAAGTACCAAGATTACATTCACACCTACGCAAACGAACCGAACCAAGGGACCAAACACGTTTGGTGCGCACCAAATGCTGTAGGTGTGAAAGGACCCTTAGTGTGAACTAACACCAAATATCAGTCACAGGAGTCAAATTAGACTCAATAACAGCAACGTCAGCCGGGTTCGAGGGTCGCCTGGTCGAGGCTTGGATAACTATCCTCGATGACTTCTGTTGTCGAAATGGCTTATACACCACCTACCGGTTGACAAAATGTGGCCGAAAAGTTGGTGGTAATGAATCATTCGGCTGGTTTACCAACCACCATGAAAACATGAGGAAGAAAAAGCTTCTTTTTTTCACCTTTAGTAAACCTTTTTTACAACAACACAACAGCACGCTTGGTGAAGATAGATATTTTGTAGCCTTTTTTTTATTGACAGGGATTTACTGAGTATTTTAAACTCATTGATCTAATTATTTAAGGGATTCATTCTGAAGAATCTGCATTTGTGGTCAGGGCACTGCAGAGTGCAGAAGTGACTGTGTTGTGGTCTGAATACATCACCACTCCAAACTCAACTTAGAAAGCAAAATGCTGCATAGTCCAGATCGATGAAAGGACCACGGTGCAGTTTAACAGATGTGTGTTGAACTTCATACCAAAGAAACCCGGTTTTCACCCTGTTCATCATTCTGCACCAGCCCAGCTCCTGCTTCGACGTGGCTGACATCCACCTTTAAAACAAAAAGACGATCAAAACAGGATGCAGCCAGTACAGCATGCTGAAGACTCCACATTATCAAAAACCTCCTGGCTCCAACCACACACTACACAAAAATAACACATTAATAAAACAAACCAACAAACTACATGGACCTGATCCTAAACCTAACAAGGGTAACTGACTCTACCAGTACGGCACAGTCCCAATTTTCTCTCTTCCACAGTAAAGTCCCCTCAATGAGGGAAGTGCAAGGGAAGATTTTCCCCTAAGAAATGGTACACCACTAGTATGCAAATTAGCGTAGCAAACGTGTTCCCTACATAACGCGCATCATGGACGTGTCTGAGTTCACCCCAGTCCAGTAGATGGCGGTGATACACATTGCCTGTGAACTGCAATACCACCATACAGAAGAAGTACTATTTTCATTCACCTTTGAAAATGCCGGTTCCAACGGAGCTCCTGCCTGTTGTGTGGGCTACGTTGCTTACATCTTCGTTTGATAAATCAACAGAGAAGTAATAGAAGACACATTCGCCGTATGCTCGCAATAGTCGGGATGTTTCAGGAGAACCGCGGTCATGGGCAGACTCTTGCGAAGCCATATTAGACATATTACGAACATCGTCAAATAACGATTTTCAAACCATAACTTAACAGTCCATTGCATATACAACTAACTAACTAACACATTCCAACACATTTCAGATTTTTTTACAGGCGAAAATATTCCGTTTGCATATAGTTGTTTGCACCGGTAGCTGCCATATTGTTCCAGAAAATCGCCGCTGGCTGAGTGTGCAAAGCATCATGCAATATGCAAGGCTGGTCCAGAGCTGATTTGGTGGCGAGGGGCATTTTCGGGGGGGGGGGGGGGTTAGGCACTTCCCCTTGCTCCCTAAAGTATTGTGACACCCTACCACCTCGTGGGAACATGCAAAATCTAGGGCAAGGGCTCAGATCTAGGGCTGGGGTTTGAATTTGGGACAGGCCTCTAAACCTCCTCTGACTGAAACAACTACACATACCTCTGTCACAAACCATGTGCTAACACCTTTAGCTGCACAGTACTCCCACTTGTACCAAACGGCCATGACAACAGAGGGAGATCTGGGTTAACAAAATCTTTATGTATAAATCAATACATTTTATACACAACACAAACACACAAACTAGTGACGGGCAAAGCAGTTATTTCCCATGTATGAATGATTCAAATCAGTTTATGAAAGTGATGACTTCCTGTATGTCTGGAGTACACGATTGCTGGTTTTTGGCAGTGCTGTTACTAAATCCATCATACTATATTGAGATTTTAGACATTTTCTTGCTAAATGTTGGTGATTGTCACATTTTTATGGATTTTAAAGTATTTTAACTGATCAACAGTTTGGCTTGGAACCTCACCAGAGCAGGCACCAGGTACTATGACTGACGGAAAGCAAAAAGAAAAAAAATGGGTTGAGATGAGTCAAGCCCAGTAGAGCCAGAACTGGATAATGGAATTTATCCAAATAACATTCATTTACTCAATTATTCAAAATATGGCCGTTTCATCAACAAGGAGCAAAATAAGTTGTAAGCGTTGTAATCTGGATTTTCATGTTTCCCCATCAACACACCAAGGTTGTTTTCCTTTCTTATTTTCTAAAGAAAGTGTGAGAAATGTGTCTCTTTGAGTAGAAACTGTGAGGAAACGGGAAAATTCAAAACCCAGAAAACAGGAAAGGAAAGGCAAAGGCTGCCCGGGAGACCTTTGATAACCCAAAAGGCTGAAGTCACAACAAACAAGTCGTACACTGGGAAACAGGTAATTGACAGCAAACACACACACAAGTTCTGAGTCAGTGTTTGTAGATACACGGACAATTGAAGACGCCACAGGGAGAAGAATCTCTCACTGCCTCTGAAGAGGAGACAGTAGCTATGTCCCAAATGCGGCCGAGGAAGGGTGGATTCGTCGACCGGATGTTTTTAAATTACGTCACAGCGCAGCGCCGTCGGCTGTCCCGAATGAACCGGTCCACCTCGACTGCTCCGTATGCGGCCGAGATATGCGGCCGACGTTAGCTTGTTTTTGAAGGATAGGTCTGGGGTATCCTTCGCCGCATTTGCTGTTCGCGGTTCGCTGTGTGCTGCCTGTAAGCACCTTGAAACGGTAGTTTCAATCACGCCGTAACTTTCAAACTTTTGTTTTAAGTTAAACTTTAATTAACATATATGTGGTGGTTTTATATAATACTTATTTCACCACGTACACTGATTGTAGTTGGTGGCAAGAAAGAAACATACGTTAATCATTTTATTTTCTAATAAAATGATGCTCGATGTATTCTCCTCAGAGGTGAGCTCACCTCTTCACTCTGAGACATAAATGTTGTTGTCTTTCCTAAAAGAGAAGCGTAATGTTATTATGCCCATAATGATCATTTTAACTGTGAAAGGGGGCAGCAACATGTCATTTAAACCCCCATGCTAAAACTACATCTTCCCTTGTTGTCTTTTGTCTCTGAATAGAACCATTTTGCAAAGAATGGACCTGCAGGAAAATGTAACTCCCTTGCAGGCGAAAAAAACCAACTTAAAAAGACAACTTAAAATAAATATTAAGTAAGGATATGTTACCGGCCTCAAGCCTAGGGGAACAACACGTTTTTAGCAGTGTGCGACTTCCTCAAGCGCCATTTTATTCTGCCTCATATTATCAGAAAAATGCTTGAATCTATAAACAACACATATAAATAATAACAAAAGAAATTACAGTATACTGTGGCTACCTAGTTAATACACGAAAATCATCAGATGATTCTAACCACATTCAAAAATTACATAACTTTAATAACATGTCTACCTGTAGGCTATTTCATTCACTCCTGACACAATATCTCCATTTGCATGAACCAATATTATGTGGTGGCGACTATTACAACAACTACAGCGCCATAAACCACCATAAACTTATTAGAATCATGTCTCAAGTCCAATGAATTCAAACCCATTACCTGCACTTCACATTGTCTGCAGTGAAATCAATAGCTAAAATGCTAGCTTGCTACATAACAGACATAAATTAAGTTCAAACTCGGTTTTATAACACTTTTAAAACCTCATGAACAAGACTGAATGTTTTACAATGTCTAAGCAGTGTACTGACAAATTATTAAGTTGCTTTTCCATGTTTTACATACCTGTGGAACAATGAGAAACAACACGTTTTTAGCAGTGTGCGACTTCCTCAAGCGCCATTTTATTCTGCCTCCTATGGGAGGAGGATGGGCTTGAGTAAGAGTTTTCTCACTGAACCTGGTATCACAGTGCCACCTATGGTCACAAAGTGGAATTACAAGCAAATTACCTGTATGGGAGTAACTTAGAATCTAACTGAAATAAATGAAAATAAAGAGAAAGAAGAAAAATAAAAAAATAAGGGGTGCGTGTGTAATACATATACTAATGAGAGGCTCTTTATTTCCAGACCTCTACACTCTCCCCTACTTTTTAAAGATGTCTCCTGACATCGAGAGTTACATTAACAAGTCAACTCACCATCACAAATTTAATTTAGGAAAAATCACTACTGCCTAGTTTAGTAAGTGCCTCAGTCATCATACATCAAGGTGCAGTCTAGTCAGTCCAGTCTTCAGTCTAATAAGTCCAGACTACTGGCCTTGGTCCATAGTTGATATCTGGGAAAACGGGATTTGGCATCCCAGTGCTTGACATAAAATAGGGTACACATTGAAACACAGAGTTGGCTCCAGGAATCAATGGCTGATATGAGGGTTGACCTAAACAGTTGTAAGTGAACATTCCCCTGGGTTGCGGCACACGTGAGGATCTCCTCACCGTTTGTTCACTCAGTGACTCCAGGTCGGACTCCTCCACTGCTCCTGCTGGCTCATTTTGAACATCCTCATTAACTTCCGGAGGTACGTCTGTCTCCCTAACTCTGTGTAAATCTGGGGGTATTTGTGGCTGTTTTGGTATGTGAGCTGCGTTTTGCTCTGTAACTGAGTCTTCGGCAGCTGATACATGTCTCATTGGTTGGAACTCATGAGCAGAGGGATTAAGATGGAGCTGTGGCTCTGAGTGAGTGACATGAGGTCTGATAGGAGTCATCCTATACACTGGTATGGGCCAGAGATTATATGAATCCTCTTCCTCACTTGACTCATATGAGTCCTGTTCTGACATCCCACTGTTATTAGATCTCTGTTTTGTTTGTTCCTTCCTTTTAGGTCTCATTTCAGTCTCTTCCAGAGGCAAGGCTGTCACTGGCAGCAAAAGATTTCGGTGAAGTACACGGATGGTTTTGTTTCCAGCCTCTGCTTGTACTTTATACACAGGACCTTCACCAACTCTCTCAATAACACGGTGGACTTTTCCCTCCCAATAAGCACGGAGCTTGCCAGGGCTGCCTCTCTCTGAGAGGTTCCTCACAAGCACCCTGTCACCTGGTTGGAGTGTGGCACCTTTTACACCTTTGTCATACTGCCTCTTTCCCTTTGCTGATGATTTTTTGCTATTTTCTGAGGCTATTTTATATGCCTCCCTACTTGCCCATTTTTGTGCAAACATCTGTCTGTCTGGTGTTTCTTGTTCAGGTTTGAGGTCAAAAAGCAAGTCGATTGGCAGCCGTGGGGCTCTCCCATATAAGAGAAAAAATGGTGAGTATCCCGTAGATTCATGTGTGGTGCAGTTATATGCATGCACAATATGAGGTAGATGGTCTTTCCAATCAGACTTTTTTTCTTCCTGTAGTGTCCGTAGCATCTGGAGCAGTGTTCTGTTCAGCCTCTCAACAGGATTTCCCTGCGGATGGTATGGTGTAGTTCGGGAATGAGATATGCCTGCCAACTGTTGGAGTCTCTGAAACAGTGCATTCTCAAATTCCCGTCCCTGATCATGGTGCAATTTTTCAGGGTAACCGAACCTGGGGATGAAATCCTGGAATATTTTCTCTGCCGCCGTCTTCCCTGACTTGTTCTTGGTGGGATACACTTGTGCGAAGCGGGTAAAGTGGTCTACCAGGACAAGAATATATTCATAGCCCCCTTTACTTGGCTCAAGATGGAGGTAATCGACAGAGACAAACTCAAATGGGCCACTAGAGGTTATTGAGCCCATGGGTGCTTTGTTTGGGACACAAGGCCGCTTTTGTTTAACACAAACACACCTTCTGATCACATAATCTTCTATTTCTTTCTGCATGAAAGGCCAAAAAAACCTTTCCCTTGCCAGTCGAGTTACTTTGTCTGCACCAATATGCCCCATGTTGTCATGCAAGTTCTCCATCACCATTTGTTTCAGTTCAGAGGGGAGAACTAGCTGTTTTCTCTGACTAGCACATCGGTACAGAATTCCCTTGTCTAATTTTAGTTTGTTCCACTCATGTACGAGCCTTCTTGTTTCAGGTGACATTTGTTTTCTGTCATTGTCATTTGGGATTTCAATGTTATTACCTCATGAATTGGAGGGTCATTGTTTTGTGCATTTAGCTTTGCTGTGCTAAGTATATATGTCAGTGGGTTGTTATCTGTAAATACTGTAAAAGTAGGAGCATAGTACAGATAGTCCCTGAATTTATCACAAATTGCCCATTTCAGAGCAAGAAATTCCAGCTTCCCGGAGTGCAAATGATAATTTTTGTTCTGCTGGAGTGAGTGCTCTGGAGCCATATCCTATGACCCGTAGTTTGCCTTCCTGCTGTTGGTAGAGTACCGCCCCTAAGCCTTCATTGGAGGCGTCGGTGTGGAGGATGAATGGCAAATCACAGTCAGGATAGCCTAATATGGGGGAGCTGGTTAACAGGTCTACAAACCTGGAAACAATCGTACTGTGCTCAGAAGTCCATTGCACAGGTGTCTTAGATGTCAGCTGACCACTGTTTAAACTTGTCTGGTTAGATTCCTTCTGACCCTGTACAAGCTCAAAAAGGGGCCTGGCAAGTCTGGCAAAGTCCTGGATATAAGAGCGATAGTAGCTTAAGAAACCTAATAAAGCTCTAACTTCCCCCACCGTTTTGGGCTCCCTCTCTCTCAACTGTAAAACTGCCTCCAAGTCCTTGGGGTCTATTTGGACTCCTTCACTTGACACAACCCGGCCTATGTACCTCACCTGCTGTTTAAAAAGTTCACATTTATTTGGCCGCAACTTAATGCCATGGTCTCATTCGTCCAAACACCTGACGTAGAGCTTGTACATG
This sequence comes from Microchirus variegatus, assembly GCF_963457635.1. Taxonomy (NCBI): domain Eukaryota; kingdom Metazoa; phylum Chordata; class Actinopteri; order Pleuronectiformes; family Soleidae; genus Microchirus; species Microchirus variegatus. Next base: position 24,420,698 of record NC_139805.1, on the reverse strand, counting down.
ACCATCAAAAGTTGTTGAATAACACAGCACATCATCTAAATATGGTGAGCAACACTCGTCTCTCAGGCCCTCCAAAACTCCCTCCATGCACCTTTGAAACGCTGCAGGAGCATTGCTGAGGCCGAATAGGAGTCGCATCCACTCATATAGCCCCCATGGGGTGTTGAATGCTGTGACAGGTTGTGAACTTTCATCTACAAAGCCCTGGTGGTAAGCACTCCCTTGGTCCAGTATTGAAAACCAGGTGTAACCTCCAAGATTTTCCAGTAGGTGTTGGATACGTGGCAAGGGGTGTCTATCAGGTATGGTTTTCCGATTGAGCTCTCTGAAGTCGACACACAACCGTAAGCCTCCATCTTTTTTTCTCACGCAGACGACAGGTGACGAATACGGCGATGTCGACTTCCTTATCCATCCTTGATTTAGCAGATTCTGTACATACTCTTTTACTTCTCTGTATAAGGGCTTTGGGATAGCATTGTAACATTTCTGTACAGGTATTTCATCCTTGAGATTGATTTTTAGTTTGAGGTTTTGGATGCAGCCAATATCACCCTCTTCTTTGGCAAAGATGTCAGACTCTTCATAGAGCATTTTCCTTACTGTCTCCTGCTCCTTTTCCTCTAAATGTGACAAGTCAACAGGTGGGTGCCATTTGCCTTGTACTGGGTGATGTTGTTTGTCATTTACCTATTGACTTTGAGCTTCGGAGCATAGTTGAGCAGAGCAGGTTTCGGTTCTCATGGATTGGTTGAGAGGTGCATCATTTTCCAGGGGGCAGTTGACAGAGTTCACCTCTGCCACTTCCTCCAGGGTACCCAGTACTGTTCTCCCTGAGAGGAAGATATCATGCTTGGTCACATTCTGAATAGGGATCTTAACAACTTTGGATGAACCATTGGGGATATTCAAAAGAGCAGGGAACAGTTCTAAACCATCTGGACAGTTATTGCTTACTGTTGGCTCATACAACCTTGTTCCCCCATCTGGCCAGGCCCTGACCCTGCACCGAACCTCACCTATTTGGCCTGCAGGTATAGTAAGTCCTTTTTTTCCTGCCCTGACATCAAACTGTGGAGCTGTTTCTCTTTCATCTGAGACTGTTGCACTGAGGATAGACACTATGGCTTTGGCTGTGCTTTCACTAATATTTAAAGCTTTCCTTAGCAGTAGGCTGATGTCCAGGCCATCTGTGTGCTCATTCCCCTTAATTATTTCTGTGATAGCATTTGACCCCAACAGAGGGAAACTGATACAGTTTCGACCCACTAACATGGGAACCTGCACTGCCACACTTTTATGGTTCACACTTACTATCTCTAAGGTTACATCTATCCAGCCATCAAAAGGCACATCAGTACCATTAGCTGCATTAACTGCTAATGGGTGGCCGGTGAGCAGCGTCTCAATGGGTTGTACTCTGACATTAGGTAACTCTTTTTCGACCCAATCCCTCCCCACTATTGTTACTTGGGCCCCAGAGTCAAAAAGCATTTGGATGGGAACTCCATTGATTTCACAGGTAATTGTACATTGTTTGCCAATGAGTTGTGCAACACATTTTTTCCTTGACTTATTTTGGGTCTTTCCAGTTGCAGGTTCCTTGGTCTGAACAACGTTGGCTTCCACTGGGGGCATTGCAGCCTCTTCAGTCACTGGCTGCCCCTCTCCAGCGACTGCACTCCATTTCCCGACCACTGTTTCTTTAGACAGCCGATGGCTCGATGTCCAACCTGGCCACAGCGAAAGCAGTGAGAGCATGTCAAGTTTCCCTGTTGCACACATTGAGAACAGCGGCCTTTTGAGCCGGACCGGACAGCCTGGGTACTTATCTGGGGCTGTCTAAGTTCTTGGGAAGCTTCATTCTCTGCTTTTGCAGCCAGTTTGCTCAAGTGTTTTGTCAATGTAGACACCTGGGCAGTCAATTCCATGATAGCAGTCTGATTAGCCTGTATGTCACGGTTGACTTCAGTCAGTTTTGCTTTATCAGCTGGTTGGTCGTCACCTGGTTGAACTGAGCTAACGGTTGCTGATTTGGATTTAGTCAGAACACCAAGGCGTTTTAGTCTATCAGCTTCCTCGCTAGCTGACTTAGTGATTTGCTCCAATAAGAAATCGTCAGTCACCTGTAAGTCTCTAAGGTGGTGTTTAAGGTCACTCCCGATGTGATTATTTTTCTCACTTAAACCTTGATAGAGTGTATGGATGAATGTACCCTGTACCAGTCTTTTGTCATAACTGAATTCAGTATCACTTTGCCGTGAGGCTGATAGAACATGCTGTTTGAGACCCATGATCCTATACATGAACTGCTGTGGTGTCTCTTTATCCTGCTGCTTAGCGTTGCTCAACTCCTGAAAGAGTTCTGTGCTACTTTTTTCTCTGATATGAGACCTGAGAAACCGTTTTAGCTCATCTACCTTGAGGTCATCTTTGTTGGTTAGCATTTCTCTGAAGTTACCTGGTTTAGTAACCTTTATCACTGTTCTGATAACCTCAGACTCACTGAAACCTTCCTTAAGACCCTCATCTATTTGCTTGCAGAGACTGTAGTATGAGATTTCAGACCCTGAATCAGATAATTGACCACCATGAATTTTAAATTCTCTACGAGGTAATACACTCGCAACCTCAGTCAGCCTTACCACCTGATCAGAAACACACACAGATGAACTTGTCCTACCACCATTCACAGAGTCTCTGGCTGGAGTAATCGGCTTGGCTGGGGCACCCGCCTCTGTACTGATGGTCCATCATCAGAGTCTCTGCTGTTCGTCGGTGCTTTGGTGAATGTGGGCAATGCTCTATCATGCTGAGTGCCGTCATCTTCACCGTCCATCTCAGTAGGAGCTGTTTTTGTAACAGCTAACAAGTCCTCGACCATATCAAGAAGAAAGAGTAGACAGGACATGCCTCCATCCTCCACGTCCTTCAGTTTCTCACTCCATATGAACTCAACAATCATGTCGAACAGTTCAGGTTCAGTCAATGTGGATGTATCTCCAGTCGTTTCCTGTTTTCCAGTGTCAATTTCGGCAGCCACAATCTGTAGTTGATCACAGGTCAACTCTGGTAATTTCTTTTGCAGCTTCCAGATCAGCACCTGACGATCTGAAGTAGCCATGATAACTGAGTTTCCTGAAGCCTTGACTCTCTGGATGACACTACGGGGAGTAGCCTTCCCTGAAGCCCGGGAAACAGGATATCACAGTTGCAGATCCGACGTCCTCAGATGGCAGTGGTGATCCCGGACGAGCCCCCAAATGTTACCGGCCTCAAGCCTAGGGGTACTCGGGCCGGTAGCTATTGTTGTTGCACAGTTATAAAGACTGTGGAACAATGAGAAACAACACGTTTTTAGCAGTGTGTGACTTCCTTAAGCGCCATTTTATTCTGCCTCCTATGGGAGGAGGATGGGCTTGAGTAAGAGTTTTCTCACTGAACCTGGTATCACAGTGCCACCTATGGTCACAAAGTGGAATTACAAGCAAATTACCTGTATGGGAGTAACTTAGAATCTAACTGAAATAAATGAAAATAAAGAGAAAGAAGAAAAATAAAAAAATAAGGGGTGCGTGTGTAATACATATACTAATGAGAGGCTCTTTATTTCCCGACCTCTACAGATACGGTATGTAGTATGTATATATATTAGTTTGATGTCTGTTCAGTGTTTTACATTATATTTGGTTTATCTTGGGTATTAATAATATACTTTTAAAATGTACTTTCATTGTTGTTTTTGTTGACTTGATGAATCCCCTGTTTCAGGATTGCAAGTGTCAGAATGGGGAAGCCCACTGCTGCAACTTTGCCCTGCGATGTCCTCAGGGATGGAGGCGATGGAGTGCTTCTGTCCCAGCACCTCATCCATACAGACCAGGGCAAAGTTGCAGCAGTGGGTGAAGAGGAGGACGATTGGTGGAGGAGGATGATGATGATAATGATGATGAGGAGGACCCAAACCGACCAGAACCTCAGAGGAGGAAGAGGGACAGAGACGGTGAACTGATCGACCTCCTCAGGGAAGACATGAGGAGAGAAATGAGAGGAGGATGGAGAGACTCCTCTCTAGCCTTGAAAGATGTGTCCCCATATTTATTATATTTTTGTTTATATTTTTTGATAATAAATACACTGTTAAATAGTATCTTGGATTTTATTATTTTAACATAAAAAGCTATATATGTATGTGTGTGGGTGTGTGTGTGTATGTATATATATATATATATATATATATATATGTATATATATATATGTATACATATATATGTATACATATATATATATATATGTGTGTGTGTGTGTGTATAAAAATGTAATACATAAAACAAGCACTATTAACAACATTTACATTAAATAGAATATAAATGTCTTGGTTGAGAAGATCCAGAAGCACAACCAGGGCTTCTCTGCTCAGCCTGAAGTCTGCCCATGTGTCGTCCTGCCTGAAGAATCTTTCCAGCACAAGAACAAACATGTTGATCCTACAATAGTGAAGAAAAACTACTTACTACTACTACTACTTACTTATCAACACCAATCAGTGCCACGCACACCTGATTGCAGTGAGTTGATTCTCCCGCCAACTCTCACAGGATTGAGTGTCCTAACGAGAAACTGCAGACATTAAGAAACCACAGTCTTTTCCCACACATGGTGATGACAAGTTATTGTTGAAATCAGAGCTGAAACAATTAATCAAGCTTTTTTCATGATGAAAACAAGATTTCTGATTGTTTTAGCTTCTTAAATGTTAATATTTTCTTCATTTCTTTGCTCCCACGTAACAAAGAAATCATTCAAACTGAATCATTTTGGTTCGGGGACAAAAACAAGACATTCGAGAACATGGTTCTCATGGTCTCTCATATGTACCATGCTTTATTGTTTATTTTCCTCTAAACAGGATCATAATAGTATATTATAATATGTAAAACTCTACTCTAACTCTCAAACCTGTTTCGACTGAAGAAGACCTCAGGAAAACGTTTACTGACTTTTAAAAATGAAGCCAGACGTGAGCTCCCCTTTCCAGACTTCCATTCAAACGGAGTTCTTTGCGACCAGCAGAGTCGTCCCGTCGTGAATAACAGAGTCTTGGCTACATCCATTTTTTATTTACAGTACACGGTGGAGAGTCCTGGGCTGATCCACCTGTGGTGCATTCACTGCTGCAGATGTTTGAAGACTTTCAGGAACGTCATGCAGGCAGGAGGCGATTTAGTCCAGTGGTTCTTAAAATGGGTGTGTGTGTGTGTGTGTGTGTGTGTGTGTGTGTGTGTGTGTGTGTGTGTGTGTGTGTGTGTGTGTGTGTGTGTGTGTGTGTGGCTCACTGCCAGGGGATCCATTCTTCCATTAAAATGATCTAATATATATATATATATATAGAGAGAGAGAGAGAGAGAGAGAGGACTATATCTTTACTTCAGGCTGCAGTGAATAAAGAATAGTAAATTACTTTTCCACTCTGTAATCTGAAATAGTCCATAGATTATCATCTAATTGCTCAACGTATCATCAAATTATTCCAAGGAAAATAGATGAGGGGGGTACTCTGAATTATTTTTCGTTCTTTCTTTTATTAAGAATCCTCAGAACAGTCAACCGTTCTAACAGTGCCAGACTTTAGATTAGAGAACACATATTCACCATTAACTAGGTGCTTACTAACATGCATATAAGTAGCATATAGCCCTTAATTAGAAAATATTAGGCAAAAGGATAAATCTTGAGCCATGTCATAATAGAGGCAGAATAAGGTGTTAATATGTGCTTAATATTTATCAATAAAGGGCTAGTATGCTACTTGTATATGTTAGTAAGCAGCTATAGTTAATGGTGAATTATATGTTCCCAAAAGTCCATCTTGCTTTTACATACACTCATCAGCTATTTTCCTTTTTACACCTTTTTAACTGCACATGTCCAATCACATTGCAGAAATCAAGTGCTTTAAAGCATGTAGACATGTTCAAAGAATGAGACTCAGAATAGGAGGAAATGTGATTTAAGACAATTAAAATCAGTGTTTCTCAATCCTGGTCCTAAGGGGGCCGTAGCTATGTTCCCCGGGTCCTTTTGGGCGAAAGCGGGGAATATAGGTACGACCCCGTCCTGGAGACCCACTGAACCTGCATGTTTCAGATGTTTCCCCTGCTCAAACATACCTGACTGAAATGTTCAGCTCACCAGTAACTAAAGCGCTGCAGAAGCCCGATAACGACCTATTTGTTTGAATCAGGTGTGTTTGCAGCAGGGGACACCAGGATTGAGAAACACTGATTTTAATTGACTGAGAATCTTGAGAAACTGCTGATCTACTGACACTCAACCATCTCTCTAGGGTTTACAGAGTATGCTCCGAGCAAATAAACCCAGTGAGAGACAGTTCTCTTTGTGACAAAACAGCGTTAAAAGCCAGAGGTCTGAGGAGAACGACTCTCGCTGGTTTAAAACGATAGAAAGGCAATCGTCCAATACAATACAACACAGTCCATGCGCTTTGGGTGTAGCTCAGCTGCACTGCTCAGTTGGACGACTGTCCTTGTCCCAGTATACAAGCACAAGCAGGAAATCTAAATAATTGACTGAAGTGTTTGAGCCTCCACTGTGCAACGTGGCGAACTGCCCCCCACCAACCCTTTCAGCTTGTTAGTATCAGGTGTTCCTGGTTCCTGATTCAAATGGTCAGCACGTCATCATCATCAAGCGCTGCAGAAGCCTGATAACGACCGTGTATTTGAATCAGATGTTGGGGCAAAAAATGTGATCTAAAACAGTGTTTTCTCAACGCTGCCCTGCATGATTTAGATGCTTCTCCACTCCAACACCACCTGACTCAAACACACGGACGTTATCAGGCTTCTGCAGAGCTTGTCAAAGAGCTGATCATTTCAGGTGTGTTGGAGCAGGGACACATCTAAAACATGAAGTGGATCCTCTTCAGGAACAGGATTGAGAAACACTGAGTGAGTCCAGCTTTTAGATATGTATTTTCAGTCAAACTATTTTTGACATTGTTTATTTTACATCATATTTCAAATTTACTGAGTAACTCACGACAGATTGGGTATGACAGCAGTTGACCACTTTATTCGAGATCCAGTGAATTGAGGTGAATTGGAATTTCCTCCCCCCTCCCCTCCGTCCTGCAGGAGGGCAGACGTACACAAAATGTCAGTCAGCAGTATGGGCATACATTCAACTCACCACTCACTGAATTAGTGGCATTTTATTGAGTGGTAAGACGTAGTGAGGAAACTGTGTTGGCATTGTTACTGTATTGGCGTCGAAAAAAAAAAGATTAATTGCACCCATGGTGTTTCCCAATTGGTAAACAGTTATTATAATCCTGCAAGGCTCATGTATAATTAATGAACGATTTAAATGGCTGATGCAAGGCCTCCATCGCTCACACGGAGCGAGGCCATGTACGAAACTGGTGCCGGTTCAAGTGGGTGTAACTTAATTCACAACCGATTCATCTTCTTTAACGTCTCGTGGCACAACACAGCCTCTCTACGTACACACTGTATACAGCAGCAATGTGGAATACGTGATTTTGCAGCGACACACAGCTGTAATACTGTGTCTGCCATTCAGATCGTCTAGAAAATGAATATCATATTCTATTGAGACCATTCTTTTTACTACCAGCATTATCACCCCCTGGTGGCTATTCAATAAAGGAGCCTATGCCCACTTTTACATTATTACATTACATTATTATGTCGGTGCCACACACGACGCAACACCATTTAGATTTAGCTTAATCTCTGATTAAATTAATCTTGGGACGGAGAAAGGATCCACTCATTGCATCGCTGTGTGCTCGAGAATGCTTTTGACAACATGGGAGATTGCTCCTGCAGGTCGTTTCCAAGGGAACAGACTAAACTACAACAAGGTCAGTTCATTTGGACAACTTCTTTTTTAGACATGAGACTTTAGCTATAGTTTCCATTAAATTGTACCAAATTTTAAAGCTCACATAGAGTGGTCCTGTTGCACATATATGTTAGTTATGGAGGTCTACTTACATACATTAACTTGTGTTTATGGTCAAAAACCTCCTAATTGCTGTAAATGAGCCGATAGAAATCTCTCCTCACTGAAGCTCTCGTCAGCCGCGCTATTTCAGACTGAAATCTCACCCCCAGAAGACAGAACTGTCTTGTGATTGGCCAATACCTGGAAGTGACTTAATTAGCACGTCGGCTCTCAGAAGCGCAGCGCCCCCTCTGGAACGGTGGATGCACTGCTACTCATTATCAAAACATTGTTTTAACAATGTTTAAAAATGGCTTCGTCACAAAGACACTGTCGCTAGTGAAACACCTCCACAACGGACGTTCTTCACTTTCTGCGGTTCAATGTACGAAACCGGATGTGCCCGGACTCGTGCCCAGACCAGGAGAACCTGCTGTTCAGGAGACGGGACCCTTACGTCACGATTCCAGGCCTTTTCAGATTGCTTACAGAACCTGAGAATACAATGAATCCCAGCGTTCTCAGCAGTGGCTGAACTGTGGGCTTCATAAACGAGTTAATGGCGCAGATACACACCCAAAAAAAAACAGCGTTAAGTCTATGGGAGCTTTAAAGGATTCTGTCAAATGAAATGCATCCATCCACTGCTGTAAAGTGAATATTGGGAGTTATTTCGCGGAGAAGCTCAGCCACACAAGCCTCCCCTACCCAGCTTGTTCCTCACAAACGCGAGATCTATGGTTCACAAGATGGACGAGCTGGAACTACAGTTGGCTGGGAATCGCTATGTTAAGAACTGCTGTGTTATGATTATAACCGAAACCTGGCTTCACCCGCGGATCCCCGACGCCGCAGTAGAGCTAGCTAGCCGCTCTCTCCACCGCTGGGACAGAAACCAAGACTCCGGTAAGAGCAGAGGAGGAGGTCTTTGCATTTACGTACATAATGACTGGTCAAACAATAGCAAAATCATAGATAAACACTGTTCCCCGGACATAGAATACATGTCAGTTAAATGCAGACCACATTATTTACCCAGAGAGCTAACAGTAGTGATAGTTACAGCTGTATACATACCTCCGGATGCTAACGTTAGCATAGCTCTCGCTAGCCTGCTAAAAACAATAAACACACAGCTGCGCGCGCACCCACACGGAGTTCACATTATAGCTGGGGATTTTAATCAGGCGAACCTTAAGACGGTTCTTCCGAAATTTTTTCAGCACGTTAAGTGTCCAACCAGGGGTGCAAACACACTGGATCATGTTTATTCTAACATCAAGCATGCATACAGAGCCATACCACAACCTCATCTAGGCCAGTCAGATCACCTCTCTCTGCTCCTTACCCCGGCATACACCCCTCTCAGGAGGAGAACTACACCTCTCATAAAGACTGTTACAACCTGGCCGGACGATGCACTCTCTCAGCTACAGGACTGCTATGCGAACACTCAGTGGGAGGTATTTGAACACCAGGACCTGGCAGAGCACACAGAAGCAGTACTGTCATACATCAGGTACTGCATTGGGAACGTCACTGTGGAAAAGAGCATCAGGGTTTTTCCCAACCAGAAACCCTGGATGACCAGCCAGGTCCGAATGCTGCTCAGGAAGCGTGACGCTGCCTTCAAGTCAGGTGACAGGGAACTGTACAGTGCCTCCAGAGCAGACCTGAAGAGAGGAATCAAGGATGCTAAGTCGGCCTACAAGAAGAGGATAGAGGACCACCTCTCTGATAACAACCCGCGACAGGTGTGGCAAGGCATACAGCATATCACAAACTTCAGGGGCTGTAACATCACACCTGGGAACCCAGACGCCTCGCTGGCAGAGGAGCTGAACTGCTTCTTCGCAAGATTTGAGAAAACTGAGCCCCATACAGCCTCACCACCTCCGCAGCCACCAGCACCCAGCACCGTCACACTGACTGTACAGGATTCTGAAGTGAGACGGGTGCTAAGAGCAGTAAACCCAAGGAAGGCAGCTGGCCCGGACGGGATACCAGGGAAGGTGCTCAAAGCCTGTGCAGACCAGCTCTCACAAGTTTTCACCTGCATCTTCAACCGTTCCCTGTCTCAAGCCACCATCCCATCCTGCCTGAAGACAGCTACAATCATCCCCGTGCCCAAGAAATCATCCACAGACAGCCTCAACGACTACCGCCCAGTCGCCCTAACACCGGTCATCATGAAGTGCTTTGAGAGGCTGGTTCTTCACCACATCAAAGACAGCCTTCCTCAGACCTTCGATCCACATCAGTTTGCTTATAGAGCAAACAGATCCACGGAGGATGCCATAGCCATAGCTCTCCACACTGCGCTGAGCCACCTGGAACACCAGGGGAGCTATGTGAGGCTACTCTTCATCGATTACAGCTCAGCCTTCAACACAATCATCCCGGACATTCTGGTCAGTAAACTTGTGGATTTAGGCCTCCACCCACACACCTGTTCATGGATAAAAGACTTCCTCACGAACCGTCTACAGACTGTTAAACTTGGTAACCACATCTCCTCCACCCGCACAATCAGCACCGGCTCTCCACAGGGGTGTGTGCTGAGCCCACTACTGTACTCCCTCTACACCCATGACTGTAGCCCAACCCACCTTGGTAACACCATCGTCAAGTTTGCAGACGACACCACTGTGGTTGGACTAATCTCAGGGGGAGATGAGTCTGCTTACAGGGATGAGATCCTAAAGTTGACAACGTGGTGTTCAGCGAACAACCTGGCACTGAATGCCACAAAGACAAAGGAAATCGTCATCGACTTCAGGAGGCACCGCGCAGACCCAGCTCCCCTCTACATCAACGGTGTCTGTGTAGAGAGGGTCCAGACCTTCAAGTTCCTGGGCACCGTCATCTCGGCTGACCTCTCCTGGACCCCGAACATCACGGAGATCACCAAGAAGGCCCAACAACGCCTGCACTTCCTGAGAGTGCTCAGGAAAAACAACCTGGATGAGAAGCTGCTGGTGAACTTCTACCGCTCTTCCATAGAGAGCCTGCTGCTGTACTGCATCACAGTGTGGTACGCCAGCTGCACTGAAGCAGACAGGAAGGGTCTTCAGAGAGTCATCAACGCAGCACAGAGGATCATCGGCTGCACTCTCCCCTCCCTAAAGGACATTTACCACTCTCGCTGCCTGAACAGAGCGAGGAACATTGTTAAGGACAGTTCCCACCCCGGCTTTCATCTGTTCGACATGCTGCCCTCTGGCAGACGCTACAGGTGTGTCCGAGCTCGGACAAATAGACTTAAGGACAGCTTCTTCCCCAGAGCCATAACCACACTGAACATGGACATGCACTGACCATCCTACCTCTACCACATACTCTCACACATTCTGGCATGTGCAATACTCTACATTTCATGCTGAAATGCTTATTTATTTAATAATTTACTCCACACTATGCAATACTTATATACTGTGCACTACTTATATTGTATATACAGATTTTTTATCCTGCTTAAATTACATTCCAAACTGTGCAATATCTATATTTTTAAATGGTACCCTGCTAAAATCACTTTCATACTGTGTAAATGTTTATATTTCTATTTTTATATACTGCAAAATTACATTTCACTCTGTGATATTTATATTCTATATGCTGCTAAAATCATATCTCACACTGTGATATTTATATTTCTATATTTCATATACTGTTAAAAAAAAATAAAAAAAAATACATTTCATACTGTGGAAATAGTCTTATTTATTATTTTTTATACCCTGCTATGGGTCACGTCTCATAGAAATGCACTTTTTATATTTAAACCCTGCTACAGACCTGCTATTTCATATTGTGCAATAAGAATTTGATGGCTGTATATCCTTTTAATGTAGTACGCTGCAACTGAAAACCCACCTCACGTTAACTAGGGTCACTTTTTCTTTTTTATGTCCTTGACCCATACACTGGTTGTTGTTGTTGTTGTTGTTATTGTTCTTCGTTGTTAGCTGTATGCACTTTCAAGGTGAAGTCAAGTAAATCTCGTTGTACAACTTGTATAATGACAATAAAGGCATTCTATTCTATTCTATTCTATTCTATTCTATAAGTGGTGCAGAGGTCTGAGTCATCACGGATGGATAAGACGTTGCAACTTGATTTTCTTTGTGAAATACAGAAGCAGGACAGACGTTTCAGTCACGTCATTTCTAAATGTCAACGATTACTCACTATTCCACTTATTTGCAGTAACCTTTAATTTGCATGGTAAATTTGTCCTTTCATTCACGTGTTTTATGCACAAATCAAAAAATGTGTATAAAGCAGGCTGGTGGGAAAAACACCTTGTGATGGGATCTGCAGTTCATTTGAGTATACTGAATCACTTGAATCAGTTCATTAAAATGATTGTTCAAAAGATTTGTTCACCGAATCGTTCAGTGCTAAGCAGGAGCCCAGTTGCCCTGCTACGTGACTCACCTCTTCCCTGAGTGCAGTACGTTCGCGCCGCGGGTCATAGAGTGAGTGACAGCACGGACGAGATTCACGTCCTCAGCCACAGTTCTCCAGCTCTCTGTGTGTCAGTTCGTTCGTTAGATTCACGTCCACAGCGACAGTTCACCAGCTCTCAGTTCTTTCGCGAGATTCACTTCCACAGCGACAGTTCACCAGCTCTCAGTTCATTTGTGGGATTCACGTCCACAGCAACAGTTCACCAGCTCTCTGTGTCAGGTCGCTCGCGAGATTCACGTCCACAGCCACGGTTCACCAGCTATCTGTCTGTCAGTTTGTTCGCGAATCATGACTGAGTCAGTGTACTGACAGCGCGAGCGAATCACAGCAGCACGGCAGACACAGTTCTTCTTACTAGTCACTCCCTCGCCCGCTCGGCTGGCGTCGCTTGCCGAAGATTCACGAGTGAGTGACGGCGTCTGCGAACGACTTCACGAGTGATTCACAGAACGCGGCGGTTCCACTCCCGGCCTCCACGATCGCTGCTGAGCTGAACTGAACTAAGAAAGGAATGAATCAGTTCATGAAGTGATCCCAGTCAGTTCGTTCACTCAAATGATTCGTACTTTCTAACGAAAGTACACTAAAAACACCTTTTGTCCCAAACAGCATGGTGTCATTGACTCATACATCTCTCGGTGCATCACAGGTTCACACACATGAACTCAACACTGACTCATCTCCATCACCCACCTGAAGAGCCGGCGTATACAAGTCATTTCCTGTGTCTCACATGAACGCGTGCGGTTTCCTGTCCGCCTCAGTCCTGCGAGTTCCAAATCACAGCCGACGATCTTAGAAAGACTACAGCGATGACAGGGAAATTGGCCTCATCTACTCCCCGAGTCAGCAGCATCCAAAATTAAAACAGCAGCTTTCCGTGTCTGTGTGCGAGACGCTCGGTGGCGAGGAGGGAACAATTTGGCTCAGAAATGAGAGTCACGTAGAGAAAGAGGCACCCTCCTCCCCTCCCCATCCTCGACTTTTTTTTTGGAAAAACAATGTCACGACGAGCAGAGATCGTTTTGTCGAATTTCAAAAGGGAAGATGACAAGAAAATTACGAAGGAGGATTTCAATGAGAGGATAAAAACGTGACTGTTAGGGAATACTAACAGGTCTGGACATAAAATCTTGAGACAAAGAGCTTTTATTTTTTTTTAACCACATGCAGGATGGAGGATTTAAAGCGGAACTATGCAGGATTTTTTACCCTAAATGAACAGCTTTGGAGTCCCCGCTAGTGATGTTGAATGACATGTTGCAGGGAGATTGGAGGCCGTCTTCACTGCCCCCTACTGTCTGTTAGCGGAAAAACAGCCTTGGAAGATCAGGGCTGTTTTTCCAGGTTCTCCGAATCAGACGTAGCCTTAGCCAGGTACCAGCTATAAGATCAAGGCAGCGATAGCGTTATCTTAGCTGTTCATCATAGCAGAGACCGCGAAAAAGAAGTAGAGAAAAACGTCGTCGGAGGAAGCAAAGAAGAGAAAACAACTGAGTTTTTACGGTGGTGTCATGAAATTATTGCAATCTGAAACTATAGCGGGAGCCCCGTACACTCTTAGAAATAAGGGTTCCAAAAGGGTTCTTCTACAAGGGCTGAGGTTCTACCTGGAACCATTTGCTTCTGAAAAACCCTTTCCTGAAGAAAGGGTTTTTCTAGGGTTCTTGGTAACACTAATGGTTCCAGTAAGACCAGAGAACCCTTTAAAACCCCTTTCCTGATAAAGGGTTTTAAGAGGGTTCTTGGTGGAACCCTCCAAAAGGGTTCCAGGTGGAACCTTTATAAAAAGGTTTGGAAACAATCAACGTCACAAAGACACCAGTAGCTCAAATAACCACTTGTAACAACATAATTGTTGAACCTGAAAGCAGATACCACTACAGCAGCAGAAAACATCATCAGGTGTCTCATAAAAGTGCCTCAGTGTGAACACAAATACACAAAACAAAACAAAAAAATCACTGAAAACGGACACAAATCTCGGCCTCCATCTTTCTCCTGTAAATAAACCTGAGTGTTTGTGTTTGTGCCGCCGTGCAGACAGTCACTGACACAGCGGGGATGAAACACAGCTGTTACTCCAGCAGAAAACATCTGGATTCAGGCTCAGCGTGTTTTAATTGACATATCTGGATTCACGTAAAAAAAAATAATAAGACTTGCTGTAACGTCTTGCTGCTTTTCATTTTCGGCACACGGGGCAACAACACAGAGCAGCCACGCCGAGAGCAGTGCCGATTTTCTCCAGACGGGTAAAAGTAAATCATGAAAATTGGACATCGATGACAGAGCTTGTGTCTTGTCACAATAAACACTCTTGTATGAAAACATGGTGAATTATAAGTTAATAATCTTCATTGTTTCGGATGCTGTGTAATCCGGTTTTAAGTCATAATACCAGGTTTAAGATTTAAAGCTGAAGTTTCCAGCATAAATGCCTGGATGCCAATGAATGTGGCCAAAAACGGTTACTACATTAAAATTCAAAATACCGAGGTCTTTTAGGTTTCGTTTTCTGACGTAACTGGCAACCCGTGGTTGCTCGGCAGCTCAGACTCTACTGACTGCAATGATTGGTAGACGGCGGTAGGTGGCGCCACATGCCAAAACATGATTTCAAAACATAAACATGATTTACAGTCTGCAAAATATTTTTTTTTATGCAAATATTTTGGCTGTACTGTTGTTGTTGGTGAGTTCAGTTTGTTATATGAACATTATTCCTGAGTCTCTGTGACATATTAGGAGGATTTTATGGCCAGTTGCTTTTAGATTTATTGTATAATGCACCTTTAAACTACATTTGTGTAAAAATTAAGACTTTTATTTTGAAAACGACTAGGTTACGATTGAGGAGGAGACGTCTGTAAAGAAGTCTCCTCCTGGTCCAGTCAATCAAAGTCAGCATAAAGGCCTGTATACCAATGAGTTCAAACAATGTTGTCCAGTTTTTTTTTGTTGCAATCTACGTCATTAGCAGTGAATCAAAAATCAAAACGGATGAAAACCGACGTCAGTCGCCTGTGAAGCCGCAGAGAAAGTCGAGTGTCGAGTCGACGTCAAGGAGTGAGATCGACAGGACGCCCACACATCTGTGTTACACATCGTGCCTTCTGATTCCACAACGCCGCCGTGCTGTGACTTCACACATGTCCTCCCAAGTTTCCAACAGTGTACAGAGGCAGAATAATGAGAGGGTGTCTGTTTAAAAAAGGGGCCGGAGACATTTTTCCTGACAGAGAAGCAGCTTCGATAATCTGCCTCCATTGTTTCATGTCGCTCTGCAAACAAAGACGTCTTTGTGTCTGAAGTGTCTCCGCGCTAAATCTTCCTTCCTGCCTTTAATCTTACCCCGGTCTTTCTTTCCCCATCTCCTCCTCCTCCGTCACCTCTGTCTCCTCCTCATCACCTCCTCATCACCTCCTGCTGAAAGAAAAATGCATCCAAGTTCAACAATTGTGAACAATTAGAGTGATTATTTCAAAGAGCAAACGACTGCTGTAATAGCACCTATCAGTTACCTATTTTTGTTGATACATTGAAGTGTGGATCACAAAAAGTGCAAGTTGATGGTTGCTATAGTTACACTGGCATCCAAAGTATACTCATTTAACAAACTGTTTCCTCCCTCCCTCTGAAAAATCCTGTACTGAATTCCAATCAGACGTTTATGTTAAAATGTTCATGTTGAAAACTCCTGGATTGCATTTTAGTATGGACTTGGAAGTGAGACTTTTATGGGGTTGTGTTTTACAGTGGAGAACAGACACTGAGACTTTATTCCGACAACTACCGTGAAAGGTGCCATATGTAAGAATGTGGCCAAAAACGGTTACTACATTAAAATTCAAAATACCGAGGTCTTTTATGTTTCGTTTTCTGACGTAACTGGCAATCCGTGGTTGCTCGGCAGCTGAGACTCTACTGACTGCAGTGATTGGTAGACGGCGGTAGGTGGCGCCAAATGCCAAAACATGATTTCAAAACATAAACATGATTTGCAGTCTGCAAAATATTGTTTTTAATGCAATTATTTTGGCTGCACTGTTGTTGTTGGTGAGTTCAGTTTGTTATATGAACATTATTCCTGAGTCTCTGTGACATATTAGGAGGATTTTATGGCCAGTACATAATGCACCTTTAAACTACATGTTCGTGTAAAAACTAAGACTTTTATTTTGAAAACGACCAGGTTATGATTGAGGAGGAGACGTCTGTAAATAAGTCTCCTCCTGGTCCAGTCGATCAAAGTGTTGCTAATACTTCCTGTCAAAAACAGTTCCACAAAACAAATCCCTTTATTTACTGTTCCTCATTAGAGTATTTGTTTTTTCAGTAACTAAGCAACCGAGTGCAGAGCATTTACTAACCAAGGTTGTTTATTAGCATCACCGTGAGCCTGAGAGACCTGAAATATGAAAAAAACACAGCTAATTAAAATAATGATTATAGTTTACGGCTTATCTTGGCTCCACATTATGTGAATTATGTGAAATTAAATTTAAGTCACTATTCGTTTTCCCCCAATATAACATCGTATTAGCAGTTGTCTGTTGTTGCACAGATCAAATGATAGACTGTACAGGATTTTCACCCTAATTGAACAGCTTCTGAGTCCTTGTGATGATTAAATGTGTTGTGTCTCCACTCCCCCTTGTGTCTGTTAGCGGAAAAGCAGCCTAGCAAAGCTAAAGCCCCGTTGACCCAGAGGCGCCAGAATCAGGAAGTATCGCCATGTCTCGGGGTCTCGCGAGAAACACAAATTGCCAATTCGGACACCGTCGGAAGATATGATGTCAGTCACTGACTGGAGGACGATGTCCACACTGATCATCACATCAAAGTTCAACTCTCAGCTATCTCTTCATGTCAGTTTGCTCCCTTTGACTGGCCCCATGTGCTCAAGTGTAACATCTTCAATGGACGCCTCCAGGATTACATCATCGATACGACATTAGCATCGCTTTGTTTCATCTCACACACACACACACACACACACACACACACACACACACAGACGGTGGTGAAGGACAGATGAAGGCAGGTTCTATAGAAACCTCAGATATTCAGATTCATCGATCATCTACATCAGCCAATTCTCTAACTTAAATATTCCACAGGCCAATTTAAACAGAACATTTTGGGGGGTTTTGTTCTCCCAGCACCCAAATCTTAGTGTGTGTTCAAGCTCAAAAGAGTCAAAAAAAAAAAGAGACCTTTGGAAACAACAATGATGTTGTGATCTATTCATCTGCATCCACTTCCTGATTGGAAAGTGATTAAATCTCATTCATGAGGGTAATATTTGGCAGATTATACCCAACCCAGTCCTTTTTACCTCTTAAAATACCATTACATGTACATGAAATGTACGTTTTCACTTGCAGAATTGGTATTTGCAGCTCCTATTTGATTTATTTTGTGTTTTCTTTTGGTTTGGCTGCTGTATTTTGTAGTATATTTTTGATACATGTATGAATTGGTATTACATTTTCATGCCTTTTTCTGTGGACAAAGACGTTTGGAGAACTTCAACAATGGAGAAAAACCTTGGTTCTCAAAAAGAAAGAAAATACTGCCTACGTGTGGACCAGGCCTCAGTCAGGTCTGATATTCTGCTGTTTTCTTAGCTGAAGGATGCAGCAGACTGTTACATTTTCTGTCAACAAAGACCCAACAGAAGCAGAATAATCAACAACATCGACAACAACAAAAAAATCACCAAAAGTCATGCATTGCAGCATTGAAGACAGCTTTAAAATGCATGTTATGGAAAACAACACATTTCCTATCGATTCTCTATTTGGTGTGGGGAAAAGGCTGAAAGGAACCATAGCAAAAGTGTTTTTACTTTAAAAACTAAAAGTTTAGATGATGCTTAAATAACTGAGCTGAGTCATATTCAGAGTCAGGGTCCTGTCAAAGCCTGAGAGTCGAGAGACAAAAAAGTAAAATGAGAAGCAGCCTCCTCCTTCAGATGTGAAGCAGCAGCGGCTTCTCTTCGTCTGCTGCCTCTTCACTCTCATCCACAGCTCCATGGCTTCCTGAGAGGGCTGACCTTTTCACACTCCTCCACCAAATCTGAGAAGAATCACTGTGTGTGTGTCTGTTTTTGTGTGTGTGTGTGTGTGTGTATATGTGAGAGTGTGTTAGTGTGTGTGCGCTGAGGAGGTGGAAGAATAAAACAAAAAACACAACAGAAGAGGAGAAAAACACAACAGATGTGTTGCTTGCTCTCACCTTCAGGAGGAGCAGTCAGAGACTCCGTTGTTTCCACCGAGAGGAAACTCAGGAGAAGTTGAATCAGCCTGAAGTTTGCGTTCGGCGCGCGAAGACGAGTCCGGTGTCTGACGTTTGAGCTCCGTCGCAGACGTCGTTCACAACGACTGACGTCACATGGTTTGTTTCGACGGATCAGCGGAGTGACCTGAGGTCAGACACACACAACAGTCGTCACAGGGAGACATGGGAAAGCTACACTAAGACGATCATTTAAAACGTATTTTTATAGCACAATTTTAACTTGTTGAAAGTATCTAAACATATATGTATATATATATGCATGTATATATATTATATATATTGCACAATGATATACAAAGGTCAGAGCAGGTCACAATCCCACATTTTAAATGATCCATTTTCTTCTTTTACTTTGTAAAATCAATACTGTAAACCTATAAACGAATATAATGCCACAATAAGATAGTCCTGATAAAAACACTGGATGGTCTTTGATGGACAATCAGCATCTTCCTTTCATAATTTATATTATACAGATTAAAGGTGCATTATGTAATAAATCTAAAGCAACTGGCCATAAAATCCTCCTAATATGTCACAGAGACTCAGGAATAATGTTCATATAACAAACTGAACTCACCAACAACAACAGTACAGACAAAATATTTGCATTAAAAAACAATATTTTGCAGACTGCAAATCATGTTTATGTTTTGAAATCATGTTTTGGCATGTGGCGCCACCTACCGCCGTCTACCAATTATTGCAGTCAGTAGAGCCTCAGCTGCCGAGCAACCACGGGTTGCCAGTTACGTCAGAAAACGAAACCTAAAAGACCTCGGTGTTTTGAATTTGCATGTAGTAACCCTTTTTGGCCACATTCTTACATATGGCACCTTTAACCTACTGAGATTTTGCCATCGTAGTGTAATTTATTTTGTGTTGCACTTGTCAGCTGAATCTGAACGTTTGACTCGTCTCGTTCTCACTCTTTTGAGAAGTTCTAACATTTTTTTATGGGAGCAACAGGTGATTACATGAATACATTATACTTGTGACAGAATAATAGCATTTATTAAAGGTGAAATAAGTAGTTTATAATGCCATCTAGAGGAGAGGCTGAAATTTACAACAAAGAACTGCTGCTCTGCTCACCCCCTCCCTTCCCTGAGTGCTACGGTATCAAACTTAACTCAAGCAAGTCCAGCGAATGATTCATTCATTCATATTGGCTTCTTTCTGCACCCATCGGAGTCGCCCCCTAGTGGCTGTAAAGCGCCAATAGCTGATGCCAAAAACAAAAGTCAGAATCAATGTTAAAATCCATAGACATTCATTACAGGCAATATATACAATGCCTGGTAACTCACCTCTTCACCAGCTGCATTCATAAAAAGATGAATAGTTCATTCACAAATACAGGAATACTTTGACAGTAATAGTTTGAACACTGATTTCCAACATGCTTACAGACATAACCATTCAACTTGTTCCGCCCTTACAGTAATGACAGATGACTGGCTCAAGGGAATGGATAATTCAAATAATAATTTACTGGTGCATTATTACTTGATTTTAGTGCGGCATTTGATGTCATTGATCACAATTTACTTATTGGTAAATTAGAATGTTATGGATTTTGTCCAACCGCCATACAATTTATGAGGAGTTATCTCACAGGTAGGACGCAAAGGGTTTATTACACCGGCAGTTGGTCTCACTCTAAGGTCTTGAACTGCGGGGTTCCACAAGGGAGCTGTCTGGGACCACTCTTATATGCCATCTTCACAAACGATTTACCATCAGCTTTGTGTAAAGCAACTGTACAAATGTATGCCGACGATTCCACATTGTATTATGCTGCAGAGACTGTTAGTGAACTGGAAAATGTTTTATCAGCTGAGTTGAATAGGGTTTTTGATTGGATAAAACAAAATAAGTTAGTATTGAACATCTGGAAAACCAAATCAATTATCTTTGGATCGAGTCATAAACTGTCATCTACACCAAGAATGAGTTTGAACTTGGTTGGGGAACCTATAGAACAGGTAGATAAAGTAAAATTGCTGGGCACAATAATAGATAATCAGCTCTCATGGGCAGAACATATTGATGCCATAGTGAAGAAAATGGGTTGTGGTATCTCCATGGTGAGGAAATGTCTTTCTTATGTCCCTGCACACATTGTGGGGCAGGTGGCTAAATCTTTAATTTTATGTCACCTGGATTATTGTGCACCTGTATGGTCATCTGCATCTAAAGCTCAATTAAAGAAATTACAAACTGCCCAGAATAGAGCTGCAAGATTAGTATTACACTGTTCCATAAGAACACACACTGTCGGTATGCATCGTCGACTCTCATGGTTAACAGTGGATAACAGATTGGTTTTCAACACAACAACATTTTTCCGAAACACAGTCTTTTCTTCTCAACCCGTTTTGCTATATAACCAAATTTGCAGGTGTGATCGGGTTCATTCACATTTGACTAGGGCCGCTGCTAATGACCAGTTGATGTTACCACGCCCAAAATCAAATGCTTTTAAGAGAACGGTTATTTATCGTGGCATCAATTATTGGAATAATTGTCCACTGAATATACGGAAACTGAATAGTAAAGTATCTTTCAAGTACCATTTGAGAATACACTATTTAAGTTTGTGAGTTGGGGATGGACAGACAGAATGTAACAATGAATGTAATGCTCTAAGAACTTATTCTGTACATTTATTGATATGTTTATAATGATGTCTACAATGTTTCACTGCTTTTAAATTAGATTTTGTAAGAATGTATTCTGAAAATGTACTGATGATGCTTATAATTATGTCTGCAATGTTTCACTGCATTTAGATTTTGTAAGAACTTATTTGTGGACCTCAGGAAGACTAGCTTGTCTAACTTTGGTGACAGCTAATGGGGATCCTTTTAAATAAACAATAAACAATGAAGATGGTGAATAGCTGCTGTGTACCAAAACAGTCAGGATCAAACACAGGGGAGAACGTTTGGCTGGATCTTCAGAGATATCAGAGGTGGTGAATATAACGCTCAGTTATCATCAGTCTGTCGAGTTTTGCAATATATTTCTCAGTCTCTCACAAAACTATGCAGAATTTATACCTTCATTTAACAGCTTTGGAGTGATTTTGACAGTTGAGGGGAGATTGGGGGCTGTCTCCACTCCCAAGGTGGAAAACCAGCCTTGTAAGATGAGGGCCGCCGACCAACAGAATCAGCTAACTCCGAGTCCACTTTTCCAACATGAAAAATGTAAATGTCTTTGTTGGTGGTAAGTATCACCTGTTTTGAGGTAAGAAGGGATGCAGTGACAGATGTGTGATGCCCTCTAAGCACCAAGCTTACCATGGCGGAATGTACCACCAGAACAACAACGACGTTGATCGATGCACACAGCAGTTGGCCACAGCATGAAGAGGAGAGTTAAAGCAGTCACAGAAAGCTTGTCCTTGCGCCTTCATTACTGTGATAAAACACGTAAATCGGCGAAGCGTCTCTCTCCGCCTCCGATTGCAGTGGCGCCCGCGGCGACTGAAAACATCGACGCTCGGCAAGACGTCACACGTTTCTCACCAGGTTAGGGGCTCGTGAGTAGCTGTAAGTCCTCAGTGTCTCACAGTCATGGGCCGACACCACCGCCATCACTCCATCACTGACTGAAGGCTCTTTTATTCCCATCGACCACAGGACTCAAGAACAGTAACAAAACATGACGGCCAGGAAGAAAAAGGGACACAGGCACAGAACAACAGGCGCTAAAGCTAAAGCGCTAATTAATTTCTCATCCATGTTAATTCATCTGGGCCTCGTTAGAGGGACCCACATAAACAAAACCCACTTAATCCATGGAGAAACCTGGCAGCTGCTGCCACAACAAATCCAATAACTGATTCAGGAGCTGCCGCTTTTGTCGTGACCGTGCTCCACTGATTCAGGAGAATTTGCTTCTGTAAATGCCAACGAACCCAACAGAGTGAGTGAGGTCAAGCTCGTGTGCTGCTAATGAAACACCAATTACACCCAAAATGAGGATCAACAATAGCTAAGAATGAAACCTATTTGGGAAGTTGCAGGTGCCATGTGGTTGCCAGGATCAGATCAAGCGAACAGATTGAATTAAATCTTACAACTCAGGGTTAGAGATAAACCCCAACGTCCAAAATACAATTATTTTCTTACGTTCTAATGTGGAAAACAAGCATGTTATTGATAAATGATAAAGGAAGAGACAATATAGAAAACAGAAAAAGGTAAAAAGATATTACACCCGCTCACTCTCGCGCACCAAAGTCCATTGAGCTAATTCTTTGTTTGGATTTCCTAAGATGACACGGAACAAAACATTTTAATGACTTTCAAAGATTCATTAAAATTATTCCTTACGAGGTTTGCAAATATTTTGAACTGATCCTTTTTCAGGGTGATGCCGACTATTATGATGGTGAATTTCAAGTCATTCTGAGATACTTTTTGTTTTTGATAAGAAAGTCAGCTCCCTGTCAAAGTGCATCAGGGCAAACAGATCATTTCCTGATTTCAAAAATTCATTAAAATTATTCCTTACGAGGTTTGCAAATATTTTGAACGGATCCTTGTTTAGGGCGATGCCAACTATTATGATGGTGAATTTCAAGTCATTCCAAGATACTTTTTGTTTTTGATAAGAAAGTCAGCTCCCTGTCAAAGTGCATCAGGGCAAACAGATCATTTCCTGATTTCAAAAATTCATTAAAATTATTCCTTACGAGGTTTGCAAATATTTTGAACTGATCCTTTTTCAGGGCGATGCCGACTATTATGATGGTGAATTTCAAGTCATTCTGAGATACTTTTTGTTTTTGATAAGAAAGTCAGCTCACTGTCAAAGTGCATCAGGGCAAATGGATCATTTTCTGAATTTCAAAAATTCCTTAAAATTATTCCTTACGAGGTTTGCAAATATTTTCAACGGATCCTTGTTTAGGGCGATGCCAACTATTATGATGGGGAATTTCAAGTCATTCCCATATACTTTTTGTTTTTAGACTAAAGTCAGTTCACTGTCAAAGTGCATCAGGGCAAATGGATCATTTCCTGAATTTCAAAAATGTATTAAAATTATTCCTTAAGGAATCGCAGACCTAAAATAGATTACGGTCAGTCTTTTCTTGTGATCCACTGACTCTGGTGCAGGTGGCAAAGAGAGGGCAGAGGGTCACATAACCACACTTAAAAAAAAAAAAAAACTTTCCCTTTAATCCAACGCAGTTTACTGCAGTCGTTTCCAGTGAGGATGGAATTCACTCACACATCTTCCTCTGTTATCGTGATGTTCTCTGAACACAAGTTAAATGTTATGGACTGTGTCCTTCCTCATGATGACACCTCTCTGCATATCTCCCCCTTTTCCTTTCAGCCCTAAGCTGTCAGTCAGAGGTACCTTGAAATGAAGGCAAAGGCAAATATTAAAAGACTGAATGTCCTCCATGAAGAGCCGTCTTCTCATTGAGGCTATTCCCCAGTCTCTCCTCGCCTCAGGCCTCTGCAATGGCTCTCCAACTCCAGCTGCTTGCCACAGTCAGCCACGTCCTGAGCTTTATCCAGGAGACACGGATTATTTTTTACAAAGCTTTGAAGAAGGAACAAGGAGACACTTTCCTTCATAAAGACACCAGGACATAAATACCAATGTGGCTGAAATGAATTAAAACACAGGTGCTCTTAGTGTGGAGATAAGGCTCACTCTGGGTCACAGGACTTTATTTGGTTTAGTTTAAAAACGTACAGAGACTGTGTTCATCACTGCCGTATTTACACACATTTATGTTACCTGTGATTGGGGGAGGGACCAAACCAATCACACAGCTCAGTGATGTCACTGCGGATGTTTTCATAAGATCAATATGTTGATTAGTGTCATTTTAAAAAAATGGACATCTTTGTGTGCAAGTACAGATAAATACAAGATCAGTGAAGTTATAAAACACTTCTAAAAGTTGCCGAATGTTATTAGTGACTTACAGATATGTAAGTTCTAGCAGTTAGGACTGAACTGCTACTAAAGTTAACCAACAGTTATCATCAGTGAACTTATTGAACACTTTCAGCAGAGTAAATCTATCAGCTTGTGACCAAATTACTGCTTCAATTTCTGGACTGAATTCTCTTTATTTTTGTTGGCTCAGCAGAGAATCTGAAATATCAGCTCCGATTTATGAACAGAATGGAAAGTTAACTTTCTGCCGAGGGAAATCCAGGAACTTCTGAAGCAACACGAGAGAGTACAGATCGAACAGATCCCTTCAAATGCAACTCACAAACGTGAGAAATTTAGCAATCTAAACATTTAAAATGCAACTGAAGTACAATGATTACAATCACATCTGATAATGAATTGAGATTAATGTTTATTTGAGTTGCATGGGCAAACGTCTCAGCACCGAGGCCCAGACACTCTGCAGCCACTTCAGCCAGCTCTGCCAAGGGAACACTGGGGCATTTCCAGGCCAGCCTTGAGATAATAATCACTCCTTAGTGTCTTGGGTCTGCCTCAGGTCCTTCTTCCAATTAGAGATGCCCAAAAATCCTGACTAGATGCCTGAACCACCTCAACAGCTCAACCCCAAGATGAATCCAAAATATCTGTTTTGGTCACAACCCACACCTCGTGTAATGTAGACTGACCAATAATTAAACAGCGGATGACTGGTATAGCATCCGCATCACTGCAGACACCCCCCCCACAATCAGTCTCCAGCTCCACTACCCGTGAAGAGGACCCTGAGATGTTTGAAGTCCTATGCTCTCACATCATCTGCAAAAGGCAGGACCCGAACACTCAGGCCCCACACAGCTGACACCCTAACATCAACCTGCTGTGTGAAGAAATCCTGTCCATAAAAGTTATGAACAGAATCAATGATAAAGGGCAGCTCTGGCCGAGTCCAACTCTCACTGGGAACGAGTCTGACTTGCTGCCAACAATGAGAACCAAGCTCTCAATCTGACAATACAGAGACCACACACCATACACCCAGTACCTCCCACAGGACACCTCTGAGACCTCATGAGACACAATGGTAATGAGGCTTTTCCAGGTCCATGTAGACCGATGTGTACAGAAATGGTCCAGTGTTCCACAGCCAGGACAAAAACAACATATCATAGCATTTATACGTGTACCTGGAGATTAAAGACAAACACAGAAGTAAAATGAAAAGGCTTAGATCTTCGGGTTTAAGTGCATTTAATACAGAGATCTAACAAACAGCCAGAGGCGATTTCAGCTCGGTGACGACAGCGTTAGTGAAACGTATAAAGGATATAACAGTCAGGGGGAGGGGAGAGAAACATAAATAATAACAAAAAAAAAGAAATGAAAATGGATATAAAATGTATTCATCAAGAATAAATATGTACAACGACGTAGCATCCTTACTTCAACACAGACAGAGAAGACAGAAACAGAGCATAAAAGCCTCTTTTAAAACGGTGAAAAGGAAAGATGAGCTTCAACACTTTTATTCCCTGTTAAAAAACAGACGCTTTAAAACGCTAGACAACGAGAAAGATAACATTAATATTACATCAGGCGAAATCAAGTATACCTGCGTAACAATATTAAATGTATGTTAATATATATATATATATATATATATATATATATATATATATATATATATATATATATAAATGTGTCATTTCCAGAGGTAATTAAAAGAGCTATGAGATGTCAGTTTGAACTAGGACATAACACCTACACTTCAAATGTTTTGTTAACTTCTGCAACGCTCAGTGACACAAAGAGCATTCAAACAGAGGCTGAGACATGTTGTTTTCTTGGTCCATAGTTAGTGCGAACAGGTAGTAAACACAAAATAATTAGGTACATTAAAAAAATTTGACATCCTTCATTTTTAAAAACAGATAAAACGTGACCTAACACACGCGCGCACTCACACACACATGGTGTTGCCTGTAATACCAGTCCTGTTAGTTCGTTTTCAGAGAGAAATCACTTTTATTCAGGTGGATCAACAACTGGTTTGTTGTTGCAACCGGTTTGTTGTTGCAACCATACGTCCACACAGTTCCTGGATGTTCTCTGATAAGGAGCTGGAGAAATCTGATGCTGCCTTGCATCAGAGGTCAGTTTCCCCCCCCCCTTCTCTTTCTGTGTGTCCAGAGCTTCAATTTGAATAAACGCTGCTCCAACAGACTTTGACACTTAGCGTTAGTTTTGTACTCACAAGGCCAACGTGGTCGAGTTGTCGGTGAAACCTGTCGGCCAACCTGTGCAGGCTGCAAAGCAGCATCTCATATGAGGTGAGTGGACGACCGGCTGAATGTGTGGTACTTCCTCTCAAACATGGAAGGCAAATGGACCATGGAGGGTGAGTGGTGCGCCTGTAAACCCCAGAGAGAGAAGAAGGAAACAGATTTCAGCAAAACACAATCACAATCTTTAAAAACTGAAAGAACAAGCACAGAGAATGTGCTAATAAAATAATAATAAAAAAAAAAAAAAGAACCTTCAACTGCCTGGAACATTAGAAGAATACATCTGATTAATTCATCAGTCAGCCATTCAACTCTGCTCAATACCAACACCCCAACTGTCATTCAGCCATTCACTGCACTTTAATGAGATGAGTGTGTGAAAGAGAGACGTGAGTGAACAAAGACACCGTCAATGACACAAAGTCAAATCTGCTACTGAACAAACTAAAGCCCAATTTATACTTCTGCGTGAAGTGCTCTGCGTAGGTTACGCAGAGTCCACTGCGTCGACGTAGAGCCTGTCGGGGAGCCTCTGCGTCGTCTCCGACTGCACAAAATATTTTTTAAGTGTCCGTCACTCCGTCAAGGGACAACGGAGACGGCAAGAGTTGCGATTGGTCCTCAGGACAGGCCGAGCGAAGCTGCTCTGTGCCGGCTCACAGTCGCACCGAGCGTCCACAGACACGGGGCTGATCCCCGCCGATAAACATTGACGCCATTGCTCACTGTAGCCAGAAGCACAACAACCTTGCACAGCGACCCCTACTGATCAGGCGGGAAATTGCAGCGTGTGTCCGTCACCACGACGCAGAAGTATAAAGGCTCGAGGCGTCTCCGTGGTGACGCAGTCGGAGAAGTATAATGTGGCCTTAAGACGTTAACTGTGACACACAGACACAGATACACACACACATACACAGACACACAGGTTACATCTTTATTCTGTACTCTGATCTTCTGAGTGTAGTAACCGTTTTCGGCCACATTCTTACATATGCCGTCTTTAACCTCACCCTTTCTCTTCCATTTGTTTCGGAGAACCCTTCAGTTAGCATTAAAACATGAAAATGAAGGGTGATTGTTTTAATTTCCATTTCTGCCAACTGACATTTAAGGGTTATTTCTTAAGGAAGCCTGAAGTAACGCTGCATGTTTCTTTCATAATCCTGAACATATAGGTTTCGTCATCTATCTGCAGAATGTGACTGATTATTGAACTCTCATGGTCGCTGGCAGGTTGTACGCAACAGGTGGGTGTTCGTCGGTTTAATCTCAACAGAGATAACGCTGTTTTTTTTATATCAAAGTCCATTTGTTGCACATGAATGGCTTCCAGACAGATGGGGAGTCGTTAAATGGCTGAGGTGAATGTGGTTAAAATGGAGACAGGTGACTTGCCAGCTGAGACAGCGGCCCAGCTCCCGTGAACACATTGACATTTTAATTCCCTTGAGCAATCTTTTTGTTTGTTTTTTGTCAGCAAACGAGCCAAAATACTCAGTGCATCCGAGTGTGGTGTCCAGATTAAAAGGCACGTCATGACATTTGGATACGCAACACTTTTTTTTTTTGCATTTTTCATTAGGGATAGTTGGTCATGAGCGTGACGACCAACAAACCGAACAACGCCAAATCAGTTAAAAAAGACGTACAAATCCTGAAAATGTACGTTAATCTCCAACGTTTAGCAAGGAAATTTCAAAAATCTCAATATTTAACACAGGAGTTTGGTGTATTTAGTGACAGCACTGCCAAATCGTGAGCAAAATCACAACCTGTTCAGCTGTATTTTAGTTCAGCGACTGTTGTCAGACGGAGTCTGTGCTCCAGTCATGCAGGAAGTACTGAACTAATCATTATAATTAACTGATTCAATACACTGAAAACAACGGTGTTGACCATCACCAGTTTGTGTCGAGTAATGGTAAGTGACGCCTGATGGTATCAGGCTGATACCAAACGGAGTATAGTGCTAGAACTATATAATTCTAGCTATTATTGACTGCTATCAGCAGACAATACATGACTTTATACAGTTGATGGATTCTGGTCCAGATCAGCTAAGAGAGAATAAAACATTCTACATATTAACAGCAGGAGGCTTCTCCCATGAAGTTTGTTAACAGGCCTCCGGCTCTATAGACTAATTTGTACCCTATTTCCTGACACTTTTTTCGAAAGAGTCAAGCAACCAACATAACATATTTCAGAGTATGTTTCGCTCAAGTATTTTCTTCTCACAATGTGCATGTAAGTTGTTGGTCGTCACAGTCTCCATTATCCATTTTGAAAAACAAATAAACAAGCTGAGATGAGTATTTCTCAATAGTGATGATGCAACTCGAGCCAGATGGAGAACAGAGAATACCATGGAGATGATTACGGCCTGTTGTTCAAGCGTAAACTGAAAATGTTGCATGACTCTTAGTTTCGTTGAGCGACAATGGTCAAAACTGTGACAGGAAGTGACAAATTACAAATTACACCCATCACACCTCTGTCTTCATACAACAACCACCGAGTGAACAGCCACCACCAGATTAACCTACGTGATCACAGGAACTTGTTTTTTCCAAATCAACCCTTAGAAAATCTGCTCATCACTATTGTGCCAATTTCTTGTGGAGGAGAAGAATTACTTCCATATTTACAATATTATGGTATATAAATCATACTTTGAGTTTACAATAAAACTTTCTGAATCTGATCTCCGGAGTTGATTTGGTAGAAGAAAAGCACCAGTGTTATGAGGATGCAGATTCAAGTAGAGCAGGGAGTTAGGAAAGGTTTTGGTGAAGCCCTGGTTAAGACGAAGCAACAGTAACTTTTGCTCACATCAGGCTCCGGGATTGACTTTGGCTGTGCTTTACAGCAGAGTCTCCTTGCGTGGACTGGTCAGAACAGCCTTGGTTGGGTCCTGGCGGACATGTGAGGCCCTGCTGGACTCAGATAAGATCCCACCTTTGACATAAAGTTGCTGAGGAGCCACAGACCTGAGCGGCTGATGTCTGTATACGTGCTGGCTAAGTTTAGGCTCGGGGGTTTTGGGGTAGTTGAGCTGGGTGGAGTTTCGAACGGCTGGGACGGACATAGAGGTGGTGGATTTGGTGGGAGTGGTGGACTGTTGTGAAGTGAGGAGGCTTTGGTGAACATGTGCTGGTTGGGTCAATACTGGAGGATGAAGAATGGATTTTTGGGAAGTGGGAGTATGTCTGAGCTCAGTGGTGAAACTGGGACCAGGGCTATGGGCGGGGTGAGAGGCGGAGTTGGGGCCAGGACCGCGGGTGGGGCTGCAGGGGGTACGGATACAGACGGGAACCCTGGTCCTTAGAGGGGGGTGGTCGAGAGAGTTAGAGCGCTGCACCACTGCACTACCCTTTGCAGATTCGCTCAAACTGAATGTAGAGGCAGAGCGAGACATCTAGAGAGGAGAGACACAAGCAGCACGGATTTACATATGATGAATGAAACCAGGACAAGTCAGAGGGAAGAGCTGTACAGAAACAAAACACACAGATGGAGGGAAGAGAATGGAAGGTAACAAAGAAAATAAGGCGTTGTCGTCTGTCTGGAGGAAGGGAGAAGAGGAGGTGGAGAGAATGAACGTCAGAGCCACAGGTGTCAACATAATTAAAATACCTGCCTTTTTAGATAAGAGAATCAGACCGTGCATTAAGATGATCAGTGAAAGTATATAAAGATCATAAATAATTATATAAAGCCAACCAGTGACTGTAAATAAAGTGTTTTTACTCCCACTGTAAAAATATTAATGATGTCATTTGAAGCCCGAGACATGGGGTGGAGCTTTGGGACTAAGGCCCTGCTTACACAACTGAACACATAATCTGTATAAGAACTGCATAAAGTGACATATTGTAGTCCATTTAATTGTCTCTGCATTCATGAGTCCACTGAGGTGAGCGCTAAGTAGGACAGTATATTGGAAAGGAACAGAGTGTGGGATCAGGTTAGGAATATGTGTCATGCCAGATTGACGTGGACCCTCATTTTGAATGAATGGACCCGCGGGCATGTTTGCATGTCAGAACAATTATGCACCTCTCTGCAGAGGTGGTGCACAGCCTTAAGGAATGATCATCCTGTCACTCTTTATTTACAGTCACCTCCCTTTTAATACGTTCCAATCACAGTCAATCTTAAGTGAAGACACTATTGTGAGGTTTTAACCATTAAAAATAGCAGAGAAAACGCTGAATAATATAGGTATAAAGAAAAGGTAGAAATAAAGTCTCAGCACTTTCGAGAACATAACCCCTTTTTCCTTCTTCTTAATAAAGTTAGATCAAAGTCGACTCCAACTGAAAGCGGTTTCCTCGTGGACTGATTGAGAGATCAATGGCCCGTTTTTCAGCAAAAAGGAGACAGAGATGGATAGAAAAGTAAGGCGATTGGGAGCAGATGGACAAAGAGACAGACGGACAACGTAGACACATTCTGATTAGAGCTGAAACATTTAATCGATTATTAATCGATTACTAAATTAATCGCCAACTATTTTGATAATCGATTAATCGGTTTGAAGCTTTTTTCATGATTAAAACAAGATTTCTGATTGTTTCAGCTTCTTCTGAATATTTTCTCAGTCTTTGCTCCACATAACAAAGAAATCATTAAAACTGAATCATTTTGGTTTGTGGACAAAACAAGACATTGAAGAACATCGTCATTCCCAGGTTTGACAAACACTGATCAATGTTTTTTTTAACATTTTCTGCCATTTTATGGACCAATCGATTCATCGATTAATCGTGAAAATAATCGACAGATTAATCGATTACAAAAATAATCGTTAGTTGCCGCTCTAATTCTGATTTGTCATTGTGTTCTTTTTCTCCGTTTGTCAAGAGATGAACTAATAAATGACATCTGTGTCTCAGTCAAGCTCTAATGGAGACAAACACTGGTGAAGGAAACATCAGTAACACACTGATGGAGATATCAGACTCACGGCCAGAGTGGAGCTGTTTTCTTGACTCATGAGCCTCTGGGTTTTCTCATCCGGAGTACTGTTGGCCATGAATGCTCTCTGGATCACACGCTTCGGCGTCTTGGTGAATGAAAATGCCCTCGTCACCTACAAAAATAAAAAAACACACAGTTATTAATACACTTGTGTTTTCCATTGTCGTTTGATTGCTGCATGATCACATCAAGTGTCTTGGGCAGAGTTCTGTTCACGTTCCTGTGCTTGCATAACTGGAACCCCAAGTGATTAGAAGTCCAATTAATCAGTCGTCTCAGTCTGACCCAGAATAAGAACGTTCAAAATAATCACTTCAATTCTCCATTTCTCATATGCTGCAAAAGATTTAACCCTTATTCTTATAAACAAAAACAAAGAAAAAAAAACCCAACTAAATAACATGAGAGTTTATATTAATTATTTCAGACATTCAGACATTGCTTGTTGATTTTCTAGTTGCTAGGAGCTGGGGACAGAACATTTAAACTTTATTCGAAAATGTTTAAATAATAATCTTTATCTGACTGCTAGTGTTGACTGAAAATGAAGCCATGAACATTGATGTAGAAAATTGAATGATGCATTGTGAATTCAAATCATTTGACCAGTGAAGACGCCCAGTCCTGATAGCTCAAGTATTTAATGTTATTAGATGAAAAATTATTGCATTAGTTAAATATATAGGATCAACTATAGTGATGTAATGGTGACGATGTGTTGCCCATCATAATGAAAGCAAAGATTGTATATGATGCCATTTTCTGAATTGAATTATGATGTCATCGATCATATGACAATGGTGAATACTATAAAACTTTCCTTAGACTCTGTTGTTTATAGAAATAAGTAGAAAAAACAACAATTATCAGACGATATTTTTCTTATAATATAAACATTTCCACCAGATTTGAGGGAAAATCCATTCATGTAATAAATTATTTTGCACGCACATTGACCAGGTTCAAATTTAATGAAAATAAGGGATTCCTCTGCTGATGTAATGATCCCCCACAACATCACCTTTTCTCCTCCTCCTTCCATGAGGATGACAGGATGATGAGACCGTCTCTTTTTCTCCTATTTTACCTTTTTGGACGTCTTCTTTATGGCCCTGGACGCTTTGCTCAGGGTGCTATCCATGTCCTTGGTGCTGACCTGTAGTGAGTCTGGATCTGTGCATTGAATCATGTCCTCCTGCTCACAAAACAGACACAGGTCAAGCTGAGTATCAAAAATGATGACCCAAAGTTAACACAATTGATCGATAAACACACTGTGCAAACAATACGGGGTGTTCTGTTAAATCAGCTGCAGAGAGAGAGAGAGAGGGAAATAGTGTTTATTTCTCTCTGCCTCAGTCTGCAGTTCCTTTCAGAGAGCAGAGCTCTGTCTCGTTGGTATTCACACTGCAGCGCTGACCCACTGAAAACAGCGCCGAGGACGCAGCTGTGAGACGAGCACACCAGAGGCCAATGATGCCCCCTGCTGCTGGCTCTGTTAACAGCTGACAGCCTCACCTCTATGCCTTCCAGTGGGATCAAAGATCAGTGAGCTTAATCAAGTCATAAGTCAGTTTTCCTTAATTTCCCTAACCCATTACAAGCTTGCTGATATTTTGTGTGGTCTCATGCATTTATCTGTGCTCGTTCAGTGAAACGGCATGGTCCTTATATATGAACCTAAACCTATGTTACCATAACAAAACACATTTAGGTTATTCTGGATTTAATCTGGGAACATGGACTTTTTACCTCAGGGTTAAAGCTGAGAGTTTTTTCCTTCAAAATAAAAAGGGGGGAACATGGATTTCTGACTTAAGTCTTAAACATTGATTTTAAACAAACTTGACAGTAGCTTAGCGTGTCAATACTTGCCTGGGAGCTTAAAGGTGATTATGATAGTGGAGACGATGATGCTGAAAGTTTAGTCTTCCAGAATAAATGAAACGAAGCAGAGCAATCCGATCCGTCAGCCTCACCTACTTCAGTTTTCTGTGTGTGTGTGTGTATGAATGTGTGTGTGTGTGTGTGTGTGTGTCTTCTCACCGCGTCAGCCCTGCAGATGGTGTTGGCAACATGGCGGCAAAGTGTTCGCAGCCAGGCGCTTTTAACCGTGTCCTCTCCGGTCAACTGGAAGCTGAACAACAGGTTCTCCTGTTCAGTCGGAGGGCGAACCACCAAGGCGAAAGCATTCACACATTCTGAGGAGAGGAAGTGACAGAGCGAGCAGAACAGGCAGCGACAGACAGAGATAGAGGAGATAATGGGGAGCAACAAAAAAGAAGAATACAGTCAGAAAAGACACAAGGAGAATGAGACCCAACGAGGGAAAATAAGAACAATTTACTTTATCCAAACTCCATAACCACCATCACTCATCTGTGTTTAGACTGACAATTGTGTTAACACATGACATCACAGGGTAGTTGTGTGTGTGTAAAACAAATATTTTTCATCACTAGAGTTAAAACATTAAGGGCCTGATTAGCTAAGATTCCAAATAGCGAGCGCTAAATTGCTTGCGCGAGCAGAAAGACTGCGCCCGCTACTGGGTTACGTTTTGCGGGTGAACTACTAAGATTGCGGCCGCAATTGACTACAGGCGCAGAAGTGGTTAAGACCGCCCTATTTAAATGAGGATTTTGCGCGAGTCAAGAGTTGTCCACATGGAGAAAGAGCAGACTCAACGGAAGCGCAGAATGAAATTTGAAGCGACTGAACAGAAAGTGACGTTCTGCGATGAGCAGATAACTGGGATCGAGGCATATATGACATATTGTTCCCCGGGTCCATAGGACCTTTTTATATTATTATTAATATTATAATCCTGCGTCGGTATTTTGGACAGCTCCATCATTACCTGACATATCAAACAAAGAAAACTATGGACTATGGATGTTGCCGTAAAAAAAAAAAAAAGAAGGTGCTGCACTCTCCTCCTGACTCACCTGCAGCTCACTGACAGCTGCCAGGGAGTGAGTTCTGCTGTTTCTATGGATCTAATGGATGAGTGACTTTCTTGTCAATAAGTAAATAAATAAATAAAGCGGATCATCACAACGGCGTTTTAGTCCCAGTCCGTCCCTGGTTTCATCTGTGTTAATTCAGTCAGGCTGAGTTTCCAGTACGCGTGCCAACAGCCTTTGATCTGACGTCAGAGGCGACGGGACAATCGATATAGATGATTTATCTATAGCTGATTCAGATAGTTACATTAAATAGTGATTGTTGTGATTATTTATTGCATTTAAATGTGCCTGGAACTGGAAGGGTTAGGGTTAGGGTAACCTGCCTGTGAGGTTTTGGTGACGTGTGCGCACTGTGCCGCCTGCGGTTCGCCGTGTAGACCAGGTTAGAGCTGGACCCGTTAAGGTAAAGCGGGGTTCCCCGTTCCTCCGGTCTTAACCAGGGAACATAGGTACGACCCCTCCTTGAACCACAAACTGCAGACCAAGCCACACAAGCCCACACCAGTACAAACACACATTTCTCTTCTGGATATCTATGTTTAATTTAATCAGATATACCAAATAAGAAATGAATGTGCGTCATCTGTGAACGCGTAGTTTAACATGCTCTGGAAAAGCGTGATTTCCTGATTTACAAATAAATATAACTATAAATAACCGCAGCCATGTGCACGTCGCGCACCGCTGTGCCAGTTAAGACCTGCCTTTCAAACGTGCTAAATATAGACGCAAAAATAAACACCGCAATCAGTTTCAGGTTTGATAAATCACTTTGCGCGTGATAAAATAACATATTTACATTTTCTCCTCCCATCACACGCAAAATAGCGTGTAAACGCCCCATATTGCATATGCATTAAGGCAAGAATGCTAAATGGGTTGCGGGTGCTATTTTGCCCGTCTGAGGGATGCGCTCCTCGTTGCGCCCTGTTAGTAGATCAGCATCAACGCTAATCTGCGTGTGCAATCCAGTTTGCACACATTTTTGCATGAGCAAAGCTTTAGTAAATCAGGCCCTAAGAGCCATCACTATCCTAAAATCAATCATATATTACATATACCCAGAATCCCCTACAATACGTGTCAAACTCAAGGCCCGGGGGCCAGATGAAACCCGCCACGTCATTTTATGTGGCCCACAAGTGATTAATTGGTCTTAAAAATCTGTGTTAAAACAGGTCTATGCTGCTTTAAGGCATGCGTTGACCATAAACTACATTTCCCACAATGCATGGCGATTGTGTTACCCGCAAAGTGATGGCACCGCCACTAGCATCATGCGACGAGAGAAATTGAATAAGTAATGAATACAGAAAGTTATTTCGCAATATGTTACAGAGTAGTTACATTATATTTTGTTACATTTATTCTGTATGACAGTGACATCTGGCCCTTTGAGGGTAACCATTAGGCTGATGTGGCCCTTAGTGAAAATGTGTTCGAAACCCCTACCCTACAAGATGAAAATATTCTGCTGATCTCATAATTTTCCTTGGAATAAATTGACAATAAATTGTTTGATTAGAAAGGAATCTATTAAACATTTGCTTACAAAATTACATGAATGTATTATTTGTTACACCGGGAAGACAAAAAACATTGTAATTATTTTTAATGGATTCATCTAGAAACATAACTGAAGGATAATAATGGAAACCGACTGAAGATTTCCAATGTCATCTCTCTATTTATTTATTTATTTGTTTTTTTTAAAGAGAGTTTGTGTTACAGGGTCAAAGGAAACCAACTGTTCAGCCACTGTTGTGAACATAATCCTGCTCACTGTGGAACATTTTTAAAAACACCCTGGGAATGAAATGATTTTATGAGCTGACTCTGAAGCAGTGCAGCATCTTTAATAGAACACACTGTGAAACAGCTTCTGCTATAAAACTGTGTTCACATAAATGAATGAAGCTCCTGCTCTGTCATTGTAGTGTGATACAGGGACACTCCAAAGGGGTGTTTAACCACTTTGGGGTATAACAATGGATATAAAACCCCCCTTAGTGAGCAGTAACTGCATTAGCTGTGTGCTGCCGGCATGTGTGTGTGTGTTACCTTCTGTGTCCTGCAGGTCTAGCACTCTTCGGATCTGGGACAGTGGCATCAGTGCGATGTGTTTGAGTGGAGGCGGTGGCCTCGTCTGTCCCAGTGGACTCTTGAAAGTGTTGATCACCTTGTGACGCTTCCTCGCGATCTGTAGACAAATGTGAGCAAAGAAAGTAATGTAAAATTATGCATTTCACTGTGTGTAGGTGAAGATGTTAATTGGCAATTAATCAACGTGGCATTCACTGAGCAGAGGGAGGAAAGAAGGAAGGAAGAAAGGAAGGAATGGAGGAAGGAAGCAGGGAGTAAAGAGGACATTGCATTGTGTGTCCTTGTTATAGAGGCAGTGTGAGTGAAGAGTGTGATTATATATGAACACTAGAGTTAATCAATGACTAGTGATGATGGAGGGGAACAATGAGGCCACCCACTCAGTTCACCACACATAAAGGACTATATGGAAAGTGTGTGTGTGTGTGTGTTGGAGTTCAACACAAAAACACACAACGCGCCTGACACACTGCCATCACCCACCATGTCTCCATCATTAGAGCCTGCCCTGTTCTCACGCTGCCACCCTTTGCTAATTAACACGCACAATGATTATGTCAGCTGTGATGCACTGCACACATGCTTTTCACCTTTTAAATCAAGGCGCTTTTTTCCTCAGCGTGTCTTTAAATTAGAAAGGCGCTGAGATCCAGCTGATCCCCGTTCTTTTTATAAACCCACATACAAAGAGAGAAAGAGGAGGCAGGTGGTGTTTCTCTCAACCTCACAAGAGCTTAATGCAATGAAAACCAAATGTTTAACGTAATTATCTGTAATACAATACTGGTTAAAACTGATGGACAGCTTTTAAAAATGCCCTGGCACTCACATTAGCCTTGTAAAACTAGATCGAGGTTTAAGGGGCAGATCTTAGACTGGATTCATTAATAGATTTGGTATTATAAATAGTACTTGTCGTTATCCAATTTGTTCCGGTACAAATCTGTGCGAAGTGTGACTACAATATGTCAAAATAACTTACGGTAGGTTCAGGTATTTTAAATAAAATTAGTGTAATATCACGTTCTTGGTTCTTTTTATAAAATAAATACATGTTTTGATAAGTCATTCTATTTTAAATATGTTTTTATTTTGTTTTAGTAATGTAACAGTGTGGCTATTTTCATCTTGCAGCTAAAAACACGAGTGATGCGGAGGATCCTGACATGAACCAGCTGACCAGACCTTTTTAACAACAATAGTCAGTCAGTCAGTCAATCTTACAAAGCACCACTTCCTTTCAACCTGGCTTTGAACATAATGAAAAAAATAAGAGCCGCTGACTCCAGTTTCTTACTACTTATATAAAACTTCCGCCATAACACTTGACAGTAAAATAGCTAACAATCTAGTTAACTCTATGTTATTTTTAGTGTTAGTAGTCATTCCACAACTATCATTCAAGGTAACAGAAGTAATGACACTTTGCACATGTGCAGAACAAATCATGGCAATAATTATAGCTTATATTCATGATTCTTAGAAAATAATAACACATTTTAATAGTATCTGTCATTGTATTAGTTAATTCTATAAAATAAAATACGCGTTGCATGTCATTCTACAACTGTCGTAATAAGTTAGCAGTGCCTGGAACTAGTTACACTTTCACAAATCGTGTAATGACAACACTGACCAAATTGTGTTGGTACTAATTGGAAATAATTCACATAAAATCAGCACTAAATTTCAGCATCTGATATCTCACAAGTGAAGAGAGGAATGTAAAAGCAGCATAAGAGTCCAATCAAGTAAAACTGAGATGTTTGGACAACGGGTCGTGAAAATGTTCTCAGTAAAAAAGGTTAAAAGATATATTAGCATTTGTGTAATTCACACCTCCAGGCAGTCATTGAAGAGGAAGAGCGTGACGTTTTCTCCGCGGTCACATGGCTGATCTCCGAGGGCAATGGTTTCTACTCGGTAAACCAGGCTGCGATGAGATGACAACAGGTTGGCCTGCACAGAAGACAAGTTATTGATGTTTATATCAAAGTAGATACCTTTTGCATGGGGTATGTTGCAACACAACGGGAATGCATTTTTACTTTAAGATTATAGCACCATTATGTATTTGTATTAACATTAAATATATATATTATATACAATTATAGCACCACAGACATGAAAACTTAAGAAATTGAGACTTACGGGACAACCATCAACTTCATAAACAACATCAAAGATCTGCTTTTGTCCTTCCGTCTTCCTCTTGTCCTCATTGATGTGGCTGTTTGGGAAGAACAACAGAGAAAGCTTTAAATATCTGTTGTAGGTTCTAAATGATACAATTCTTTCTAGGTTTGTTTTTATGGGGTTTCTGTCCTAGGCTTACAGATATGGCATTAAAAACTTCAAATCACAACTGTTTGTGTGGACTGGTGAATGATCATTTCAGAGACCAGCACATCTGACAAAAACAACAGTACATGCACTCTCCTGTCTTTCTCCTGTTGTTTGATGACCTCAACACTCTAATGCTGCCACATGATTGGGTGAATGGGCGGTTGCCTGAATAAGATGTTGTTCAGATGTTCCTAATACATTGCTTGTTGAGTGTATATCAAGATGTAACTTACGTTACTGCGACCGGAGATCACATTTACATATCCCCCCCGTCTACTCACGTCATGACTTCTTTCAGAGAATCAATGGCTTTCTCCAGCGCTATCTTGTCTGGGTTGTCATTTGACGTGTGTTTCCTTATGTCTGTACAAAAGAACGGGAGAGTGGGGAATGAAGAGACAAAATGAGGTGAGTGCAAAAGAAAAGAAAAGAACAGAACAATGAGATGCAGGTATGAGGTGGAGGTAGGAGGCAGGAAATAAGAAGTAGATGTGAGGAGGTTATTTAAGGTAAAAGTGAGGAGGAAGGCAGATATGAGAAGGAGAAAGGAAGAAGGTATGAAGAGAGGATAGGCAGGACATAGGAGACAGGTTAGATGAGGAGAAAGGAACAAAGTATGGAGGAGGAGCAGGTAGGAAAAAGAAGGTATGATATGATCAAAAACAATAGGAAGAGAGTGTGACATAAAAGGGACATAAAGGAGGAGATGGAAGCAGGTGGGGAAGGAGGAAGGTTTGAGGTAAGATGAAATCAGCACAAAATATTTTCTGGCATGACCGATTCACCAAAAAGTGTGTGTATACATGTATGTGCTTGTGTATGCCCAAGTGTGTGTGTGTGTTACCGTTGAGCAACAGCACCACACTTGGCAGCCTCTGCACAGGTCTGATGAGTAAGTCCACCAGTGACTGTCTGCCACATTCTGGCTTTGCCTGGTTGATCTGCGATATATAAAACAGACTCAGATTAATATTTTCAGCACTATTCATCTGTCACCACGCGAGTCAGTTCCAACTTCGGCTCGCTTGGTCGGTGTATCAAAAGAAGTTGGTGAAGTTGTGATGTGCACCAGCCGACATTACTTCACTGTAAACACAAAACACGCAGAAACGCTGTACACAAACTATTCATGCTGGTGACAATTTACAAAACGTGACATTGTTTTACGGTTTTCTTTGTCAACTCTGATGCAGAGTGTATCTGTGTGTGAAAATCCACCAGTTATGTACACACACACACACACACACAGCAGTCCGTGATGTACAAATGTAAAGGTCATACCTTGAGGAAAGCGTGAAATCGGGGCTTCTGTTTCTCACAGTGAACAATAGTCTCTTTGCACATTTCGAAAAAGTTGACAAACGGCGGGTAGGC
The DNA here is from genome assembly GCF_963457635.1 of Microchirus variegatus. Lineage (NCBI taxonomy): Eukaryota > Metazoa > Chordata > Actinopteri > Pleuronectiformes > Soleidae > Microchirus > Microchirus variegatus. The sequence goes on along the minus strand of NC_139805.1, from coordinate 24,379,927 downwards.
CTTCACCAGCTCTTTGGACTTGAGAGAGAAGAGGAGGAAAGGTCAGACAACGCAGACAGAAACAAGAGCAAGGTTTCACATTGACAAACTTGTGTTCATTTTTTGGTTTGCTTGGTTTTGTTTTAAGTTATGGAAAAATGCACAACGTTTCCAGACTCCCAAAGTGTGGGCTGTACCCCCTGGAGGGCTGTGATGGTAGTGCAGGAATGCCGTGAGGTCATAACATTAAACAAAGAGAAAGGTTCAGTTTTGTTATTAAACTTCAATTTAGGGCTGTAACCAAGTGCTATTTTAATAAATGATTGATCTGTTGATAATTTTCTGGATTAATGGATCTTTAATTCTGGATCAAAAACTGTTCAGCAGTGTCTATTGGTGTCTTCTAAAACTCAAAATGATGATGTTCTCAGATCGCACTCAGAAATTGTTGTAAAAAGAGTTTTGTTTTGTAATTATGCAGAAGCCTGAATCAAAGTTCAGTTTCAAACAAAAATAAATACATTTTGCATAAAAACACATGATCCCATCATCTTGCATGTTCATCAGAGTTGTGACTTTTCACATTGGAGACCAGCATGTTTTAGATCTTTACTATGGAGCCACAGTGCTTCATCTCCATAAACTGGGACAGAAAAAACTTGTTATATTTACATGCTTTATTTTAAAACAAACCCATAAATAATGCAAGAAGAAACCAGTTTGTTTGAACTCACATATTTGAGAATGATGTCTCCCACACTCTTGTCCTCTGACCAGTCACTCAGCAGTTCTTCAAGGTCACTCTGATGAAAACAAACCATTGTATAATGTAAATACCAGGTCAACAGCGCAGTGTCAAAAGGTAAACACAATCACAGTGACGTGATCATTTACACATCCCACCTTTATTCTGGTGTGAACGTCATAGATGTCAGGGATGCTGCCAAATATTGTCTTCATCTCCTCTTGAGCGAGGATGGGTCCGCCCACCTGCCCCTCCTTCTCCAACGGATCTTTGAAAAGCTTCAAAAACAAAATAAATAAACAGATATACAAATAACGGTCTATGAAACAGACCGTAATCAACAATCAAGACAGTAATCAACAGCTCTTCATCTCCACCCAAGCATGCAGTGATTACTGAATGAGTCAGCCAAAACTGTGGATTCCCTGTGATAAATGATCTTCAAGCAGCATTTAGGTGATGTCAGCATGTGGCAAGATTGTTTTTTTTTTTTAAGAATTAAAAGGTATATTTCAGGATTTTATGAGCTCATTGAAACATTGCTGTGACCAGGGACAACATAAAAAAAGTAATTTAACCACCATCTTAAGATTGTGTCTATTGTTGTGCCTTGCTGTTAGATAGTACTACTTTGTCTCCTTAAGGAAATTGGATTGCAGCAGCAATCACCCAGCCGTCCACATAACGACAATAACAAACATTGCATCACATCACAATAAAGCTTTATATTCATATTTACACTACACCTTTGTCTGAGCCAGCTAGACATTGAAGTAGTTATTGCTAGAGTTTGGAAAATCAACAGCTTGTGGGACAAAATACATTTTGGATTTCTCGATAATGCCAGGCGTCAAAGCGTTTTAAATAAAAGCACAATAATACATAGCATTGAGCGGCTCAGGCTTTGATAGGGGTGCCATTTACCCTGTTGTAAGGTGATGTATCAAAATAATCTTGACAATAGTTTGAGGATTGTGGATTAGTTTATATTTATAAGTTACACAAATCCTTGTGTGGGGGATTCGGTTTTCTTTTGTCTTCTGCTGGAAAAAGTTGTCTAAAAGAAAGGTAACAATTCTTTTTCGGTTGAGATTCTTTAATTTATATCTGTTTCTGCAGTCCTAAGTCACATAAAACGCTGCATTGTTGTGGTTGTGTTCATTGTCCGGCACAATGTCATGCTACAAGTCCATGAGGCACAGCCGACACACCGCCTACCAAGTAAAGCTACTGTTCTCAGTCGAAACACAAGGGCGTTAATGCCCCAAACCGTACTGCACCAAATTCAACAGCACCATGATGGAAACACAGCATAACAAACAGACTATGTACAAGTGCCCCATACTATTCCTCTGAAAAAACCCCGAACAATCTGGACTGAGTAGTTTAATTCATTTATATCAGATATAATTCACCAGTGAGGTCAAGGGGCAGTAAAACCAAGTACAATACAAAAGAGAACAGATGACAAGAAAGTCAGATGAGGCATAAAATGGGACTGAATTAAAATGAGGAAGAGAAAGAGAAAGAGATATTTTAAAGCGGGAAGGAGACAGAAAGAGAAGTGGTCAGGAAGGTCATTTTCTCCTTCACTGCTCAGCAGTCCGATTCTCAGCAGGGACCAACTGATAAGACAGGCAGTGGAGGAACAACCACACACACACACACACACACACACACACACACACACACACACACACACACACACACACACACACACACACACACACACACACACACACACACCTGTAGGACGGTGTTTAAAATGTCTACATAGTTGCTCTCAGTCTGGTAGAGCTCCTTGGAGACCTGCCACCTGGCTGACTGCTTGGACACGACCGAAGCAGAACTCCTGGACGGCTTCGAACTCTCTGGAATAACAAGATGGACAGTGAAGGAAGGGGAGACGTTTTGTTTTTCATCCTGCAGTAAAGCTCAGACGGAGGCTGTCTTAGGCCTGTCCTCAACAACTATAATAAATTAAAACTGAATAAAAACAGTTTGTGCCATATAAAATGTGTTTACTGGTTCAATGTTATGCTAATTTAATGAGATTTTAAAATTGATTAGAATGACAATGTTACACTGCAGTGAGATTCTCCTCCTGTATTTTAGTTAGAGCTTCAGAAATATTGTTTGAACAAAATCAGGACAGTGCTACACTGGTGCACGGTGATACTACTACACATACAGTGGGTGGTAAAGACCAGTATTTCACATTGACATATTTCAGCAGTTGAAACTAATTTACCCGAAACTAGCCTGTTAACGGCATCACTCTCTACCTGAAGAAGACCCTGACCTTCCCATGTTCTTCTCTGCTCCTCGTCATCCGACTGTTGAAGGACACTTGTCCTGCTTTTCCTGTCTGTGCAAAACCTCCTTTTTCTCTTCCTGTTTTTTTCTCCTTGCTTTCTGAACTGTTTCCTACTCTGTCATCTAGAATGAAGAGGTGTAATTAAACCCAAAGTACCAATGGTTCCAGTGCCTGTACTTTACCTGGAATCAAGCAGGAACCTTTCAGTACTTGCCATCTTCCGTCTTACCTGCCAAAGCCTTGCATGTCTCAGGGGTGTTTGAGATGTCCAGCAGAGAACCCATGGACAGGGAGTGCTCCGCTGACGGCCTTTTACGAGGTGGAGGGAAAGGGGAGATCTCGGTCTCTTTGGTGAACTGAGCCAGCGTGTCCTTGAGACGTCGCCGCTTACGGTTACTGTTGGGCGTCGTGAGGGACAGAAGGGACACGGCCTTCTTCATGGCTGGACTGTCATTCTAAAGTGCAGAAAGACAAAGAAAATCATGTAGTAGAGTTACAAGTATAATCTTACAGTTTGAAAAGTGATGGCTAGGAAGTAGGACTCAATTCTCACTTCATTTATGTCAGTAAATATTTTTCTGAGTCTCAATCAAGAGTTCCACCTCTTCTTTAATAAATCATGATGTTTGTTTTGTAAATTATGTTCCCATTTAGAGGAAAATTCACAATTTAGAACAGCAGAAGACGGCAAGAATTGTTCAATAGGTGCCTGGTTACAGGGGACGTCTGACAACTCCACTTTTCAGAAATGCCGCACTCTTGAGTCTCATCATTCTTATGTACTGGACCTTTAAGAGTTAATCTGTGAGTCTATGTGAACATTTGATTCAAATTTAAAAGGATTCTCTCAAGGCGTTCTGAGGATAATGTGTTTATGAGGCAAAAAAGAATTGATTCTTACAGTCAATGTGACTTTTGACCCCTTAATTATAATAAGGTCATCCAAGTGAGTGTGCCAGATGTAATTAAATGACTTACAGGTAAGTAATTTATTATATCACAGTCACATAGATAAATGAGGTCACAGTCAGTGACCATGGCCACCACATTCTTATCGGTTAATTTTTGAGTGTTGGTCAAATTTAAGAAACGATTTTTTCTTAATGTGTTCTTGAGATGAAAAGGCTGAGGCATGGAAAAGCTAAAGCTGTGAAGAATCTAATCAATTCATCGTTGGGTGAACACCCGTAAAAATGACCCATCATACACTCACCTTCTCATACAGGTACATGGACTCTCCGGCTCGAGCATCCATCTGAATGCTTCCCCAAAACCACTGCAGCAGACACACAAGAAAGAAATGTGTTTTATCCACGACTGAATAAGGGAAAAAACATTTCTGATACTATAATGAGACACACAGTGAGGCAAAACAAGCCCTATTGATTGTAAAGCTATAACTACAGCTAAACCACAACTCCACCTCAAGCCCATGTATTCATGCACTGGAAGGAAAATCTATTATTGATAACCATCTCTGACAGCACAGACACAAAGAGACTAAGACTGCATCGACTGAGGTTTAACTTGAAAGAATCCTGATCGGATTATGATTCAACTTTCTTTTTAGGACGGGAACATATAGACGATTCATTATTGTGTGCCAAAGCCTCAGAGTGCTTCAAATATTCTCTTGATCTCAACATAGTACCAGAGGAGTTTTAGACTTATAGAAGCAGAGTTGAGTTCAAGGATGTTTAGTTTCCAATCTCAAAAAAGAAAAACGAACATGCTTTTACATGTTTGTCTTATTAATTAACACGATCCCATATCCAAAACATATTGTGAAATATGAAAGAAAACTTGAAGGCCTACCTCCTGTTTGACCACAAAGAGTCTCTTTGAGGGAACAAATGGCAGCTCTTTGACTGAGTTTTCCTCCACCACCATATGTGTGCAGCGCTCATCTCCACCCTCAAGATAATGGCCACCTTACACACACACAGAGAAACACAGAGATGATTATACATAAACAAACACACATCGGACCTCCAGAGTTGTTGTGCCATTTCTGCAACACATGTATTTCTATATATTTTAATTTGAGTATTTTAACATCATCACATTTCTTAAACTATGGCGTAGAGACATAGAGAAACACAACAGCTGCAGAGACAGATTGCAGTGTGCTGCAGCACTGACCATGTTTAAGAGTACGCTCCTCCATGTTGGCTTTTTCCTCCTCTGAGAAACCCAGAAAACTCAGGACGCAGTCCTGAAACGGAGGCACTTTGAACTCTGTCCGAAACTCCTCGTCTGCAGCATGGAAGCTCCTGCACATGAAGGAGGGAGAGGCACGAGGATGTCAAAAAGTGGCCTCATTCCATCATTACGACAAGTGTGTTTGTGATCAAATACTTTTAACATGCTGTGACACGTCTTCCGTAATTGTAAAATTGCACTAAGACACTGTTCATCAAAGCAGTAAATAGTTTAACAACATAGAGGAGAGCTAGGGTAAAGATGACACCCAGATGTTTGCAAGTGAGTGACAGAAAAATGGCAGAAAGTGCAGCCTGCTATTGCAAGCTTTTCCAGACTTATTGACCCGAGCTGTAAACCACATGGATGAAAGATCCACTCAGAAGCAGATCTGACACAATGAGGTCTCACTCTGTTGGACTCACAGAAAACCTGTGATTATTTTCTGTAGTTCACTCACTGCTGCACAGTAGTGGTACAGAGTGAATCTTTGACCACATACAGACACTGAATCACAGGGAGAAAACAGTTTGTCCTGAAGCGCAGCTGCAACAAACTGCCGCAGAATGACCATGAAAAGCTGAGGATTTGTAAATTGTCAATTTAACTTAAGACAAAGAGCACGTTTACACAAGATTAGAATAAATCTATCCATCGTGTTAAAAATTACTTTTAACAGAAATTCAAACTGAATCAGCATTTTGTGAGAGGGTGCGGAAGCTGCTCTCTAAAGCTGCGTTTTCTATCTATTAATATCTGTCATATTTTTAAGTCACGAAAATCTAATTTCTCAAAGTCGAGAAAATGCCATGGGGAGTTGAGTGACTCCTGCATCTTTATGTTAAGCTGGACAAGCTATATCATCAGCTCATCAAGACCAAGATAATATATCATCAAGATAATATCACAATATTCCACAGACTGAAGAAACCATATTTTTGTTTTGTACAGATTGCACAAATAATTTTAATATGTTTTTCAATGAAAATGAAAATAATTATGTAAAAATTACGACTCTAATATTGCAATGTCAGTCAAAATAATCGCAATTAGATATTTTTTTAAAAAACATGCCAAAATTCAGGCCAGAACAATTTTTGGACTGACAAGGAGAATGATTTTATGCTCCATCAGCTTAAATTTGATTTTTTTTTTTTTTTCTTTTTTTAAGTAAATGGATGATGACTGGAGCTCAAAATGCTAAAAACTAAATTGTGAAATCCACCTTATACTAACAAGCTGAAAAGTAAAGTGCCCACTTTACCCCGTAGCAGAGCAGAGGCGGACACAATTCTTGCAATAAATCAACTCCCCACTAATGTTTGGATGCTGGGACAAGGGCATTAGTCAAAATTGAACAGCATAGTTTGACTATGCATGGAAATGTAGTGAAACAGCTCAAATCAGCTCAGGGAATCTGTCGACAAGAGAATCCCTCAACTTAACTTACATGTCATCTCTTCTTTCCCAGGCTTTATGAATCCACGATGGAGTGAGGATGGGTGTCCCCAGACACACTGCCAGCTGAGAGAGAAGGGAAAATAAAGGACAAATTAGAAAAGACGCATCTTTAAAATTAACATAAAAAAAGGCAGGAATATTATCTCTGCAAAAGTTCGTCACTATAAAAGCGTCAAATATTTTCAGTACAATGATCCGCCAAGTAGTTTTCATTACTAATAGACCATGACTTACAAAAACGACAACATCATTTGAAAATGTTTCTACTTTCTCTTTTTTATTCAGGATCAAAAAGTCTAAAAAGGAAAAACTAGACTAGACTGAACATCACAAAAAACAAGAATCTAGTGTGGAGGCCCAGCATCAATCATTCAGAGAGAGTCGAGCGTCAATCTATTCATTTATCTATCCCATTATCTTGGTTTGTCTTCATAGAAACTATGTATTGAACCGTGTTTAAAAAGAATACTATATTATCACTTTTGTAAACCATAGTTCCTGTTTATTTACACAGGGGTGATGAAGTGCACTGGCCTCAAAAGGAGGTGAACATAAAATAAGTATGTCTGCAACGTTCAAGTTCAGTTTTTCCGATGATCTTTGTTCAAAACTTCTGTGATAGTACTTTTTGGATGCCACTGGACTGTTGAGGTTTGGAGCATAAACACGATATAAATACAGACTAGAGGTGGGCAAGACATAGCGTCTCAGATAATATCGGGATTTGGATTGCAGTTTTAAAGATATGCAAACTGAATGTTTATCCAGAGTTCAATGTTTCTACACTGTAGTTCAGTTATACGTTTAAAGAAATAAGAGTTGTTTTCCTGAATCATTGTGTCCAGTGATATAATCTGTAAATAAAATCAAACTTTAAAAGAATATCGACTCATTTGCTTCATCGACAAAATATACAAGATATTGTTTTTTGCCTGCATCGCCCACCCCAATGCAGACATCACACTTCATTGCAGTACAATAATGGTATACGGCAGCAAACGTACCCTATATTTCTCGCCATTTGTTGAGTAGGCGATGAGATGAGTGACCTTCGTGCTGAAGTCTTTCCGGATGGTTCCACCCATGTGATGAACAAGATTCACCAAGTTCTTCTACATGGATAAAAGAAACAAAAACAAACACACGAAAGCTTAACACACAGAGAAACAATAAATAGAAATGGAATATGTCCAATAAATATTTTAAATTAATCCATAGATAATCCAAAACGAAATTGTGTGAAAAATAGAGCTGAAACAATTAATTGATTACTAAATTAATTATCAACTACTTTGATAATCGATTAATCGGTTCAAAGCTTTTTTCATGATTAAAACAAGATTTCTGATTATTTTAGCTTCTTAAATGTGAATATTTTGTTCGTTTCTTTGCTCCACATAACAAAGAAATCATTCAAGTTGAATAATTTTTGGCTTCTGGACAAAAAAAGACATTCGAGAACATGGCCATTTCCAAGTTTGACAAACACTGATCAACGGTGTTCAACAGAAGCGATAAGCCTGAAATATCCTGGTGGAGTACAGTGGATTAAATTAAGATAAGTATGTCGCACTCACCATTTCCTCTTTGTTCCTGAAGCCGGTGAAACACAGCGACAGGCTCATCATGGTGGTGGAGTAAAGAGGACGACAGGAGAACGGCAGAGGCTGTGCAAGACAAAATGTAACAATTTAAGTATGGACCCACATGACAACCTTTATGCTGCAGGTCAACTACTTACTTCATTCTTCGCAGCACAATGCAGCAGTACGGGAGGCCCGACGATGCGGTTGTCACGTTTGTAGAGGCAGCTGTAGTCTGGAGAGTCAAAGTCTGTGAGGACGAACACCGTCTCAAAGTCTGTGCTGTCTTCATCACTGAAGTCGTGGACATTGTCAGTCATCATACACGGGGTGTTGATGTCCTGCACAGGAAGAATATAAAATATCTTCATTAAAGTGCATAATCAATCTGCAAACTACTGGAGAGGATCAGGTTAGTGAGGCTGTTGGTCAAGTATGAGTTAGTTAGAAGGATTTTTTTCTCTCATCAATGAAAATAATTATGTATTATTATAATATTAAAGTGTGATCATTTCTAACATATCGCACAAAAAGACAAAAAACACCAATGTTAGTATACATGTCATGATTTCACAACATCACGTTGTTGACGAACACAAACCTGTCGTCCTATTTTTATTTTGCAGTTGCAGAGTTTCATGTACCTCAAATATTGAAATCATTTCACTTCCTCAGTAAAACGTGAGCCTGTAAACGCACCCAAGGCAAAAAACCAAACCATGTATGATTTAAATAAGACAATAAGTATTCTGTGAAACGTTTTCTTACAGTTAATGTACCAAAGTCACGATGCTCTTAAAACTGGAGACAACCTAATCTATCAAAAAAAAGGCAGGAGGCAGCACACGGTCATTGGCCTTAACATAGGGTAGAAAATATCCTGTCACCATAAAACGGAAAAGAAAATCATTTGTAAATCAAAATGTTTTAGTCTGGAATCAAAGCAACAAGTCACACACAAGCTGAGCATGAGAGGTGAAGTAATTAATACGTGTTACCTGTAAACCAGCCAATAAAATGAATACACACATTGATTCAAGTACATGACAGGCAAAAAAAGGGCAGAAGACATCAGCTGATTAGACACACAAACATGTGTTAGGATCCACAATGCTTTGAACACCTGTCTGTCCGTTAGAGGAATAGTTTAACATTTTGGGAAAACAGTATTGTTGCTTGTTTTTCGTAAAAAGGAAGAAGAGCAGATCAATACCGATATCATGTCTGTGTCTTAAACCCGGAGCTGAGTCAGGACGTGTATTCCCTGGTGCAATGTAAAGCCCTGAGACAGATGGAAATGATGGCTGAGTCTGCCCATGGTTCATGAACACAGTGTTCCTGCAGTCTAACACTGAATGCTTTATACAGTGTTCTTATACTTGAGAAATAACTATGCTGAGGCAGCATATAAAAAAAACTTTATTCCACTTAGTGCACAAGCAGTGGTATTTTTTTAAACCACCTGTAAAATCTGTCATTATGATATGAATGCACTGACAAAAATCTACACATAAAAACCAGTGTGATAAGAAGCAACTGGAACAGAAACCATGTTACGAGTGGGCAGACACGTTTGATATAGCAGTCAGCCACCATGGGATGATGTATGATCTACTGTATGTGTCCATTGTTAGTGTTATGGTTGCCAGATTTGGTGCCATCCCTCATCACTGCATCTGGCAACTTGTGATTTAGATTGAAAATGTTACAGCATTTGCAATAAGTGCTTTTTTCTTGTTTCAGCGTTGCTAAACAAAGATTATGACTCCAGCTCTGTGAGACGTGACACCATTATTGATCTTCTCAAAGGCCCATTTACATATTTCACAGAATGCTAACTCTTTCTTTAAGAGGAGATGACACACAAACACCAAAGCTTGTCAGATGCATTGCCAATGATTGCTCTTTGCGTGGAACTTTCCAAGTCTATGTTTTTGCCCCTTTTCTCTATGGAGCTCCCCCTACAGTTTCTCCTAGCCATGTGCATTTGTAAATCAATTCATGTTTCTTGCAAGAGCCAAGACCTCTTGAGACCACTCTGATCTTGCAATTTTAACGTCAACAGATAAGTTTAAAGGCCAAAAGATGCCTAAAAGAAAGTGTTTAAAGCATGTTTTCATTTTACACCTCAAGACTAAAGCAACGCATTTGACATTTGAGTGCAAGTCTCCGTTAAAGAAGAGCCATCCACATATCACAAGTATCACATCAGTTATGTTTAAATCAATTCACCATCAGTGAGTTGGCCATGCACAGTGATTGATTGAGGAGCCCGTGTGGATTAAGACTCATGCAGCACCTCCCAAAGTTCCCATCAAAGTGTCACACACTGTACTGTACCATATTGACTATAGATTTTATCATCATTTTCTCCTCGGCACCCGCCTCGCCTTTTCTTATCTTTACCACTGGAACCTCCATTACTCTGATGACCTGTAAAAACCAACCAGCATGGAGTGTGTGTTAAACATTGGCATTTGGAAGGAGAGCAGAACAAAAGAGGGAGGAGGAGAAATGGAGAAACAAAGAAAGAGTGCGGGAGTCAAATTCATATAAATTGACCGTACATGAGGACAGGGTTTGGGATGAAGGTGAGAAGGAGGAGATGGGTGAGGGATAGACAGGGTGGGGCTCATGTCCTTGCAAAGTCTAAAGGCAGTGACTTCAAACAGTTATCAGGCTCTGAGGGAGTCGAAGAGGAATCCTTTAAAAATTGATGTAAAAGTTCAAAGCTGTTGGGATGAGAGGACAGAAAGGGAACAGAATGTGAAGAAATGGCAGAGGGTGGCTCTTTTTTTCAGTAGGCTGACTGAGTGATGGCAGTGGGCGGTCAGGCAGACAATCGGGAGCGCGCTGATGGAGCTGTCGGCAGATGTCTTTGGATGTGGCGGTGCTGCAGATTGGCAGGAGAAACAGATGATTTAAGCAGAAGCCTTCGGAAGTGACAGGGCACAGGAGACCTGCGAGAGAGGTCTTTTCTCGCTGCACTTAGTCGGCCGCCACGCCTCCGAATCACCTTCAGATGAAGCTACTCAGAGACACGAAACTCGATGCTGCTCCCCAGAGCGGATACAAACACTGTGTGTGATTGACACGTAAATATCCTCGTGAAACTATGAACACTTTGTGCTGCGCGTTTAAGCAGTCAAATCAGATACAATGTTGTTGCGTTAAAAGGAAATGTATTCGTTTTCCCCAGACATCTAGTGGAGTTTGTCTGCTCAAAATAACAATAATACACGGCTGGAGAAAGCATGTCCTATAAATTATATTTTCCTATTATTATAAAGTAAGACAGTCATGGTGGAGACGGTTTGGTCATGTGCAGAAGAGGGATAGTATTGTATTTGACAAAGGGTGTTGAAGATGGAGCTGTCGGGCCGGAGGAAAAGAGGAAGACCACAGAGAAGGTTCTTGGATTTTGAAGAAGGATATGAGGAAAGTTGGCGTAACAGAAAAGGACACAGGGGAGAGGACAAGATGGAGGCAGAAGTAGTCGTCCAACAGTGGCACATTAGTTTGGTTATTGGGCAAAACTAGACATTCAAGAACATCATCATTTACAGGTTTGGTAAACAGAGATCAATATTTTAAAAAATTTCTGAAATTGTATGGACTAAACAAGTCCACAAATATAAGCCAAATAAAACAATGAGACTCTTGCTTGAAAAAGCCCCTTGTGTCAGCCTGTCATTAAGTCAGGCTGCGGCAAAACACTGATAACCCGGTTGTCACTGTGATGCACAAGTATTACATAACCAAAATGAGAAATGTACTGTGTCTGAGTAAGTTATCATGTTTTTGCCTGTTTGTCAATAAAGTTATTATCGTCTACTCAGACAGCCTGACGTTTTGTCACCTACGTTCAAGTGGCATAATAACTTCTCTTTCACACTCTAGTCTGTGGTACACGTCTGGCTCTGTTCTGTGAGAAAGAGAACTGGCATTTTCTTGCAAATAAAGATGCTTTTCACACCCAAGGTCAAACACTGAGAATTCAAATTACACGAAGGGGGAAAAGATACTTCACATCTATCATCAGTATGATAGTGTCAAATGTCTGTTGACACTATACTGAGATGTTATGATGAATGCCTTATGTAACTTGTGAAGTATAAAGCTGTGTTCCAAAACCGAACCGTTCAAACATTACAACGCTGCCCTAACTTGCAATGGAACTGCTGAGCTGGTCACTGAACGCAATTGACCGGATTTTTTCTACGCGAAAAGCGGGCTCTGATGAACCTGAATGTCCTGGAGGGACATTCCCGGCTGGTTACACTAGAGATGCATGGGGGAAATGGCAAATCTCATGCCTGGCTGCACTAGACATAGAGGATGTCGAAGATGTGTACATATTCACATTCATGATAATTGGAATGTTATCCTTGACATGTGGAATGTACATCCAGATTCGGAGGCAGAGGAAGGCCTCCATGGAGCAGCTTGAGACGAGGGTGGACATCGCCACGATTAAGAATGCCGTGATGGGGTTGCGCACCGACAACTCCGCAATTCGAGACTGCGTGGTACAGATGGGAGTGGATGCAGCCAAACGAGATGAGCTGGTGAAACTAAGCGTGGTGAGAGCTATGCGAGAGAGGGATGAATAAATCGGCGGAACCGAGGCAACAACTTGAGACTGTGATCGCTCGTGATGGTTCGACAGGGACACATGTACGGCCGTGCATGTAGTCTGTTGACTGCCTTGAGATGAACTGCAGCCTTATGCTATTGTTGCTGCGACGTCCAAAATGTCGAAAGTTAACATGAAAAAAAAAAAAAAAAAAAAAAAAAGAAAGTAATAAAACTGTATGGGTAATGGGGGCGGGACTAGATAAGCTTTGCTTCTCCCGCTGTCCCTTTCGGTCATGTGTATGAATATAAATGATGATGTATGCAGATGTTGATTACTTGTCATGCCCGAAATAAACGATTCATTCATTCATTCATTCATTCATTCATTCATTCATTCAGTATCATGATTTAACCCAGAAGCTTGTTGTGTCGACACGGGTGATAAAGGCCTGTCACTTGAAAAGAAACCAGTGGAACCACAGCGGACATTCAGGGTTAATGGAGGAGCATCATACCTGCAGAGCTTTGACCAGTGCTGCATTTCTGCTTGCTGGTCCCACCAGGACGATCCTCGTCTCCACTTTTGGCAGCATGTCTGAGAGAGGGACACGGCAACATGGTGAATGAAGAGGGAACACACAAAAATGACAGGAGGACAGAGACAGATTCTCTCTGTGATTTCAAGTTTTCTCATTTTCATTCAGCCAGCGTAATCAGTCAAACAACAAGACACATGTATAATTAAAAGTAAAATAAAATAAGAGACAGGCTGCATAGAAATTGGATAATTATAAAGTAGCAAGTTGGTACTTTTAGTAAGAAAAAAAGCTCATTATAATTTACATGAAAAAGGGAAGTTTATGGGTGTTGAATGCATATGCAAACAGCACATGAAAGACTAGTTTTAAAACACGTTAATTTAATTTTTTCCATTATGTCAAACAATAACTATTTTAGGAATTAACTATTTTGAGAGGCCTGAGGAATGAAACGGGGTCTGCTTTACGGCAGTGTTAATAGTTAAAGAGATGCTATGCAAATACTTTTTATGTTGTTAAAGTAAATAATAATAAAGAATGACACAGAAGGACTATTCGAGTTCTTTACCTTCACTGTTATTGAACTATTTAAAACCATATCGAGATATTTTGTAATTTTCAACAAATTAATCTTCTGTGATGCTATCTTTTCATTTTAAAAGTAAGTACAGTATGAGTGAGTTTGACCAGATGATCCTGGAGAAAGGACGACAGGTTCTTCACCTCACTGAACGGGTTTCTCACAATGGACTCCACAAACACACCCCTGTGCAGGAAATCAGCAGCACACACTCGCCTGCATACCTCATGTACAGAATAGGTGAACATACGGCTGAGCAGGAATGTAAACCCACAGCAAGTGCCTTTTGGGGGGTATTAATGCAGTGTTCTGCTGAAGTAACAGCCCTTTCATTTCAACACAGATGGAAATCTGGATTCATAAACACAAGCCTGAGGTATCTGTTCTGACACTGAAGTGTTTGTTTATTATATCTGCTGCTTATTTTCCTATTCAAACAGTAGCAGCATCAACTTAAGCAAAACGAAGGAGAGAACAAGTGACCGTGCAGACTGACCTGCTCCATCTTCACATGCCAGACCCAGAAACGTGTGGTCCTGAGTGGTTTCAGCAATCCTCGAGTCATAGACTGAAGAATCCACCAACAGACTGCGAGCAGTACATAAAGTCACTATGCTGGTGTCAGCCATGGCAGGACGCTGAGGAGGCCCCAAACTGTCTAAAAACAAATCAAAAGTTAGATGACACGAACCAGACACCAGAGGACCAGAGGGAGAGCCAAAGGACGAGGTTAAGGGAGACTAGAAGACACAGAAGGGGACCATGGGAGACATAAGCGGCAGACAGCAGAAACACAGAGGTAGAGACAACAACGCGGAGAAGGGGACAGAGGGAGAGACAGCTGAGACACAGACAAGAAGACAGAGAAGGAGACAGCAGAGACAAAGGGAGACATAGAGGAAGAAACATGGTGATGGTGAGACAAACCAACAGAGAAGGGAGACCCAGACGTGGGGAAACAGGGGCACATAGGACATAGAGCTGAGGACAGGGAGGAGCAGAGGGGGAGACAGCAGAGACACAGGGGGAGAAAGTCTAGCAACAGAGAAACAAAGCAAAGGGGTGACAACTGTCAAACACAACACAAGGCTTCAACATGAGAAACAAACTTTGACATTTCAGCTGAAGAGAATCTAAAACATCTGTAAGCTGTGACGACGAGACAAAAGTTTGTTCTGTAACTTTTGCAAATACGTGTCAAAAGTGCATGAGTTTGCATAAGAACAGCCATGAAACTGCACCTGCACCACCCAGGATCAATAATAGTTGATGTCAGATCAGACTGAATGATAAATCTCAGTGTATGGACTAAAGGATTCAGTCATGTTCTGCTTGTAGCGAAAACAAGGTAACAACGTCATAGAAGCATCTAACTACACTTGACTTCATTATTAGGTCCACGAGATAATTAGCAAAAAACACAGAAGGCCAAGTAATAGTAGGTGTTTTTCTACGGCAACAGATTCCTTTATCTACATGTGCAGGAGTTAACTTACGTCAACGTGTTCGGTTGGAGAGAAAAACAAACTTCAATTAAGCAAAACTTACCGACTGCTCAAGTTATGGTGCGCTTAAATAAGAAAAGAAAATTGAGTCTTCGGTGTTCACCCTGCTGCTGAACCCCCTCAACTGAATTAGCTCCCTAGCTAACTTGGCTAGCAGCCGAGCTAACGAATCCACAGCGCTGTGGACAAAGTCCGGTGATTCCTCTTCAACACAATCTACAGAAAACACGTAACACGTCTCTGTTCAGCCTCTGGAATCAGCACATGTTCGTCTTCATACGTGAAAATAGAAAAGACTGTCGCAAAGTCGTCGCTTTAGTTTGCTGATAGGGAAAACAGGCTTCATAATAGTCCGTAGAAGTTCTCAATTCAGACTACTGCTGCCGACAGAGCTCAATTCAAAAAGCAGCACAACAACGGAGCCGCGCGCTGATTGGACGACAGTGAGAAAGCGTCAGGAACGTCCGTCCGATGAGGCTGCTGATTGGTCAGATCATTCAAATCTCGACGCGCACTGCTGGACTGCCAGAACGACGTGATACATTCACGTACTGTCGGAAATAATCCCTCGCTCATGCTGAAAAGGAAACAACTACTGATTTTACGAAAACACACGTGTTTCATACCAGTTTAGAATTTAACTCAAAAATACATGTAAAACATGTCTGATTATTCAGTGGGATTTTATATTTTAATCTATTATACGAGTGATTATCACAGTTTGTATGTGGACCCAATGTCCCTATATAAATCAAGTTAAGGACAAATTTAAATAACAATCTATTTTGAAGTCCTTCAATCTCAGGGCAACAAAAAATCCAAAAAATGTCCCAGACTACCTCGGGTTCAGTAGCACCAGTTTGGTTCATATAATACATGCATGGTTTGGTGGCAAAATATTTTAACCCGGTTCAACTCAAATAAATAGGTAAGGGGACATGATATGTTAAAAAGGGAACTTGAAACTTTATTATTGTTTTTCATGGAAATTCGACTGCACACCACTTCCATTGATTGTGCTAACCCGGTCTTCCAAAGGTGTGTTACCTGGTTTGGAACACAGCACCTTTTAATAAATTATTGATTTGTTTCTGTGGAAGAAATCAAAAAAGTTACTGTCATATACAGAAGGAATATACATGGTTCTATAAGTTTCTATTGTTAGTCTTCTCCCTTGGAGCGGAGGCCTTGAACAGTTAGAACACAGAGTTGCTCGATCACATCTGAAGAGCGACTGATCACTGAGTCAGAGAAGCATTTCATCACATGACATTTTTTTTTTTTTTACGTTATGTGAAAATAAAATGTCATGTATTTACATTTGCCAGCTCGGGACATGAAAACATTTCTGCTGCCAAGCTCCAATCTCACCATAATGAAAAACACATTTGAATAAACTGTGAGATCAGAGTAAAAGGTTGTGAGGATTCTTCTCCGACGGCATGTTCTCCGCCTGCTGACTCACACTTCAATCGTCTTCGTGTGAACACCCATCACCCTCGACTGGTGTGTGCGAGACACAGTGGGGCGTCTCATCTCTTCCTTCCTCACCGAACTTCATTATCCCAGTCTCGGGAATTGTTATGAGCAGTTACAGTTTCAGATTAGTGGAAAAAAGTTTGTTTTCCAGCAGGATAAAGAAAAGTGTTGGATGATCACATGCAGCTGTAGTGTCTCAGAAGGTTCAATCCAGGTGAAAAGAAAGTGGAAAGTTTATTGCTTCATTTCCAAATTTAATTTTGAGTTGTTGATAATAATTTCATCATTTGATGTCAGAGAATATGACAGGAACATGGTTGATAAGAAATGCTGTTTTTATTTAGTTGGTAAGTGCTACACCTAGAACCTCCGTATCAATCCTCACATGCTCCGTAAAGCTTTGAATAATACATTTTGAAAATAAAAAAAAACAAATTCATATACTGTATTTAAATCGATATTAACACAATGAAGATGTATGTACATTACAATGACAGAGTACAATATACAGACTTATAGATACATTCTATATTTTAAATTGCAGCAGGAAACTGTATTAAAGATCTGACTTTTTACAAAGATACATTGTTTATTTAAAGAATAAGAATGAAGATAGTTCATGAGACACGTGGGAGGTTTTCCTGTACAACCAGTGAAGGTGCTTCAAATATCTGACCATTCATTCATTCATACACTCATTCATTCATCTAACCATTTTGACTGATTACGGTTTCTTTCCTCCAAAAGTAACTTTGTTACTATCAGTCGCCTGGTGACGATGTATCCTCTTTATATCCTTTTGTTTACCAAAAATAAACAAACTTACAGTAAATAAGTGGAGGAGTCATCGGACCTCTGATCACCCACTGACCGGTCCACAGATTTACATCATCAGTAGAAAACTCTGAGAATAATGTACAACACAGCAGTCACACAGAAATCCACAAAAATATACAATATGAGGCTGAACTGCAGACGTAGATCCACAAATTATGTAATGCCCTGTTGGCACTCACTGTACAGTGCTGTGATGAAGCAGATAGTCGGAAACAAACAACCAAATCATAATTTTCCCTGAAAAATCACTTCAGAGGAAACAGCCTAACAAAGCAGAGTGTTCTCAGAAAGTGACTGCCTGTGAAAACCACATGATAATCCCATAATGTGCACACGAGAACAAGAAGAAAACATGACGTAGAGCACCATCGGTCACTTTATCCTTCACTTAAGCTTCAGTCGTTTTCTCTGTGTGAAGAATAGACTTAAAACTTTTATTACTAATCAGCAAAAGCGGGAAATTCTTCAATCGCTTTTCTTAAAAGATGCATCTGTGCAGGGCTGTTGCAACATGGGTCGGCAAAGCAGGCATTTCTCAGGTGGACCTGTTAGTCCACTGTACAATGTTGGGAGAATCCCTTTAAATTTTCATGAATGGTTATATACAGAAGACTGCAGTGACAAAATGGTGAGGAAACTAGGCCAAAATGGAGACCCTAAAGTCTCTTGAAACCTGTTTTTACACTGTTTTAGCCCACATGCTATTGGCTGACAATGAATTAGACACCTGCTAATAGAGGTTTCGAGTGTAGACAGCAGATATCTGGGCCAAGAGTCTGTCTTTCATTCATTTTCACTTTTTTAAACGATCGGTGAGATATGATGCCCAAAAATGGAATTTGAGTAGAGAGACCAAACTGGATTCTTTTTTTTTCACTTTCAATTAAAAAGCTGTTTGCCAATGCATTTTTTAGTCACTGTGTTCTTCTGCTTCACCTCCAGGCAACCAAAGCCTGCTCAAAAGGTGATTGTTCTAACTAAAAATAGAAACAAGAAGGCTTCCAAACAGTTTCTGTATATTCACATGCAGAGATTAACTGTACATGAACACTCACCTGTACACATCATTAAAATCTCAGATTTGAACAGACAACAGATTGTAATGTTAATGTCTGTCAGAGGTGGAAAGCGTACTGAAATATTCCACTCAAGTAAAAGTACCAGTATTTTGATCAAATTTTACTTAAGTAAAAGTACTGGTCTAAAAATGTACTCAAGTTAAAGTAAAAATTCACCTGTCCTCATCATTCATCATTCATTCGTCCTCATTGTTCATCATTCATCATTCACCTGTCCTCATCGTTCATCATTCACCTGTCCTCATCATTCCCTGCCAAAGTTTCCGGTGTGTGAATTTGCTTTTAAAACTCAGGCCATATTTGTTTTACTTAGTAATGGATGTGAAAACATAGCAAAGTGCAGTACTTCAAAAAAAGCTTAATTAAAATTAAATATTTAAAAAATGACTTTTAAAAGTACAAGTACACAAAAAAACCTACTCAATTACAGTAACGTGAGTAAATGTAATTCATTACTTTCCACCCCTGATGTCTTGTCTAATGTCTAACAGCGTGCTAACATGATCAACATGATAAACCGTGTTTAACCATGTATGGATGTGTCTCTCCATCAGTTCACAGAGAAGAGTATAAGAGAAATATCTTACCAGCTGGCTGAGAATAGAGACAGAGATCATGTACAGGATCTAATGTTATGTATTCTATCAGGGAGAGGAAAGGCAAGCAAGACATGCGTCAAGGTTCTCCTGGAGAATGCAGTTCCAGTGTCTTTGTGTTTTCAAACCTGACGTATCTGTAGCATCTGAAGCATCTTAAGAAGCTGTAGCAACTTCAGCATCTGAAGCTGGAAAAGGCAGCAGAGGCAGATTCTGGAGTTTTAGCTCAGTACAGCAGCAGCAGAACAGGGCACCATGCCAACACCTGCTCACAACCAGCAAGCACAGTCTATCATTGCTTCCAATTTAACATCTCAGATGTCCAGCTGCTGCTTTTTACAGTCTGTAATGTTAACTCATCCACCTTTTGATCAGTCTTCAGTCTCCACAGACGACAGAAGGGTGTATCAAACATCTAATATGGCTTTCCCATGGTGCATTCAGGCGTCATACGGGTTCCAGCTTTGTCGATTCAGTGACAGATTTGAAAAAGTGTGGTTTAAAAATGACAACAGCCATATTTGTAGTCAAATAGAACTACAAGTAGAGAAAAAACAAATGTTTGTTGATTTTTAAGTCCAGCTTAAGAAATTCCAGTTGAAAAACTACAGTCAAAAGTCACGTCTGTGATGCATTCACTGTCCTGAGACACGCCTCCTCACAAACTGGCTTCATTTTCATCCGAGTCGGAGAGAGCTGCAGTGCACAGATCACTGAAGATATCTGGGAGAGAGAAACAAAACAATCATGTCAGCTGCGACTTCTAACAATCCATCAATCTGATTATTTAATATACACAAAACAGGTGCTCGAACTTGGCATTCAAATATTTTAAAGTCATTTTAAGACAAGAGGAAGCACAGCCCGTAGGAGTGCAGCAATAAAACAGGGACCAAACAATGAAGCAAAACAGAATAAAAGACGTTCTGTATACAATGAAACTGAGAACACACCCCAAATCACTGAGATGTTAAATGATTCAACTCATAATACAGTAGCTGTATAATAACTGGATTTAAACTGGAAGTTCAAAGAGGATTTCTATAAACGAAATACAGTTTAAAAACAATTACAAATATCACATTTTAGTTACAATTGTTACAAAAGATTAAGATTTTTGGACTCAACATGTGTCTGAGGAGAATTGTAGGGTGACTTCAGACTGACAGTCTCAGTTTATATTACGATGTGTTTAATGTCCCCTGGAATAACGGGAATCCCAAGAATCTGCCCTTCAAAATGAACATGTTTTGCAATCATTTCAGTGACCTAGGGGTGTACTCGCTCGTGTTGTATACTGTAATTGTGAGGCATTCAGTGTCGTTCAGACAGAAAATGCATGAAGAATTACAGAGAAGGCAGATGTGGGCGGTCACCACAGGCAGGTGGACACAGCTCCACTTAAATAAAAGTACAGGGATGTGTCCTGCTCATGGACTCAACCCCCCCCTCCAAAAAAAAATCTGAATTCAAAAAAAGGAGGAGTGAAGAGAGAATTTCATAAGTAAACAAGCAATGCGATGACAAACATCTTGAGGATCAGCCACCAAGCTGCTTTGAAAAGGGAGAGATTGCTCAAGAAAATGTTCAAGAAGAAGAGATGAAGAAGTCAGGAGGAGGCAGAGTAGAAAAACCCAGGAGTGGCTGTTTCTCTAATTAAACCAAACCTTGAACACGTCAGCACAGAGTCCGAGTTTAAAATTCTTATTAAACGACTTACGATTGGACACAGAATGAGCACACGCCCCTGAGTGAGTCAACAAAAGACAAACATTTAGATGTAAAAACACTTTATGTTGGATTCATAACCAGATAAATCATCAACTAAGTATTACTAATAAACTCGTGGATACTTATATCCTGGGATTAAATCTGGGAACACAGATTTTTTTTTAGGATTACGCCTCAGTGGGCCATCAAGAACTTACTTTATAAATCTGTTCTAAAGTAACAACTGATAACTTCACTGTTGAAACTGTAGAGTTTGATACATGTCTGATATCAGATCATTTTATAAGGAAACCGATGTGACAGTTTTAATCAAGTTAGTCAGGGGAAAATGATGCATTCATGTCCCGTGGGATGAAATGCAGAGATGAGAAAGATTCCCCCGTGTGTGTCTGGGTTTGTTTCAGTATGGTAATGTAAAGAGGTATTAAAGCTGCTTCTCTCTTCATGTTACAGCCACTTTTTCATTTTTCTGTCACTGATGGATCTGAACAGTTTCCCCCCACGATGCCAGTGAGGGAAGAAAAATATGATAGCTGGGAGCCACAGTTTTAAAGTTTACCCAGAATGAGCCTGAAATCTAAACTACATTTAAATGTGCTTCTTCTGAACATCCATCTTAGAGGAACACAGTAACTTCTTTATTTGGACCGCGGCGGTTTCTTTTACGACTCTATGAGTTGTAGTTGTTTTGTGATGTGGACTAAATCAGATGATCATTGATTTCACATCAGACTGAAAATGATAAATTGAACACATGACCCTTGAATGCACACACACACAGAAAAGGAGAGTAGCTGTAATAGTAGCAGCAATAGTAGAGTGAATATTCTGCAGTCGGTGACATCATGCTCCGATTATTCAACTCAACAAGCCAAAGCGCGCTCTCTCTCCCTCCTTTTCCACTCCATCCTCGCATCCAACAGTCCCTCCCTCTCCCCAGAGCACCCCACCCAAGAAGCTGAATATGTCGGGGTAAAAAGAGCGGGAGGAAATGAGGGGAAGGAGGGGGAGAGGAGTGATTGGGTGTTTGGTGTGCGACAGCAAGGCGGGTTAGTCTGGTGAATCAGGGATGAGATGATGAGTGACCTCGTTCAGGAGCAGTCTGCAGGACAGTGGACAAAGGACGCCCCGTCTCTTCTGTCAAAAGGTTCCTCACTAACCTAGAAACAAAATGTGAGCATGAAGGAGGGGGAAGTCTTCACTCACTCACTCACAGGACCAACGTAATGACAGCAAAAGACTTCATTTAATAATTGCATAAGTTAGTTTTACTTGATTATGTGCTGTTGTCAAAATGACACACACACATGAATCCCCTGCTCATGCATCTTTCATGTTGCACAAATCCTTCCTCTCACATTTCAATCTTTGTCCACTGCGATGTAAACACATCACACTTCCATATTCACAGAAAGTAAACGTCAGGTTTTAAAAACGCGTCTCCTGCCTTGGTTGCTGAGAGCGCCATCACCTGGACGCCTGAGCTTGCGTGTCTCTGCGGTGCTCACTCTTCCATCACCGGATGCTTCATCCGTCACTGTTCATTTTTTAAGCCTTGCTTTTATAAAGTTTAAAGACAGAGCTCTGCTGTGAAATATCCAGCTTCCCCCATCATCATCAAACCTGCAGCGTGTGACCTTCAGACTCCACCTGAGCCTCCACATCCTCTCCTCTGCTGCCACACTCCACCCTGAGTGAAGTAATTCTCTCTTTACTCTGATCTCACTGTGACTCAGTGTTGACAGGTCGTGGTCGGTTGTACTAATGCATCCTCAGCTCTTATACAAGCACAACACAACAACATGCTGCAAAGTGAACACCCACACGGCCTGGGACACAGGCGGTGTGTGTGTGTGTGAGCTGTTGGTGTGAGATAAAAGCCTAAATCTGGAAGGTGCATCCCACTGTGGGGACGGGTGTGTTAGAAAATACATCATATCCACACAAACACACACACTGCTGCTCATCGGCTGAGTGCTGTTCAGCGCCATACGTCTGCACGGTAACTTTGATCCAAAGAAAAAGAGCGTGCACTCATGAATTCTTCATTTCCCTCATGTGACAAGGAGACAAATGTGACTAAGACTTCTTCTTTTTTTGTTAGAGCAAAAACCCACAGAAATGTTTGACAGGAGACTTTTTTTCTTTTCAGGCTGAAATATGCATAAATGAGAATAATACAAAAGCATTTGTCTTACACAGAATTCTTCTTTTCACTTCTAAATGCAAATAGTCTGCATGAGACCAAAACACTCAGTGTGTGGATTCTAGCGGCAAAGACACCCTGAAGGTGGCAGTGAAGATGATGCTAAACATCCATACATACACTTTCTATATCCATTCATGTTGTTGTGGATAACATGTAACTGTCTCAGTCTCAGCTGTCAATCATGCGTCAGCCTGTTTTTATATAATCAATAATTAACTGATCAACACTGAACTAACTGAACATAATCACATCAATAAGAGCTGCCTAAAACGACAGAAACCATCTTTGGAAACATTTATTTGATGCTTTAGTCCCATTCACATAAATGGCGTAGGGTTTACCACAGCAAACCACCAGGGGGCAGTGCAGAGCTGTCACGTTGAACGTCTCTATGGCCTACACTCAGTCTTGTACAAAGTACCTTAAAGTATCTTACCAGAAAATGACTTTGGTAGAAGTTGAAGTCACTTATTATAATATTACTTAAATAAAAGTCTTAAAGCATGTGACATTTACTGTTAAAAAAGTAATTAACTGATATAAAATGTACTTTTATTGTAGTTTTAGAAGTAAAAGTATTGAAAAAGTGAGGATTGAGCCATGGTAGCTCAGTGGTAGGGCGAGTTGTTATTCAACTGGAGGGTTGTGGGTTCAATTCCTGGGCCTGCTATTCTATATGTGTCCTTGAGCAAGACCCTTAACCCCATATTGAAGCATGTGAATGATGAACTATAGTGTAAAACAGCTCATCAAGACTAGCAAAGATCGATATGAATGCAGACCATAATAACAACTCCTCTGATCTAATTTGGTAGAAACGAGTAATAAAGACAGTTAGAGGAAATGTAGTGGAGTAAAAGTTGCTAGAAATATTCACAACAAAGTAAAGTACAGATACATGAATTTTGTACTTAAGTAGAGTAATGAAGTATTTGTACTTTGTTACATTATAACACTGGCTACAGTCCCTGCTGTAGACTAGTCATAGCTCTTGGCTTTTTTGTTTGGTGTTATGATTACTTTCATGATTGAACAATCTGACGATTTTTTATTATTATTGATTAATCGGTTAGTTGTTTGGTGCATTAAATGATAGAAAATTAAAAGGCAAGCTATTCAGTTTACTGTCATAGAGGATCAAAGAAACAATACTAATACTAATATGAAGAAATTTGGTCTGATACGACAAAGTCCTCAGAAGACTGAATATTCCACCATTCAAAATGGAAACTAAGACGTTAACACATGAGGGCACAGATCAATTGTGTTGTCTCCCGCACTGGGAACAGACTGAGAAGCCAGTGTTCTCGCACCTTCAGTTGGAAAACACGTAATTAACCTGGCAGATGTCCGGGAAGCTGCGGCGAGCGACCAAACCTGGAAAGCGAGTGAGACTAATTTCACACTGAACTCACCACTGTCCGGTCTCAGCTTCCTCCAGGAACTGGACCAGGTCGCCCGACTCCAGAGACACGTCCCGCGACTCGCGAGTCTCGTATGTCAGCTGCACCCGAAAACGACTCGAGTCTCCCTGCAGGAAAAAAACATTATTGTTTTTTATTATTTATTATTTTATCCTGTTAGATGTCTTTTTGGGAATATTGTGTTGCTGTTTGCAGTTGAAGTGAACATTTGTGCCAAAGAAAATTTTCAGACTTTTGGAAACCTTTGATTGACCATGAAGTTTTATCAGATCATATTTGACATCATGAAAACGCTACTGTCTGAATTTCACTTTAAAAACTGGGGATGTGTAATAGTCTGGATGGGCAGAAACTGAGACCTTTGGAAAACATGAGTTACCCACATTATTGACCATAATCTTAAATCTTACGTACCATTTACGCTTCATTAGTAGAACTAAAACTTAAGTTCTCAAGTTCTGTTTACACCAGCACATGCACACCCAGTAACCCCTGGGGAGGTTTACTTATTAGCATGGATAGCTCATCTGGATGTAATCTAAAAACATTGTGTACCTGGGACCAAGCAAATCATTTTTGTGAGGTCACAGTGACCTCGATCATTGTCCACCAAATTGCACTTGAACTGGATTTCAACAACACAGCTGGTAATCTGAACCTAGCCCAAATGAATCTTTGTACCAAACATGAAGAAATGCCATTGCTGCGCTCTTGACATCTCTGGAAATCGTAACAACTCTGGCTCTGGTGCATCGACATACAAATGTCAACTCTTTAAAACTGTGCATGTGTGTGTCTTCCTCCTGTACACCACGCTGATTGTAATGAATGTGGAAAGCCTGTCACACCCTGTAGACCTGTGCAGATATATTCCTCCTCCTCATCTGCCTCTCCTCCCTCGTTTCTTAAATGTCAAGTCATCAGTGTCCGCTGCTAACAAGGCGCACGTCCACGGGCAATGATTAAACAGCAGCGGGGGTCGTCTTTAAGATGGATCGGATGGGCGTTTTGCTGAAAAAGAGGTGAATGTGAAGAAGGAGTGGAGAGGAGACAGCGAACGCTGAAAACCGACATCACTGTTTGTCTGTTTCATGGAGAGCTGATTTCTTCACATATGCTACAAAAGTCACATTTGGACTCGAGCGTGAACTGAGAATAGGTGGTCAAATGTCAAGGTCACTGTGACTCCACAAAACAGTTGATTTGATGCCACAACAAAATCAGGTCGCAGAACATCTTTGAGGGAAATGTCTTTAAATTTGGCACCGTTTGCTTGCATTTAAAGGACAAAGATCAAGGTCACACACCAAGCATGTTAGATGCTGCTAAGACAATATTTGAGGAACATCTAGAGAGGGAATGTCTTCAAATTTGGTACAAACACTTACTTGGAATTGTGATTAAATGGTAACTGAGGCTGTTTATTGGTGTGGTTTGTTTTGCATATTATTGACATATTCGAGGCATGATTTAATTTGTAATGTAGACTTAAACTTATCTGTAGACTTAATTTGACTTATTTTGAAAATGATGTGCATGTAATGCTTGTTTATACTCAAAAATGTCACACTAGTTTTACAAACAACTCCAGAGAACCCTTTCAAAAGTGGCTCAAATGTTCACTTACTGAAGACAATGTGCTGGGTGGTGATTCTAATACAACCCTCTCATTTTTCAGTTCTAAAGGATAACACTGCCATGCTGAGCAACACTTACATTTTTATTGTTGCCTTCCTCCTCTGAAGAGTTGGAGGATTCCTCTGCGCTGGACGGAATCGTCTCAAAGTCCTCTGTGTCCATGGAGGGGAGGCGTCGCTGTGTCCAGCCTGTGGAGAAGTCGTGCACATCATTAGCCTGCAGAATAAACTCAAACCAGTGCTCATTGATCTGAGCACGGACGTGGTCGAGAGCAGTTTTCCATTCATGGATGAGAAAATCACAACTGTGTTGGTCTGTGAAGATAAGACCAGTGTGAAAGTAGAAATCAAAACACAGGACACAAAAGGAGAGAAGGATATATGTCAGATGCTCACACACAAAACAAAAAAAGCCCAACTGATGAAGACGTAAAACTGAAATCAAGTCCACCATGAAGACATCCACTGTTGGACACAAGTCGTCCTCTGCAGTTACCTGGTTGGGACGTGGACCTGGGGACAGCTGCGGTGCCGCCGCCGGCAGCAGCAGTGCCCATCGTCATGCTCTGACGTTTCCTCACTGCAGCCATAGCGCCACGCAAAGTATCTGGAGGGAAGCCAAACGCTTTATACCGAGCTAAATCATGGCCACAAAAAAAAACGATCATCCACAACTTAGACTCACATGCTCTTCAGTCTCGTCAAGACAGCAGAGTAACTCTACTCATGCAGAAATCAACCAATAACAAAACTTCTCATGCGTTTTGAAACAAACAAAAGCACAAATCACGACACGAGTCGACACAGCAGGTGACACAAACTCAAACACAAAAAAATGTGTGCTCACATGCATCATGTCATAACGCTATCACATCGCACATCGCCAAGTCATCATCATGTTGTCATGTCATCACATGACGTCATGGTCCCATGACGTTCCATCATCACATCACAGCTTCCTGCCGTCACATCGCAATCACATCATCATCATCATCATGTCATAGCGTTTAACATCACAGTCACCATGTAGTCATGTTCTCACATCACATTGTCTCGTCATCACATCCAAAAGCAAAGTGAAAAGTCACAAAATAAAGAAAACCTAATAAACCAAACAGGCTGAACTACTCGACATGCTTTGACTCAATAACCCATGACCCATGAGTGAATGCTATTTTAAAAAATAAATAAATTACAAATTATATTTATTTAAGTTTTCAGATTATTTGTCTCATTGCAGGAAGAAGAGTTTTTAGTCTTTAATCGATCCTAACATTTCATCCTCAAGTTGTGGGTTATTGAGTTGATGATGATCGATGGATGAATACTGAAGATATTATCCACAGAAAATCAAAACGACACAAAGTGAAGTGGTCTACTGTACATGGTTCACGACTTAAGTTCATGTACCTTCATAACCAAACGGAGTGGGATCACTCTTTATCTCATGTCTCTTGCTCTTTATGTTAGAAGACAGTGGACCTGGTCGGGGGACACAACATCACATCAGACGCTTCATTAGAGACAAACATTTAAAAATATTAAAATAATGTTGCTATACAACTTAACTGAAACAGCAAGTGAAACAACACTTCACATCAGGAGGATATGTTGTTAATTCACCTGTTTAACTTTATATAACATTATATTCACTCCTCAAACATGAATGTCATCCATCAGATATCAATAAAAACATGTTTTCTGTTTCAAAATAATGATCATCAGAGAGGATCAGGATCCCCATCATACAAAGGGGGCATTAAATAGGAGAAGGAGAAGAGGAAACAGTTCACCTTCAGTCTTTGGATTTTTTTCATCTGTATTCCAACAGTAAAAGTGCACTTCTCTTGTCACTCTGAATGTCACCCTGCGTTCCAAATGTCAGCTTATCAACATTCTTATTTCTTGATGTTTCTTTTTTTGTTGTCTTTAAAAAAAAAAAAAAAAAAAAGAATATGTATTTCTCCTCATTTCTTTTCATTTTTAGCAAAGGCTGGACATTTTTCAATGCATCTCATACATTTAAAGCAAGCTGTAAATGGAGGGAACATAATGAGAAAATGTTTTTTCTTCTACTCAACATGTGCGCACTCTCTCTCTCTCACACACACTTACGCAGAGGTTTAATTTGAGTGCGAGTTGTGGTCATGACTGACCTGAGAACCAATCACCAAAAGAACATTATAATCAGGGATGTGCACGAGTGGGGGACTTAACTTTTAATTATGCTTCAGTGGCGACACTTCAAAGTTTACGGAAGCACAGTGCTGCCACACAAAATGAGGTCAAAAACAGGTCGGTATCACGTTATAAAGTGATAAGTTTATAGTATTTACAATATATGTATATTGTGAATACAATATGCACATTTTGTTTTTCCTATATATGTATCACAATTAGACTTTTTACAGTCAAAAATCACCTTTTTAAATATAACCTACTGTATGTTATTGCATACTTGTCATGGTGCGCATCAAATTTTTACAGCAGATTTTCCTCAACTGTGAAGCTGTAGTTTATTCTGTAGCAGCAGCTTTGCCATGCAAAACACTTCACCAAACGGACATAATGTGGCACAGATGTCTCACAATTACCAACAGCTCATACTTGCTCAAGGCCTTCTTATATTATACAAAGCGAAAGAATGACTAATAATCTTCTTCTTTTTTTTTTTAAACTTTAGCCAACTTTACTTTAAAGATCGAGCGAAGGGTTGAGCCTCATCAGCAGACATTTCAGAGTCAGGTCCATCATGCTGCAGGGTAAATTCTAGCCAGTAGGAGGCGCCCCCCTGTGCTGTGGGGGTGTCCTCAGTCCTCAATGACAAATTTCTGCTGCTATAACTCAAACCGATCAGCATAATGTTTTTATTCTATGTCACACAATCTCATCGACTGCTACCGTGTTTTGAAATGATGGAGGAATTCTGAAGCTTTTGAGAGCTGAAGCTGATGGTATGGGGCATCTTTAGCGGGTTTGCAACCACCGTGTAGATGCAGTCTCCTGTACTATGAGCACATCAGGCAGACGAGGGTCATGATTACATGTTTAAGAGCCAATCAGGTACCTTTTGTGCGTCGTGTTGCGAAGGAGGAGGAAGTAGAGGAGGCAAGGGAAGAGGTGAGAGAGAAGCGGCGGGGGACCTCTGCCTCCTTAGCAGCGGGGTCTACAGCGGGGAGGTTAGGACGCAAAAGAAGGAGGAGGAGGAGGCCAAATGGAAAGGAAAGGAAAAGTGAAGAGGCACAGGAAGATAAGAGAGAGTTAGAATATAAAGGTAAACTATGAAGATAGAATAAAAGGGAGAATTAGCGTTATTGATCCAGTTTGTTCACAAATAAATACACAATGTTCAATGTACAATGTACAATATACTGATGTTTTCAAACTATTAAGACATCAACAGTTAAAACAAATGAGGAGATGAACACAAGTCTCATGGTCTGCCTCAGTGCATGCTCAGATTATGCGATGACACATGAACAGATGACAAGAGAACCGCTGATGATTGGTCTCAAACACAAACTCGTTCACTGATGATTCGACTTCCTGTGATCAGTCACACAATCTGCCCTCTCACTCACTATCAACTGTCTAACAGAATCTTGGACTGACTGTCACACTGTCGCATGTCATATGACGCAACCCGACGTTAACAGAAGGTTAAACTGTAACAGACTGTGATGATCTGACCAGTCACAGTAGGACGCAGCAGACATAGTGACCTTCACTGATGTCCCACACCCGAAATATGAAGCAGTGAAGCTGGAGAGAGTCTGTTAAACAGAGGACGCCTGCGGGAACTCTCTCTCTCTCTGTGTGTGTGAGAGAGAGACAGAGGTAGTATAAAATCAGTGATTAAAACAATATACAATGTTGATTCTTCTGGTTCTGGCTACACACCGTCCTCAGCAGGTGGCAGTGTCTTGATGCTCAAGATTTATTTTGACCAGCATAAAAAAAGGAAGCAGATTTTGATTATCCATTTCACCGACGGCAGGTCACACTGGGTTTCTACATAACATTTTTACCCCCAGGGATTTACTCCCATTGTGAATCCATGAGGCCGTGGTCGTAAGCTAACAAGACTGATTAAGAGTAAATTATATTGATAAGCGAGTGTGTGAAATCCATATCTATTCGCAGAAGTGATGCAGTGATTTTTGGCGGAATCACCTGAATCAGTCTTCCTCACACCTAAGACACGGCCATAGCTGGCAGTAGCTCCTCCCTCAGAAGATGCTGATTTGTGTGTTGTTACATAACGTTCTGTAAAACAAGTTTCACTTCCTGTCTTTAGGAGTTTTTATTTTGTCTTTGCCGCATTTGTCACATGACTCTCTGCTTCATTACAGGCACATGTGGTAAAAGGCAAAAACATAATCTCTCCAAAAATGTTAATATGCTTCCAAATGTCAAGAGGGCTTGGATATTAAAGGGGTGGCATTTAACGCAATGCTGTAGCCCACCTTCCCCCATGTGTCTTTCTGTTTATCACCTGCTGTCTCCCTGTCTTCAGACCCTGTGTCTTCACCTGTCCCTGTCTCTCTAGAATCAGCGTCCTTGTTGTTTTATAACACATGAGGGAGGAAAAACAAGAGACTGAGGCAGGACAGATATTGCTGCTGCTGACGATGAAGATGACCAAGACTATCATGATGGCGTAAACATATAAAAAGAACAGAATAGACGACGAGGATGATGTTTTGACAGCAGGTGCCGCCAAGAGCTCGACATGCCAGTGGGCGTCACACTGTTACCTGATGGAAGAGACCTCCTGTTGGAAAGTCCCTGCAACGTGAAGCGTTTCCTAGCGTTAGCAACCGAGTTCCCTGACTGGGCGGAAGAAGCGTCAGCTGAGCAGGGGAAGCAAGAGGATGGGGGGCGGAGTTAGTGGAGCAGCGAAAGATGAAGGAAAAAGTTTGAGGTGGAGAAGAAACGCTGTTTGGACATGTATTA
Source organism: Microchirus variegatus (assembly GCF_963457635.1). NCBI lineage: Eukaryota > Metazoa > Chordata > Actinopteri > Pleuronectiformes > Soleidae > Microchirus > Microchirus variegatus. Next base: position 24,348,490 of record NC_139805.1, on the reverse strand, counting down.
CTGTCAGGATATTTAAATCGATACTTGTTATGACAGACGCAAAAGAAAAAGTATTTACTTCTTCTATTTTGTCTTTATCAAACCCTTTGTTTTATTGTTACACTACAGCTCTACAGGACCAGAATTTATTCTTAATTTAACTTTAATTTAAAATGGATTAAAGTCCTATTAAATGTCACCACATAACCAACCACGATTAAGTGAAAACTCATCATCTTTTGGTGATGGTGATAATCACAGAGCGGCTTGACAGACACTGCTGGGTCCTCCTTCAGAGGCTGACAGCATCACAGTGATGTGATTACTGATCTGGACTGTTCCATTTAAAGGCAGAAAGGGCATAAGAGGGACTATTGAAAAGAGGACTGGGTTAATTTGGGCCACTTATAGAGAGGTCAGGAAAACACTGCTCCATAGTGTGTGTGATGAGAGTGAGGCGACTACAGACAGTCACGACAACGCTGACTGTCACTGAGGGTTGTGTCATTAGGGTTTACTGAATTTACAGTGAAGAAAATAGTCTGAAAGTGTCGTGTATGTCTGTGAATCTGAGTGCCATGACCTCAGTGACGGAGAAAGTTCAGAGTTCATGAGAGAAAAGATCGACTTTAATCTGATGAGATTCTGCTCTGGGACAAATACGCGAACACACACCCTCTGTCGTGCAAACACCCATCTTACAGAGGTCAGATTTTTCCCTTAAATAGAAAGGAGCGAGTAAACACAGCACACTTCTATAAGAGGTGAGAGAAGAAGGTGAATATTCAGAGCTCCTCAACTTTGCTCTAATGAATCCTGAGGGAGAGACAGACTTAATGAACCACACTCAAGACTTCATGGACAAAGAATCAAATCAAATAAGATCTGTGTCCCTTCATGATGTGTTTCTAGATCAGATTTATATTGGCGTGGCAAAAATCAAACAACAACAATGGATTCCTCTATTGACTGTGATTGTCTCTGTTTCTTGATTTCGCCAATGTTGTCATAAAGTCAACAGCAAGTTGACCTGGTGCCTCTCCAGACACATTCTGACCTCTCACATCAGACAGGACCTGGGAGTTGAATTAATGTGATTTGATTGGTTGGTGCCAGGACTGCTGCTTCTCCCACACTCATTGTCTCCATCTTTGACTGAGATGATAATGGAAATTTCCAGAAGATGTTCTTTGGTGTCAAAGTAATGCAGTGACTACTGTAAATAGAAATTTTGGGAGGAAATAGATTACAAGAAAGAAAGAGGAAGACAAGAGAGAGATTGAGAATAGAGAGGGAGGATGAGACAAGTTCAGCTTTGGACAGTTGGGTTTTCTAATGACCACACTGACCCAGCTTGTGTTTGTGATGTGATTGTGATGTGAGTGTGACCTCTCTCACCTCTCTTCTGCCTCATGTTCGGGCTTGGGTTGGTCCTCCTGAAGCCCGACTCTGGACTTGAAGAATCAGACTGTCTCAGTGCCAACTTCCGCACAATCCTGTTAAAGTTGAGGGAAGTGTGTAAGTGGGTCTTTAATGAGGACAAATAACCTTATATGTAAGGATATTTCAGTTAGGGTTAGGCATATGTTTGGGAGTCAGGGCTAGCGAATACATTATGATTGATATTGTCAATGTGGCTGCTCACCTCATGGGAGCTCCATAGATGTTGAGCTGACTGGCCTCTGTGGACAAAACACACAGACATGATAATGAGGATTTCTGATGTGATATCAGGTCTGAACGACAAATAAACAGTGAGGCGAGAAATTATTTGCGAACATTCACACCTGCATAGTCTCTAATTAAAATGTCTCCGCATAAAAAAAACCGACAGACACGAAGGGAGCGTGAGGAACCACATCTGCAGGTTTGAACCAAGTCATCAACCAATGTGATGTGAAGACGGCGCCATCTTTAAACAAACATTAATAATTGTATTTGGATGAGAGGTGAGAGCTGAAGAAGAAGCGAGTGGTGGAGTTTACTAAGTGTGTTGAGTTAGGGTTAATCACACCATAGCCACACCCAAAATAATACCCTACGTTATTATGTATTTGACTCCAAACGGGAACATCATTTACAAAATCAAACCATGCTGTATGAGGGAAGATCTGTCTTTGTTCTTTCACTTATGTCTGCAGAATCTGCTCTGTGCAGGTCATGGAGGACTCACACAGCAGCTATAGGCCCAGCTCCGGGCTTTCAGTGTGTGACCTCCACTCCAGCATTAAAGGATGAAAAGTTATTTCCATCACGAACAATCTCCCAAACTGCTGCGTCGACCTGTCTGCTGCTGCTTTTACTGTCCTGATAGAAATCACAGAGGCTCTACAGTGGAGGAACAACAGCTCCTGAGACAAGCCCACATCTGAACAAGACGCCTCATAAATGCAGCGTTAACAGATGTGAGCTGCCACAGGATTGTGCTGTGTGACAAGAAAACCCCAGGAGAAGAATGTAGTAACATAAGAGCAGAGAGAGGGAGAGGCTTGGCCCCGTGCTAACTCACAGCTCATATAAGAGAAACCCAAAAAAGGCTGTGAATGATTGGATCTGACAAGAAACACTGAGTCAGCATGGAACAGTCGATAAGCTCCAGACACATGCAACAATATTTTTTTCCAAAAGAGCAGTTACAGGTGTGTTACCCATTTTCTATGCGTCTGTGTTCACTGGATCAAATCTGAACCAGAGTCAGAAGCGATTCCTGTTCAAGCTGTAAAAAGCAGGCCTGCATTTCCAGAAAAAAACTACATCCATCCAGCGAGCATGTTAGCTCACTTTCAGAAGTGTGTCCATATGATTTGGTCTAAAAATGTACATCAGATTCAAAATATTCAGGGACACTGGGGCAGACAAAGCTGATTCTCTCCTCTGCAGCTGAGATTCAGAAAGTATTAGTAATGGGAAATAACAATGGTAAAAAGTCAGAAAAGAGATTTATTTTATCAGTCCGAGGGCAAGGTGAAAGTGAATGTAAGTGTGTTTCTGATAAGAACCAATCAGGAAGCGAATGCTGGTAACTGTGTCATCATTTGGAAAGGTCTGAGCTTTTGTCTGTTTATGCTAAACGCAGCCCTGGAGCTTTACAAATGGAAATAGAGCCAGCAGAGATTGCAACATTTTCCCGACGACTTAATGTGCATCAATCACTAGTTGCAGGTCTCCTTCAAAACAGCATATCCATTTTGTATATTAGCAGTTTAAACCTGTCCAAATCATCAGGGTAAAAGTGGCAGGTGAGCACTGAAGCATTGTACGGATTCAGCCAGTTACATCCTTCTACCTCCTCTTGTCTCTTGCCTCTCAAACACTGGAAGCGAGGTCCGTCTATCGCCTCTGCTCAGTGGTGTATGTGTCTCTTCAGACTGTTCCGAAGACTCCAGTCATGTGCAGCAAGAGACACAGACAGGTGTGTGAAGGCAGGTCAGGTGGTGACAGACAGGTACTGCAGCCAATCATTCCCTGTGGTCCCAATTAAATAATTAATGGTGTAGCTATTACAGTACTGCACGAGCTGTAAACAACTTTAATTATTGATAATATCAAGATCTCACGTGGAGACACATTTAAACGTCAAATTTGAACCTGACTGATTGGATTGGAGACATATCAATACCAGTTGTGAGCATTGACAACACACTGAGAGAGCTGCCATTCCTCTGTTGTCCTTTTCGACCCTCTCCTCTCCTCACACTCAGCCCTCCTTCATTTCATGTTCATCCCCTCATCCCCCCCTGTACTTCTGTACTGTCAATCAACCTCCATCTCCACCCTGAAACTCTCACTCTCACACTCTCCCTCCTCAGCCATCATTTTGTTGCTCTATTTCCATTAAGATCAATCTCCCTCTTCTCCCAGTCCAATTTCACTCTCCCCATACACTCCTCACATGTAGTCAGTTATAAATTACACACAGGCACGTGTGAATCTACTGTGTGTGTGTGTGTCACTCCTGTCAGTCATGACCACAGAGTGGAACTGTGGGCCAGTAGCTGAGAGAGGTAGAAACACACACAGCGAGAGTGAGTGTTCGAGAAGCCAGAGACATGGATGGAGCAGTATTTATGTGTGTGCTGGTGTCAGTGTCCGCATGTGTACAATTGAAACCATTATTTGGTTACCAAATTGTAGGGAGACCTTCCATAAAAACATGTAGCATAAAGCATATGTGATGTCGATCTCAGACCACAGTCAAGGTCTAATCTGACATGCTGACACAACATTTTTTTCATAATATCAAAATATGCTGAGATGTTGCCATAGCAAATAAAGTTGGAGCCAGAGAACGAGAACATATGTATGTGTGTGTGTGTGTTTGCGTGCGTGCGTACCTCTGCAAGCCTCCAGCTGTCCTGTGAGAACTTTACGAATCTCTGACACCCACATGTTTTTCACATCCATGGAAGGAGCCTGGGGAACAACACACACACACACACACACACACACACACACACACACACACACACACACACACACACACACACACACACACACACACCAAATAAACAAAGCACCCAGATTCTAAAACGTTTTTTCTGTAAAGAGCATGTTTAGTGAGTGGTTCTGTACTGCCATCTAGAGGAAAAAATGTATAAAGTGCATATACGTATAAATGAAATGAATTAATGTAAAAAATGATATAACTGCATTCATGATTCTCCGTTTCAAGTATAAAAGTCACAGAGGGGAAGGAGAACATCCTCATACCTGGATGATGTAAACCTCCTCTCTGCCGTTGTACCACACCTCAAACTTCTTGATGTCTCCCTTGACGTTCTCTGTGATTCCCACGGCACTCATCTGGACAGACAGGAGGACAGAGACACTGTGAGACGTCCACGTGGACCTTCGGGGTTTAAATCATGCAAATCAGATACATTCAAAAAGGTTTTAAGTTAGTTTACACAAAGGGGCAGTATGTATATATAATGGATTCTTTTTTTTTTGCAGGACTGTACTAAAATGAGCCCATGATCAGAAAATTGAGACTTTTGTTTTTGAAAAGCCTGTGGATATATTTTAGTTTTGACCAGGAACAAACATCTTTTTATTAAAAATATAAACAAATATATGTTTACCTTTAAGTATGGACCAACAGAAATTTGATTTGTATTTGTATTTATGTCTAGTATGGATGAAGAGAAGCTGAGGCTTTTATTCTGAAAATTATAGGGATCTATTTTAGTGTGGAATAACAGAAATTGAGATTTTGAAAACTCTGCTGTTGTCTTTTGGTGTGGATGAACAGAAACTTTTATTTTGAAAATTCTGGTCTTGTGTGTTAGTTGGCTCTTCATCATTGTCTGACCTTGAGCGAGTGTTTGAAGCTATAGGACGGCGTCTTCTCGTGTCCATCTGCCGTCTCGTCTCGCTTCTTACAGAACAGCAGCATCTTATCGTACAGGAACAGGTGTCTCTGCATTGGCTTAAACCTGGCCAGGTCCTTCACCTGAAACAGACAACCACATTATTTCACAATACAAAAAAAACTTTAACTGTAAACATGTGTTAAACTTATCATAAACCCTTCTCTGAGCTCTCACATCGTCCTACACTGTCAGAGTGTCACGCAAACAACATGCTCTTGTAGTTCTAGAGTCCTACTATTCATTCATCAAGGTAATAAATCATTGATCTACGTCTCAGATTTTCTTCTTTTAAAATACTTCTGACGATGCAGGGACAGTGAGTGGAGTGGAAGGTGATCGGTGGGGGTCATACCTTGCTGTGGCCTCTCTTGTGATCTGTCCACACATTGAAGGACCCCTGCATCAGCAGCTTTCCCAGTTCACTCAGGTTTCCCTGTGATCACCAACACACACACACACACACACACACACACACACACACACACACACACACACACACACACACACACACACACACACACACACACACACACACACACACACACACACACACACACACACACACACACACACACACACACACAGTCAGACTGTTGAGCACCTCACGATACTATCACAGCGTCTGCTATTCATAAAAGACAAAATAAAATACTGTTGTCTGAAAGTAGAACCATGGAGAATGAATCTAAATGTAGAAGTGCAGCTGTTTCACAGCAGAGGGAGGTCCTGTCTCGTACTAATATAGTATACTAATCAGTACCAGTATCCTTTTTATTGCCAAGTACCCGAGCCAGCATGTCTATGGGTAGGTATTAACACAGGATAAACTTAACATTAAAGCAGACTAGATTAGGATCAAATAAAAGCAGTTACTAGAATAAGCAAGTATCTTCACCATCTATTGTTTCTTATAAAATTGTTGTTTTTTTCAGTCCCATGGATCCAGTGAATAGATTTTTGACTTGGCTTGAGATGTAAAGTCTCCTGAATATGCATGAAAAGTCAAGTTAAGTCAAATGAAGATGTGATTTATTTGTCAAACATGGACTATATCTTTTGGAAAAGGCTATTCAGAAACTCAGAAAGACTTACTTACAAGTATAAGTAAGAACACATTTTATCATCTGCATATATGTTTAACTAAATATGGAAAAACTAATAATAAACTCATCAGGAAAATGTTTACATTTGGAAAACATGCAGCCTGGAACCACCAGGGAGTTGGAATCTCAAAAATGTCCAAAGAATCCCAATAACTTCCTCAATCATTCATGATTTATTAACCAAGTATGGTTTCGGCCCCTGACCTTCTGATGATCTGGTTGAACAAACCACTGACCATTGGCTTAGATACAAGGTTAGATATGGTTGGTTAATAAATAATCTCGAGCTAAGCTTCAGTCAGCAGGACACGTGTTTTCAAATGTTTGCGATTTCCTGCATACTGCAACAGTCTTCAATTAAAAAAGCAGGTAATAATCACTGCACATGATGTGTTTTCTTAAAATGCTTCATTCAATTCACCAAAGGTATATACGGTTGCAAAAATAAGAAAAACTTCAACATTGTGTGCATGATAGTGGATGAAGATGACAGTGACATACAGACCTCAAAGCCAGTGATGGCGATCTGGTGCATGGAGTCGTTGACAGACTTGATGATGTCCAATACCGTAGCTAAAGCCTCCTCCAGCTCCACCATGCCATCGCTCTTACTGCATTTTAACATCTCCTGGGAGACAGGAAAGAAGAGAGGGGGGGTTGTTATAGGCACTCATCTGCCACTTTATTACGAACTAGTGACACTAGTGACAGCTGGTGTGGTCTGTGACTGTAGAGTGTAGATCACCTGCTTCATGTTCATGTGCTTTCATGTGCTATGTGTTAAGAGATGGTCTTCTGTTTCCTGTCTATCATTATTAACCAGTGTGGCATCAAGATATTTTTTCTGCTGCTCACTGGCTATTTTCTCTTTTACGGACCATACTCAGTAAACTATTGAGATGAATGGTTGATTAGATATTTGAACAGTTGGCTATAAAGTGTTTCCCATCCTGCTGCTAGCCCATGGGAGAGGAAGAGAGTTGCCACTAGTGTCCACTTAAGAGGGAGGATATGAAACCCAAGCCAGAAGTAGCTGTTGGTACCCGGTCTGGCTGGGTTGGGATTTAATGAAAATTCTACATTTTGTTCGTTTTAACTAAATTCAAGTTAAAAAAAATATTATTAACTGTCTGTAGAAATATAAATAATATACGTCACAGATGTATTTATAGCTAATTGCCAGATAATTGCACACAAATAGTCACTTGTTATTAATGTGCTGCCAAATTAATCAAACTACATTTATTTAATGACATTGTGTAGCTAGATTTAACAAGATGCACACAAGCTACTGTGTGTTTAGCTTTGTGAGGAACAAAAATTGGAAAAACAATACAGAGTGAGGACAGTTTGGCCAGTCCTCATATCTTTAAAGGGCTTTTTGTGGGTTAAGACCTGGTTTTAGGGTCAGGGTTATGCATGTGTGTGTGTATGCCTCTGTGTAGGCTCTACCTTGAGCATGAGTTGGTACTTGGTGATCCTCTGCACAGGTTTCAGCAGGTAGGCATCCAGAGACAGTTTGTGGTCCAGTTTCTTCTGACACTCCTGTTGCACAAACCACACAGACTTCTCTGTCTCTTCCCTGTCTTTGTACACTTCTGTTTCTTTTATAACGTAATACATTATTCATTTATGTCATGGTCTCCTGTGGAGCTAAGGACAATTTGTCTACAATGTGAACAATATAGTTTACCCTAATCTGAGAGCCATTATCAGACACAAGACAAATGCACCTTTAAGTGATAGGTTAGGTTTTAAAGTGTGGTTTTAAAAGGCAGCGACACATACGCAGAGCTGTCTCAATAGTACACACCCCCATCACCTGGAACCTCGTGGGCTCACTCTCTCACTCTCAGTCTCACTTTAGAAACAGCTTGCTTTCCCACGGAGTCCATGGAGAAAACCATTGATTTTACATCACAACACACAGGAGTTGTTGATCCACTGCAGCCTCCATTAGCAAGCTCAAATGTGTTATTTTGTGACTTCGGGGTTTGAAAGCACTTTGTGTTCCGATTTACCCGAGCGATATAAACTCACCAAATGAGGCAGAAGCAAACAAGCAGCTCCTCTGTCCATGCAAATTAATGTTGTTGTTTTTTTCTCTGGACTTTGGTGCAGTGAGGTGAAGAAAATGAGCATTTTTGAATCAGCATGCTTTCAGGGTGTCCAAAGCTGGTTCTAGGTGCAGGTGGAGCGTCAAGCACACAGTGTCTCATACAACCACGTTTAAACAAACCCAAACTATCCCTGTTCACTACACTCTGTGTAAGAGTTGCAGTTAGACAAACCTATACTGTACAATTCAGTTGTTCTGTGTGTGTTACCTGAAAGAAGAGGCTGTCTCCACACTGTCTCCAGAGGACTTCAGAGCGAGGTTTATTCTGACAGTACTTCTGATACACCTGCAGCTCTTCTTTCTGATGACACAGAGACACGTGTGAGTGAAGGCACATTCTTAAATCATCACCACCTATAATCACAATCATCAGACAAGTGAGCTCGACCATCACCATCAGGCAAACTGTTCACACTGACATTAGAAACTGACCTGAAGAAATCAATGAAGATTTTCTTTGTAAATGAAGCCTAAGAATAGAAGATTGTCAGGTTTGGAAAGGTTTTCAATATTGCATTTGATGTGGGATCTGATGCACATTTTAATATCTCTAAATAAGAGGTGTTCACTTTTTTTCAAAGCTACGGGGAGCCACTGGGAGCACAACCAAATAAGGCTCTAGAGCCACAGTTTGCAGATCCCTGGGTTAGTGCCACAGATGAGGACGCTACAATTATGGGAAAATATATCATACCCCAATGAATTAAACCATGTGATTTTGACACAAAACTATCCCCTGAGCCACAAGGTAGAAGCCTTGATCACTTTTTGGCAACTGGAATACTGCATGTTAGTATTTCAAATTTTGGAATGCACAACACATCAAACCTTGAAGAAGATGAGCTACAGCGACTAGATACAACCACTTTATTAGTTGTCCTGTGTACCTAAGGAAGTGGCCAGCGAGTGCATATTATAGTAACTACTGTAATGCTCATGTATTACATAAGGACCTTGGTGCTCATTTACCTCCCATCTCTGTTTCTGAGTCACTCACCCTCTTCAGGAAGCAGGTTCCCACCATCTCTGGCTGCTCTATACAGTTCTCCAACTCCCTCAGAAACGTCCTGCAGGTTGTTTGCATACAAACAGGATTAAAAAATATATATATTTATATACATTCTATCAAATAAGACAGTGACAGACTGTAAAAATAGAGACGTATAGAGAAAGTCGCACAGTGATGATGGACATACAAAAACTGATCTTTGAACCATTCGTAACAGAAACACAGTATGTGGCTCTAATCAGACCTGGGATTAACATGTGGAGTCAAGTACGACTGTTTACCCCTGGCATTCAATTACATCCTGGATGCATCTCCCGTGACAACATGAGATTGGATCTGGCTTCTCTCGCCCCTTTATTCAAATACATACTGAACATCATGACTGCACACAATGTGTTTGCTGTCAGCAGGTGTGTGTGTGACCTTTACTCACAGCGCTGTAACATAAAATAAGTTAAAAACCTTTCAAAAAAGAAATCATGTGATGGTCAGTGTTAATATTGCGGCGATTGGCCATAAATAAATTAGGCGCTGATTAGTGTAGGAAAACATTACGCTGCAGTGAGTCAGTGCATGAGCAGAGGACACTGTCTCTAATGACATTAGAGACAGCTTCTAATGTGTCCTCAAACTACCTCCATATGTGTTTTTTTGTGATCTGATCTTAGAACACATTCAGGATGGACAGGGAATGTTCAGAGCTGGACTTCTGTGACATCTGCATCACTGGGGACAGATGTTGAGCCAAGGTCTAAATCTCAGACGATGATCCCGGGATCTACTAATCGATTCCTCAACAGAAGGACACTTAGAATAGTGTGTGTTATTATATTCAGGTGTTACTGTAGGCCTGGTTAAATCTTCCTACACACTGACTCTCCTCTGAACACATATTACACCTAATGATACAAAATACTGGATTTAATGATGTTACTGCTGTCACCATATGCAGCAACAGGACTGAATGAAGCACAAAATTAAATGCTGAACTAATTTAAAGAGAGTCAGGAGTCAAAATCCAGACCTTCTGTTAACTAAGTTATGTGACTCGAGATGGAATTTCACTAATAGGCTCCGAGTCAGGGGCCCCTCTGACCCCAGAGGACAGTAGGTCCTTTCAGTAACACATGCACACTCACACTGTGTCAGTGAAAGATCCCTTTTTTTAAATTTGTATAATTTGTGCCTTGAACAGGAGACAAGGTTTTTCCTGTTCGTGGAGGTGCTCGCTGAAGGACAGTAATAAGACATACATACTAATAAAGTCTGAAATACAAGCGCTATAGAAATATTCTACTTCAAATACAGTGCATTTAATGCTGTTCTGATCAATATATTTACAAATAAACCACAATATCATATGCCGATATTTAAGATATTTAAGATTCTCCTCAAAACAGTTAAAACCAGACGGCGAACACGCCAAATTTAGCTGTGTGTTGTGGACAAATTGTTTAATATAGCTGGGTTCTCACATAATGAACTTATCTGTGTAGCACACAAAAGGCACATGTGAGAGGAGAAATATGGCCTTGGGGCTCAGGAACAGAAAGATTAGAGAATCAGCTCTGTGTGGGCATTAACCAGTTTGGTGTGAATGTTTAGCTGAAGTGAAGTGAAGTGTTTGAGCTGAACTATGCAAGAAATATAAGGAAGTGTTATTAAAATGGTGGTGAGACCTAATCTGCTATTATTCTGTTTATTTGCTGATCCGATATTCACAAATCACAATTTGTCTCGTAGATCTTAACCAGGTGTCCTTAACCTAGGATGGATAGAAGTTCAAGATATATTGTGAATATCAGTGAATATAAATGATTGAGCATGTGGTAGGGTAATGTAAAAACGGCAGGAAAACCAACCTGTTGTGAAATTCATAAATCTCAGGCAGGTTTCCAAAGAGTACGTCCCTTTTGTTCTCCAGGGAAGGCGGTGTGAGGTGGCTGAGTTCAGAATTATCCAGCTCAGCAAAATAACCCTGGGGGAGGAGAACAACAGTGATGATGAGGATGATGATGATGTTTAATCCGAATGTGGTAATCAAAATCAATGTGACTTAATCCAATGTGACCTGGATATGAGATCATGGAAATAATAAACAGTGACTCTCCAACTCTGGATCGCCACATTGATGAGAATTTTGGTTTGTTTCATTTGCTCAAGTGGAAACTTTATATGACACAAGGAGAGCTAATCAGTGTTGAGATTGAGATACAACATTTGGAAATAAACAGAAACATTGTCTCGGCAGCCCACTATATGTGACACACATGGTACTTGAAGAGCATCTGTTGATAGTCAGGCCAAATAAGTCGATCAAACTGGTCTTTAAACCTTCAATTATACAGACAATCTTTATTTTTTCGGGGTTTAAAGGATCAGATGCACCCACCATGGCAAACGCTTTTTCTTTTTTTACACGCAAGCCTTGGCTGCCAAAGCTGCTGTGAGAAAAAACGGCATGCTCGTAATCCATTATCTTTGTTTTGATTTATTTTTTGTTGATGTTGCTGTTGAATGTGTTAACTAATTTTAATGATGCTGCAGCAACTGCTTAGTAACGGCAGACGTGACAGGAACTTGGATAATAACACCTCAGGCTTCTTCAATGCATTTTTAAGTTGCTTTATTGCTCGTATCAGAAAATATAAAGATTCTCTAGTGAGGAAACATGTCTGTGTGCATGTGATTCTTTACAAATGACAGATGTGTAATGGCAGCAGAGGAACTATACCTCCATGATGCTCTGCAGCTCCTCCACATACAGCCTCTCCGTCTCAATCAGCTCCGTCATGATGTGCCTGCACATAATCACAATGAACTCATTATAAAAAAGAGCCAATTATTTATTCATTCATCTGCCGTTTCCTCTTGTGTTCACTCAATTCAAGCTCACAAACAAAACGATAAATCAGTGCCAGTAATAAATAAGTCTGTGAAGTGCTCTTTGATCACACGAGTGTGGCGTATCTGCGCTTTACAGTATAGTTCAGACAAAATGTGAGGTGTCATATAGAATCATTGTTTTGCCAGTTTAATTACAGAACCTTCATATATGATGATGAGCTGTATATGTAGTATATATATATTATACAGGTGAATGTGCTGTATCAATCTTTCATGGCAGGGTGTTAGGTGTCCACACTCACTCTGTCTAATGAACACACAGTAATGGCTTTTCATGGCACCGTGGTGATGAGACAAGATGATGTGTGGTGAGATCAGACTTCATCAGGATTCATCTCCCAAACAACCAAAAGTGGCACCATTAATTAATAAAAAACAGTCATTCAACACACTTCTATGAAGTACAACTGTATCCAGTATCTTCTGTTTCCTGCTTCTGTCACATGTTTGATTGTGTGAGCTTATCGTCCACCTTCTTCCTCCTTCCACCAGTTTCACATAAATATTTGACCACGTTTTCTCCCTTGATTGATTTCAATCAAATCAAATCAAATTTGGTTGAGTATTGAATTCAGTTGTTTCAATCAGGCTCTCCAATAAGGGACAGTCTTAAAGGTGACATAGAGTGTTCCTGTTGCACATAAATGTTAGTTATGGAGGTCTACTTACATATATTAACTTGTTATTATGGTCAAAAACCTCCTAGTTGCTGTAAACGAGCTGATAGAAATCCTCTTTTCTGACGGTGTTTTTCTGCTGCGAGATTTCAGAGTGAACTTTCACCCCCAGAAGACAGAGTCTTGTGATTGGACAGTACTATCCAGCACATCCATTCTCAGAAGCGCAGCGCCCCCTTCTGGAACGGTGGATTCACTGCTCCTCATTATCAAAACATTGTTTTAACAGTGTTTAAAAATAGCTTCGTCACGACTCCCCGCCGCAGTCCCTTTTATGACTTTAAACCGGATTCAGACCCAGAGTCAGAAGACACTGTTGCTTGTGAGACACCTCCACAACGGATGTTATTCTTCTTCTGCGGTTCAATGTACGCAACCGGATGTGCCCGGACTACCGCCCGGAATAAATGAGTGCGAGACAATTGTTTTTATACAGTGTTTGCATGCATTACGATGTTCACTTGAAGGTAAGAGATTATATTCAGGAGACAAAATGTGAGGTGTCATATAGAATCATTGTTTTGCCAGTTTAATTACAGAACCTTCATATATGATGATGAGCTGTATATGTAGTATATATATATTATACAGGTGAATGTGCTGTATCAATCTTTCATGGCAGGGTGTTAGGTGTCCACACTCACTCTGTCTAATGAACACACAGTAATGGCTTTTCATGGCACCGTGGTGATGAGACAAGATGATGTGTGGTGAGATCAGACTTCATCAGGATTCATCTCCCAAACAACCAAAAGTGGCACCATTAATTAATAAAAAATGTGTGCTACAGTACAAAGCTTCCAGTCATTGTCAGCCCATTTAGATCCATTTGGTCTGTTCTGTTCAGTTCAATTATGATGCTTTGTCTACATATTTTTTCTTCATGTCCAATCAGAGAGGCTTCGCTCTGAAGTTGATGTCCAACATTCATGATGTTACCGAGTCAGAGAAATTATATGTGACAATACATCAAATACCAACCTGAATTTGGTTCAGGTGAGTGAGGCTGCACTCGCATGTACTTGTCGCTTAAACGTTTGACTACTGTGAAGCGTGCCCGATGCTTGGTGCTGGAGGCCGTGATCAGATGTTAGCAGAGCAGTGTGACTTTGTAGCAAGGTGGTGTTAATAATAAGTAGCCTAATGTTTACTCAATGACATCATACTAAACAGTCATTCAACACACTTCTATGCAGTACAACTGTATCCAGTATCTTCTGTTTCCTGCTTCTGTCACATGTTTGATTGTGTGAGCTTATCGTCCACCTTCTTCCTCCTTCCACCAGTTTCACATAAATATTTGACCACGTTTTCTCCCTTGATTGATTTCAATCAAATCAAATCAAATTTGGTTGAGTATTGAATTCAGTTGTTTCAATCAGGCTCTCCAATAAGGGACAGTCTTAAAGGTGACATAGAGTGTTCCTGTTGCACATAAATGTTAGTTATGGAGGTCTACTTACATATATTAACTTGTTATTATGGTCAAAAACCTCCTAGTTGCTGTAAACGAGCTGATAGAAATCCTCTTTTCTGACGGTGTTTTTCTGCTGCGAGATTTCAGAGTGAACTTTCACCCCCAGAAGACAGAGTCTTGTGATTGGACAGTACTATCCAGCACATCCATTCTCAGAAGCGCAGCGCCCCCTTCTGGAACGGTGGATTCACTGCTCCTCATTATCAAAACATTGTTTTAACAGTGTTTAAAAATAGCTTCGTCACGACTCCCCGCCGCAGTCCCTTTTATGACTTTAAACCGGATTCAGACCCAGAGTCAGAAGACACTGTTGCTTGTGAGACACCTCCACAACGGATGTTATTCTTCTTCTGCGGTTCAATGTACGCAACCGGATGTGCCCGGACTACCGCCCGGAGCAGGACGATCGGTTGTTCAGGAGAACCGCTGCTTACGTAACTATTACGGGATTTTCAGTGATCTCGTTGAGCCCCGAGATTACAATAAAACACAACATTCTCAGCAGTGGCTAAACTGTTTGTTTCGAACTGTCAGGGCTTCATAAACAAGGTAATGACGCAGATATACACCAAAAAACAGCGTTAATAGGAACTTCCGGTCTAGTTCCGCTTTAACACTTCAACAAAGCAAGACATTTTGGACAATGCTATGTTTCAAACTTTGTGGCAACAGTTTAAGAAAGATCCTTTTCTATTCCAACACGACACAAGCAAGGACTATAAAGACATGGTTTGATTTTAGTTTGGTGTGAAAGAACTTGATTGTCCCGCACAGAGCGCCCGGACCTCAACCCCATCAAACACCTTTATGATGAACATCCAACATGAGTGCCTGACCTCATGAATGCTCTACAGAATGATTGGACACAAATTCACACAGAAACACTACAAAATCTTGAGGAAATGTGGAAGCTGTTATAGCTGCAAAAAGGGGAGGCCAACTCCATATTAAAGTACTGCATATGTATTTGAATATGTGACCCGCCACGGACCAAGCGGGAACAAGTCGACCTAGTGCAAAACTAGTTGAAGTTGAAAAGTTGAAGTTTTGAAGAAGCCACTACATGCTTCAAATCACAGTATTGTGGGTCTTAAAACCATAAACTTTGTGTTTGAATTAAGGTTGTTTTATCGCTGTGAATCATTCCTAGTTTGGGTGTGGCGATTTCACATTCCAGAGCTTTTGTTGCTTTGTCAGCCAATCAGCTGACGGTCACAGAGAATACACATGGCTAATTAATATTCACGTACAGAGAGAGAGAGGGAGAGGGAGGGGGGAGAGAGAGAGTGTCTGGAACGTTCCAGCAGTTGTGTGTGTGTGTGCAGTGCGAAATTAAAGCATGATTGTCATCAAAGCAGTCATCAAAGCTTTGTTGATCAAAGGAAGGCAAGGAGAACAGCGATCTTTATGTTAACGTGTTAGCAGACTTCATCGTCGCAAAAACAACAAACAGATGATTATTCAGCGGCTTTAAGAGTTGAGGACAAACACAGTAGTTGTCTGAGATGATGACGTGACGCCAGCACCGCTCTATCTCCTTATGGGTGAGTTTTCATATATGTAACGTTAGTGTTCAGTCACATACAGGGACGTTTTTTCTTGTTATTGTTTCACTAGCTCTAGCACAAACATGTGCTTAAGTGTTTGAATCATGTGTGAATGACACATCTTTGTGTGTGAATTATTGACTGTGATGCTAATGCTTTGAGTTGTGATTTAGGACATTATCAGCTCATTCAGTAACAGACTGAACCATCCACACTACACCACAGAGCCACTTCAATGTAATCCATTAGTGTTTGATCCTTTGATCCTTCTCTCTTAAGTATATATAGTATATTTTGTTTTCATGTAACAACAAAAACAGATGCTGGAAATACAGTGGTATGTGTGGTATGGTAGTGGCACACTTGTAAATGTTCATGATTTTCCTTTATAAATCATACATTTTGTTTGAATAATTCTTGCACACTTTCTATAAATCATATAAACTTTATTTCACGTCTCAACTATCACTGTGTTTGTCTGTGATAACAGAATAAGCCACCCCCCTCCCCCCCATATTTTTTTTTAAGGTTTTTTCATTTCAAATCTTAAGAGGATATTATGTCCAGTTTTTAATGTATTGTATGTCATTATAGTGTACTTAATTGTCCCCACACTGCTACAATAGTAGTATATAGACGGGTAGTCTTAGTTCCCAAACCTGCCACTAGGGGCAAACATATCAATTTAATATAAAACTAATTAATTATGCATAAAATAAAATTGAAAAAAATTGAAAAAATGCGCATGCGCGAAGGGGCGGAGTAAGGCGGGGATGCCCTCCTTAAGGCTGTAATGCATCAAATGTTTATATTAATGTTTTTAGGGGTTATAAGGAGCTTATCCAGGGAACTGTTCATGACCCCTGTTACAGGCAGGAGGAGTGTGTGTGTGCGTGTGTGTGTGTGTGTGTGTGTGTGTGTGTGTGTGTGTGTGAACAATGTATGGGTTTCCTGTCGTGGACTGCCGAAGTAAACTAGCACAAGGCTAATTATGGTGTAAATGTGTGTGTGTGTGTGTGTGTGTGTTAAGCTGATGCGCAATGTATGGGGCTTCTCGTCGGGGACTGCCGAAGTAAATTAGCACAAGGCTAATTATGGTGTAATGCATCAAACAGTGACATTAATGCTTTAAACGGTCAATGGTCCCTTTTTCACAACCGTTACAGACAGGATGTATGTGTGTGTGTGTGTGTGTGTGTGTGTGAGAGAGAGAGAGAGAAAGAAATATTTTAATAAAAGAAGCTTTAATACTTTCAATCGTATTCATGTATATTACCCCTTTATCACCATATCTATTTTCTGTCCTCACTCTACAGCATACCCTAAAACAATCTACTTCAACACATAAATCCAGTTTTTACTTTCCTATGTCAATAGGCCCCAACCTTTCTATCTCCAATGTTCCTATCTAATAGAGTTCTTGTCAAGACTACAGCTATGTACCCTATTCCTAGTTTTGGATACAAATGTAAGCTAAAAGGCTTAAATGTATTTTATTCCAGATCTTATGAGTCAGAGTGTGTGTGTGTGTGTGTGATTACCCCACCCGTCTGAAATGTGTACCAGCATGGCAGGACAGAGGCAACATTTTCATACTAGCCAGGTCAAAGGTTGCTGGTCTGGCAAGAAAGGAAGTAAGGAGGGGTGTGTGTGTGTGTGTGTGTGTGTGTGTGTGTGTGTGTGTGAGAGAGAGAGAGAGAGAGAGATGAGACACATTTAAGGACAGGATATGTGAGAGATAATTTAAGAAAATAAGCTTTAATACTTTAAATCTTATTGATTCACGTATATTATACTTTTATCACCATCTCTATTTTCTGTCCTCAATCTTACTGCGGCCGCTAAAGCAACATCCTTCTACACATACATATAATCTTTAGTAAGTGAGTAAGGAGCGCCCAAGTGGTGTGCAGTATGATGAGGTCTTTTGAAACACAAGTCAATTTAAAATGGTGAAAAAGGAAGGTTTTGGTGAATAAAGTATTTGTTTTTCAACAGGCAAACACCAATCTACTTGGGAAATCACTTTCAAATGTTTCAGATAAACAGTGTTTGACTTTTACAGGGTTGGAGAGTTTTGTATCTACTGATATTCACTTTAGAGACTAAGGTGGCCCTCAAATAGTGTTTCAGATTAACAGTGTTTGACTATTTGTAAATTTTTGGAACGTTTAAATAAAGTAAAGGATATATAAAATAAGGAATGTCTGAACTGGCTAGAAAGAGCGGACTATGTACCCTATGCCTAGTTTTGGATACAAATGTAAGCTTAAAGGCTTAAAATGTATTTTATTCCAGATCTTACGAGTCAGAGTGTGTGTGTGTGTGTGTGTGTGATTACCCCACCCGTCTGAAATGTGTACCAGCATGGCAGGACAGAGGCAACATTTTCATACTAGCCAGGTCAAAGGTTGCTGGGCTGGCAAGAAAGGAAGTAAGGAGGGGTGTGTGTGTGTGTGTGTGTGAGAGAGAGAGAGAGAGAGAGAGATGAGACACATTTAAGGACAGGATATGTGAGAGATAATTTAAGAAAATAAGCTTTAATACTTTAAATCTTATTGATTCACGTATATTATACTTTTATCACCATCTCTATTTTCTGTCCTCAATCTTACTGCGGCCGCTAAAGCAACATCCTTCTACACATACATACATATAATCTTTAGTAAGTGAGTAAGGAGCGCCCAAGTGGTGTGCAGTATGATGAGGTCTTTTGAAACACAAGTCAATTTAAAATGGTGAAAAAGGAAGGTTTTGGTGAATAAAGTATTTGTTTTTCAACAGGCAAACACCAATCTACTTGGGAAATCACATTCAAATGTTTCAGATAAACAGTGTTTGACTTTTACAAACACTGTTGGAGAGTTTTGTATCTACTGATATTCTCTTTAGAGACTAAGGTGGCCCTCAAATAGTGTTTCAGATTAACAGTGTTTGACTATTTGTACATTTTTGGAAGAGATTTTTTGTTTTAAACAATCTATTTACAAATAAAATGAAGGGACTCCGACTCCACTAAACAATCTACACAGGCATCATCTAGGCACTCTCCCCCCAGGTCACTGCTCCTATCTAAGGGAATTCTTGTAGAGACCACTTCTAGGTATCACATTCCTAATATTGGATACAAATGTAAGATAAAAGTGAAGTTTCTTTAAAAATATTTTGTTTTTACTGATATTCTAAGCTGGCCGGCAGAGAAAGTGATGGTGGACCCATTTATGACCCGTTTACGATCAGACAGTGTGTGTGTGTGTGTGTGTGTGTGTGTGTGTGTGTGTGTGTGTGTGTGTGTGTGTGTGTGTGTGTGTGTGTGTGTGTGTGTGCATGAGGGTGGGGGCTGGGGGGTTAGAGAGAGAGAGAGAGAGAGAGAGAGAGAGAGAGAGAGAGAGAGAGAGAGAGAGAGAGAGAGAGAGAGAGAGCAAGACATACTTTAATAAGAGATTCTTTACTGCATTCAATCTTATTCGTTCAAGTATATTATACTTTTACCGCCATTTCTATTTTCTATCCTCCCTCTTACTACAACCACTAAACAAGTCAAGACTTAAGTGAGAGAGGGAGGAGCGCCCAATTGGTGTGCATGAGTATGATGAGGCCTTTTGAAACACAATTCAAACTATTTAAATGGAGAGAAATGTAGGTTTTGTCAAAAATGTATTTGTTTTAAAACAGGAAAACACAAGCCCATTGGGAATTCACATTCAAATGTTTCAGATAAACAGTGTTTGACTATTTGTACATGATTGGAAAGTTCTGTATCTACTGATCTCTTAGTCTCTTTAGAGACTAATGTGGCCCTCAGATAGTGTTTCAGATGAACGGTGTTTGACTATTTGTACATGTTTGGAAAGTTTTTAAAAAATATATTTTTTTACAGAGTATAGTATCTCCTGGTAACGTTTGTAGAGACTAAATACATTTATTCACAGATAACCTTAAGTGACTTTAAATAACATAAACCAATCGATGTATTGAGATGGGTCAATAGAGACACCACCCCCTTTAGAGGAGGAGACAAATAAAAGGCTAGCATAAAAGGCTAGCATTCAGGAGCACATGTCTTGCCAATACCGATCTGACTACCCTAGCATGGAGACTCTACGCCAGAGAAGATTTAACTACATATACAATGACTTGAACACCACGGCAAAACTGAACTATGTTAGCGACGTTCTCTTCCAACATGGCATGCTAACATATAATGAGATGGAGGCGATACGTGGTCTAGTACACACAGCTGAAAAGGCTCGATTCTTGATTGACAAGGCTTGGAGGAAAGGAAACGCTACCAGTAATATGTTAATGGAAACCTGGGACAATTACAAGACCCCAGGAACTAAACAACAACAACAACAACAACAACAACAACAACAACAACAACAACAAAAACAAACCACCCCAGTCTCCACCGACAATGGACTACAGCCTAAGCACATGCTTCAGATATTGGAGCGTCTCACCAGCATCGAGCTTGAGTTCATCAAGTTGTACATGCAGATTACGCATGGTCAAGGAGCCATTCCTAATGCTGACATTGATATGACGGATAGACTGAAACTAGCAGACGCCATGTCAGCACACTACAAAGATGAAGCCAAGGAAGCCTTGACGGGCCTGCTGGGGAAAATCAATCGAAATGACCTGATCGAAGAAGTCGCTACCTTAGCCGTCACTTCAAGCAATTCAGGACACTCGAATACCTATGCATGCCTATGCATGAAAAAGATAGGGTAATGTTGGTAGACTTTGTGTATCTCGACAATAAAAAAAATAATCTGCCCAATAACTTGACTGATAGCCTACTATTTGAGGGGGTAATGCTGTGTAGAGAAATCACTGGTGATATACAGTTACAAATACTAGCACAGTTGTCAATGGTGATTTGCTACCCAAACAGGGCAGTGTGTGTGGCGGTTAAGCACATTCTTATTCCCAGAAAAAGGGGTAAAACCTGAACAAAGGCCAGTGTCGTTCATGCATTGAGTTCAAGAATGTCCTAAGATTTGGAGTGAAAAACAACCTTAAACAATAAGTTGATGTTTTTGGTGCGTGTTGCTGTTGATTAGGCTGTACATGGCATAGATGTTACAAGATGTTTTCTCAAATTAGAAAGACAAACAGACCGGGCTAGACAACCATGAGGCGTTTGGTACTTAACGCGGATGTTTAAAATCTATTTTCGTTGATGATTTAAACTGTTTTCCTCCAAACAATGATGAATTTCACAGGGGTCATGTAGCATGCTTCTGTACCTGTAGTACAGATTTATGTGTTTCGATGTTAAACAGAAAACCAAATGTTAAAAATGTAATGCAGTATCTGCATTACTACTTTATAAAATCCTAATTCTTGTTTTGAGTTCAAAATCAAAAACAAACAAACAAAACTGTTTAATGTGTCAGATATAACAACTCACTAAACACATTCATTCTTATAACAAAAGCGATGGTGGGGGAAAATGAAACATATACTATCACCTGAAAAATGCAGGAGGATATGGGGGTATACAAAAGCTAAAAGAGGAGGGGGGTTTGAAAATACCTGTATTTTGTCACACAGATTCTGATTTAGCACAGGGGCACTGAAAACAGAGTTGGTTACACTCTTCACAAAAGCTGCTGCATGCATTTTAAGAGAAACGGGGGTTTTAGTAAAAAATAGACAAGATATATTAGAGGGGACCTTTTATGGAGCAGAGCTGCAAAAACAGCCAGAATATGGCAAGAGTCAAAGGTGTTGAATGGTCTGATAAATTTAACGTGTGGAGACAAATCATTCATTTGCCGTTTCGAATTCCTAACCAAGTTACATACTGAGACATTATCCTTGCATGGCCGGAGAGGTTTTTTTCTTTTTTTTTTTTTTTTAAATATTATTTTTTATCCGTTTGTTTGTTGTGACAGTGTCTAGCAATTCTTCTACATCGTATTATCCCGACAACACAATAGCCACGTGTTAGAACCAAGCTACCCCCAGCCTTTTCAGGGTAATGTTTCTTATGAAGTGGAGGGCCAATAGAAATTAAACATACTGAACATGGACAAACTTTCCACCAAAAGATGCAGAATTTGCTGTGTTTGGACAATAAAGAGGACCGGTCTAACAGTAACCCCGGATTCTACTCAACTATGCAGCAGATAATAACAGAGATAAACAAATGTGTAGGGGACAGCTACGGACTCCTTTTAAGAATCATTCACATTGCTGAAGCAAACAATCGAATGATAACAAGAACGTACGACAAAACCACATTTGGGCTTTTTCCTTGAAAGACGCATGCGTGCTTACAATTGAAAGGGGACATTAATGAATCTGGGGTGATTTCTCCAACAGGGTGTGCACTCTCAGACTTGCCCTCTTTTAAATGTTTCTGCTTCACTAGTTACTAACACAGGCGGCAGTGATGATGTTTATATGCTGTTTGTTCTAATCATGCCATCAGGTTCTGCTCCTGTCCACTGCTCAGTTCAAGACACCGAGCTTGTGGCTCTTGGTGAAACCTTTAGATTAACAGGTGGCTAAACTGTAGAATCTACATTTGGTTCATGTTATGGCTGTTACCAATCTAACTGTCAAATTACTAAATGATTACTGTTCTAAATCTTAAGACATAACATAACATAACAAGACATTGCACAACTGATAATAGCTCCTGGTCAACTATTTAGTTTTGGTAATATTTAGTTTTGGTCCAGTAATCAATTAAGATTCAACCCCATGTTTTGGTGTTTATATGCTATGGTGAGCAGGGGATTAAAGTAACTTTGAGCTTTTTTCTTTTAAGTCAGTATCATTACATTTTTACATAAAGATTATTTGTGTTTACAAAATTGTACTCCCTTGACTACACACGAACATGTTAATTTTAAATTATTTGTGAATATTGGGGTTAATTTTCTGCAACAGAGAAGAGATTATTATAACAGATTTTTGTAAAATAAAAAAATATTGTATAATAAATCAAATTGAATTTATAAAGTTCAATTATATCTATATTTAGTTTCTTAATATTTCCCAAGAGCTCAACACAATACAATATGTATGACAGTACACGTGAACAGTTTGGTATGCAAAACATTTCTTCTTTAACAGATCAGCTCAGATGTTTTGTACCAAATCACAATATTACAACATAGTGTTATTACATTTTACATATTGAAAGCTGAAATTTAAGGAGCTTCTTAACCACTGATTTGCCACAGGATTATTGAATAATGATTGTGTCAAATGCCTTACATACAGTAAACAAATACACCTATAGGGTGCTGTTCACCCTCTGTCCCCCGTTATTATTTAACAAATTCCTTGTGGCTTAAACCTACAGGGCTAAAGATGTGGATCGATTGGTCTTAAACCAGTGGTCACTCAAAAACACATCAATTGTCCAACCTCTGCTCATCTGTATATTAAATATATTAAGTCATAAAAATTACTCTCCGGGGATTTAGATGATTGAAACATTCTTGTGAAGAAATAAACATGAAGTATGCTTTTGATTATTCATGTATTTGTTAATTTATAACTGAAAAAGGAATTGTTTGAAGCTCAATAAATTAATTAATATTATTTTGGTTTGTTTTATTTATTTATCTCTGATGTACAGCCCTTTGTTTCAGCTATTGTAGTGTTTAAAGTTTTTATAAATAAAGTTGGATTGGCTTGGATTGGAAGATGTAAATGTAAATGTGAAAAGCAAAAATGTAAATACCATGATTTAGTTTGGTAATACAATGGATAGTATTTGTTTGGGGATGGATTTGCTAAATATTTTATACATGTCAAAATAACTATTAGTAGTTTTGTTTTACTCTTCAAAATAATACCTACATTAGAGACATTCTCATACAATTCACGAGTATTGTGTTGAGCTCTTGGGAAATATTAAGAAACTAAATATAGATATAATTGAACTTTATAAATTCAATTTGATTTATTATACAATATTTTTTTATTTTACAAAAATCTGTTATAATAATCTCTTCTCTGTTGCAGAAAATTAACCCCAATATTCACAAATAATTTAAAATTAACATGTTCGTGTGTAGTCAAGGGAGTACAATTTTGTAAACACAAATAATCTTTATGTAAAAATGTAATGATACTGACTTAAAAGAAAAAAGCTCAAAGTTACTTTAATCCCCTGCTCACCATAGCATATAAACACCAAAACATGGGGTTGAATCTTAATTGATTACTGGACCAAAACTAAATATTACCAAAACTAAATAGTTGACCAGGAGCTATTATCAGTTGTGCAATGTCTTGTTATGTTATGTTATGTCTTAAGATTTAGAACAGTAATCATTTAGTAATTTGACAGTTAGATTGGTAACAGCCATAACATGAACCAAATGTAGATTCTACAGTTTAGCCACCTGTTAATCTAAAGGTTTCACCAAGAGCCACAAGCTCGGTGTCTTGAACTGAGCAGTGGACAGGAGCAGAACCTGATGGCATGATTAGAACAAACAGCATATAAACATCATCACTGCCGCCTGTGTTAGTAACTAGTGAAGCAGAAACATTTAAAAGAGGGCAAGTCTGAGAGTGCACACCCTGTTGGAGAAATCACCCCAGATTCATTAATGTCCCCTTTCAATTGTAAGCACGCATGCGTCTTTCAAGGAAAAAGCCCAAATGTGGTTTTGTCGTACGTTCTTGTTATCATTCGATTGTTTGCTTCAGCAATGTGAATGATTCTTAAAAGGAGTCCGTAGCTGTCCCCTACACATTTGTTTATCTCTGTTATTATCTGCTGCATAGTTGAGTAGAATCCGGGGTTACTGTTAGACCGGTCCTCTTTATTGTCCAAACACAGCAAATTCTGCATCTTTTGGTGGAAAGTTTGTCCATGTTCAGTATGTTTAATTTCTATTGGCCCTCCACTTCATAAGAAACATTACCCTGAAAAGGCTGGGGGTAGCTTGGTTCTAACACGTGGCTATTGTGTTGTCGGGATAATACGATGTAGAAGAATTGCTAGACACTGTCACAACAAACAAACGGATAAAAAATAATATTTAAAAAAAAAAAAAAAAGAAAAAAACCTCTCCGGCCATGCAAGGATAATGTCTCAGTATGTAACTTGGTTAGGAATTCGAAACGGCAAATGAATGATTTGTCTCCACACGTTAAATTTATCAGACCATTCAACACCTTTGACTCTTGCCATATTCTGGCTGTTTTTGCAGCTCTGCTCCATAAAAGGTCCCCTCTAATATATCTTGTCTATTTTTTACTAAAACCCCCGTTTCTCTTAAAATGCATGCAGCAGCTTTTGTGAAGAGTGTAACCAACTCTGTTTTCAGTGCCCCTGTGCTAAATCAGAATCTGTGTGACAAAATACAGGTATTTTCAAACCCCCCTCCTCTTTTAGCTTTTGTATACCCCCATATCCTCCTGCATTTTTCAGGTGATAGTATATGTTTCATTTTCCCCCACCATCGCTTTTGTTATAAGAATGAATGTGTTTAGTGAGTTGTTATATCTGACACATTAAACAGTTTTGTTTGTTTGTTTTTGATTTTGAACTCAAAACAAGAATTAGGATTTTATAAAGTAGTAATGCAGATACTGCATTACATTTTTAACATTTGGTTTTCTGTTTAACATCGAAACACATAAATCTGTACTACAGGTACAGAAGCATGCTACATGACCCCTGTGAAATTCATCATTGTTTGGAGGAAAACAGTTTAAATCATCAACGAAAATAGATTTTAAACATCCGCGTTAAGTACCAAACGCCTCATGGTTGTCTAGCCCGGTCTGTTTGTCTTTCTAATTTGAGAAAACATCTTGTAACATCTATGCCATGTACAGCCTAATCAACAGCAACACGCACCAAAAACATCAACTTATTGTTTAAGGTTGTTTTTCACTCCAAATCTTAGGACATTCTTGAACTCAATGCATGAACGACACTGGCCTTTGTTCAGGTTTTACCCCTTTTTCTGGGAATAAGAATGTGCTTAACCGCCACACACACTGCCCTGTTTGGGTAGCAAATCACCATTGACAACTGTGCTAGTATTTGTAACTGTATATCACCAGTGATTTCTCTACACAGCATTACCCCCTCAAATAGTAGGCTATCAGTCAAGTTATTGGGCAGATTATTTTTTTTATTGTCGAGATACACAAAGTCTACCAACATTACCCTATCTTTTTCATGCATAGGCATGCATAGGTATTCGAGTGTCCTGAATTGCTTGAAGTGACGGCTAAGGTAGCGACTTCTTCGATCAGGTCATTTCGATTGATTTTCCCCAGCAGGCCCGTCAAGGCTTCCTTGGCTTCATCTTTGTAGTGTGCTGACATGGCGTCTGCTAGTTTCAGTCTATCCGTCATATCAATGTCAGCATTAGGAATGGCTCCTTGACCATGCGTAATCTGCATGTACAACTTGATGAACTCAAGCTCGATGCTGGTGAGACGCTCCAATATCTGAAGCATGTGCTTAGGCTGTAGTCCATTGTCGGTGGAGACTGGGGTGGTTTGTTTTTGTTGTTGTTGTTGTTGTTGTTGTTGTTGTTGTTGTTGTTTAGTTCCTGGGGTCTTGTAATTGTCCCAGGTTTCCATTAACATATTACTGGTAGCGTTTCCTTTCCTCCAAGCCTTGTCAATCAAGAATCGAGCCTTTTCAGCTGTGTGTACTAGACCACGTATCGCCTCCATCTCATTATATGTTAGCATGCCATGTTGGAAGAGAACGTCGCTAACATAGTTCAGTTTTGCCGTGGTGTTCAAGTCATTGTATATGTAGTTAAATCTTCTCTGGCGTAGAGTCTCCATGCTAGGGTAGTCAGATCGGTATTGGCAAGACATGTGCTCCTGAATGCTAGCCTTTTATGCTAGCCTTTTATTTGTCTCCTCCTCTAAAGGGGGTGGTGTCTCTATTGACCCATCTCAATACATCGATTGGTTTATGTTATTTAAAGTCACTTAAGGTTATCTGTGAATAAATGTATTTAGTCTCTACAAACGTTACCAGGAGATACTATACTCTGTAAAAAAATATATTTTTTAAAAACTTTCCAAACATGTACAAATAGTCAAACACCGTTCATCTGAAACACTATCTGAGGGCCACATTAGTCTCTAAAGAGACTAAGAGATCAGTAGATACAGAACTTTCCAATCATGTACAAATAGTCAAACACTGTTTATCTGAAACATTTGAATGTGAATTCCCAATGGGCTTGTGTTTTCCTGTTTTAAAACAAATACATTTTTGACAAAACCTACATTTCTCTCCATTTAAATAGTTTGAATTGTGTTTCAAAAGGCCTCATCATACTCATGCACACCAATTGGGCGCTCCTCCCTCTCTCACTTAAGTCTTGACTTGTTTAGTGGTTGTAGTAAGAGGGAGGATAGAAAATAGAAATGGCGGTAAAAGTATAATATACTTGAACGAATAAGATTGAATGCAGTAAAGAATCTCTTATTAAAGTATGTCTTGCTCTCTCTCTCTCTCTCTCTCTCTCTCTCTCTCTCTCTCTCTCTCTCTCTCTCTCTCTCTCTCTCTCTCTCTCTCTCTCTCTCTCTCTCTCTCTCTCTAACCCCCCAGCCCCCACCCTCATGCACACACACACACACACACACACACACACACACACACACACACACACACACTGTCTGATCGTAAACGGGTCATAAATGGGTCCACCATCACTTTCTCTGCCGGCCAGCTTAGAATATCAGTAAAAACAAAATATTTTTAAAGAAACTTCACTTTTATCTTACATTTGTATCCAATATTAGGAATGTGATACCTAGAAGTGGTCTCTACAAGAATTCCCTTAGATAGGAGCAGTGACCTGGGGGGAGAGTGCCTAGATGATGCCTGTGTAGATTGTTTAGTGGAGTCGGAGTCCCTTCATTTTATTTGTAAATAGATTGTTTAAAACAAAAAATCTCTTCCAAAAATGTACAAATAGTCAAACACTGTTAATCTGAAACACTATTTGAGGGCCACCTTAGTCTCTAAAGAGAATATCAGTAGATACAAAACTCTCCAACAGTGTTTGTAAAAGTCAAACACTGTTTATCTGAAACATTTGAATGTGATTTCCCAAGTAGATTGGTGTTTGCCTGTTGAAAAACAAATACTTTATTCACCAAAACCTTCCTTTTTCACCATTTTAAATTGACTTGTGTTTCAAAAGACCTCATCATACTGCACACCACTTGGGCGCTCCTTACTCACTTACTAAAGATTATATGTATGTATGTGTAGAAGGATGTTGCTTTAGCGGCCGCAGTAAGATTGAGGACAGAAAATAGAGATGGTGATAAAAGTATAATATACGTGAATCAATAAGATTTAAAGTATTAAAGCTTATTTTCTTAAATTATCTCTCACATATCCTGTCCTTAAATGCGTCTCATCTCTCTCTCTCTCTCTCTCACACACACACACACACACACCCCTCCTTACTTCCTTTCTTGCCAGCCCAGCAACCTTTGACCTGGCTAGTATGAAAATGTTGCCTCTGTCCTGCCATGCTGGTACACATTTCAGACGGGTGGGGTAATCACACACACACACACACACACACTCTGACTCGTAAGATCTGGAATAAAATACATTTTAAGCCTTTAAGCTTACATTTGTATCCAAAACTAGGCATAGGGTACATAGTCCGCTCTTTCTAGCCAGTTCAGACATTCCTTATTTTATATATCCTTTACTTTATTTAAACGTTCCAAAAATTTACAAATAGTCAAACACTGTTAATCTGAAACACTATTTGAGGGCCACCTTAGTCTCTAAAGTGAATATCAGTAGATACAAAACTCTCCAACCCTGTAAAAGTCAAACACTGTTTATCTGAAACATTTGAATGTGATTTCCCAAGTAGATTGGTGTTTGCCTGTTGAAAAACAAATACTTTATTCACCAAAACCTTCCTTTTTCACCATTTTAAATTGACTTGTGTTTCAAAAGACCTCATCATACTGCACACCACTTGGGCGCTCCTTACTCACTTACTAAAGATTATATGTATGTGTAGAAGGATGTTGCTTTAGCGGCCGCAGTAAGATTGAGGACAGAAAATAGAGATGGTGATAAAAGTATAATATACGTGAATCAATAAGATTTAAAGTATTAAAGCTTATTTTCTTAAATTATCTCTCACATATCCTGTCCTTAAATGTGTCTCATCTCTCTCTCTCTCTCTCTCTCACACACACACACACACACACACACACACACACACACACACCCCTCCTTACTTCCTTTCTTGCCAGACCAGCAACCTTTGACCTGGCTAGTATGAAAATGTTGCCTCTGTCCTGCCATGCTGGTACACATTTCAGACGGGTGGGGTAATCACACACACACACACACACTCTGACTCATAAGATCTGGAATAAAATACATTTAAGCCTTTTAGCTTACATTTGTATCCAAAACTAGGAATAGGGTACATAGCTGTAGTCTTGACAAGAACTCTATTAGATAGGAACATTGGAGATAGAAAGGTTGGGGCCTATTGACATAGGAAAGTAAAAACTGGATTTATGTGTTGAAGTAGATTGTTTTAGGGTATGCTGTAGAGTGAGGACAGAAAATAGATATGGTGATAAAGGGGTAATATACATGAATACGATTGAAAGTATTAAAGCTTCTTTTATTAAAATATTTCTTTCTCTCTCTCTCTCTCACACACACACACACACACACACACACATACATCCTGTCTGTAACGGTTGTGAAAAAGGGACCATTGACCGTTTAAAGCATTAATGTCACTGTTTGATGCATTACACCATAATTAGCCTTGTGCTAATTTACTTCGGCAGTCCCCGACGAGAAGCCCCATACATTGCGCATCAGCTTAACACACACACACACACACACACACATTTACACCATAATTAGCCTTGTGCTAGTTTACTTCGGCAGTCCACGACAGGAAACCCATACATTGTTCACACACACACACACACACACACACACACACACACACACACGCACACACACACTCCTCCTGCCTGTAACAGGGGTCATGAACAGTTCCCTGGATAAGCTCCTTATAACCCCTAAAAACATTAATATAAACATTTGATGCATTACAGCCTTAAGGAGGGCATCCCCGCCTTACTCCGCCCCTTCGCGCATGCGCATTTTTTCAATTTTTTTCAATTTTATTTTATGCATAATTAATTAGTTTTATATTAAATTGATATGTTTGCCCCTAGTGGCAGGTTTGGGAACTAAGACTACCCGTCTATATACTACTTACAATAGCTGAAGATCAATACACAGCAACACAGCAAGCAATTCACAGAATATAAATAACAAGACAAAGACAAATATTGTACTTGTCCTAGAAAATGAGTATTGTTTCTGTCCTAAAACATTTAAAACATAAGGAATATTAAACATGTAGGCAAGTGACAGTCACTGAAAAAGTTGACAGAGCTAATCTGCTCCCCTGTTAAGTACTGTGATAAACGCTGGAATAAATGAGTGCGAGACAATTGTTTTTATACAGTGTTTGCATGCATTACGATGTTCACTTGAAGGTAAGAGATTATATTCAGGAGACAAAATGTGAGGTGTCATATAGAATCATTGTTTTGCCAGTTTAATTACAGAACCTTCATATATGATGATGAGCTGTATATGTAGTATATATATATTATACAGGTGAATGTGCTGTATCAATCTTTCATGGCAGGTGTTAAACATCTAACATATGATGATGAAGAAGAGTTTGTGGTTTGTATAACTTGGTAAAGTCGCTGTTTAAGATTTTTGAACATGAGTGAACCCCGCGAAACCATGCCGCCACGAGGTGCCGCCACACATTGGAAACAAAACAAGGAGAAGGTAGAGGAGGAGAACAACGTCCACACCAAAGAACAAAAATAGAATTAACAACCTTAAGTCACTAATAAAATAAAGTAATATTAAAAAACAAAGAGACCTGTTGAAAGCTGTTAAAAGTAAGGTTTGCTTTTATTCAATGGTCATAGGTCGACATGAGTGTCTTAGCATTGTGCCGGAAATGACTCAAGAATTTGCGATACTGCCAAAAATTAAGCAGAGGAGTTCGCTTGCGTCTTGTGTTCTCACAAACGTCGATCGGAGCAGAAGCAAATAAAAACCTGTTTTCATTACAGAGTCATTTGAACCGTAAATAAATGCTGATTGAACACATTCCCGCCTACTCACAGGAAAATAATAGAAACCAATCCTTTAAAAGCTGCACTCACAGGCAGATGCACATACTGAATGTTTGTAATGCCTCTTTACAGTCTTAATCAACCCTGTATGAAAACATTTGAAAAAGGCGATCATAATTTATACATTATTTTATGAGTGATAGTCAAATAAACTGGTCTCAATATTCATTTATGGCTTAGAGGGAATTTGCACAATGTATAAATATTAAAGGCAATTATATCGTGGGAAGTATTGATTTATTGTCCCGTACCTTCATGTCAGCAAAAACTAAACCCTGGTACTCATGCATCTGTAGTGAAAGACATAACTGTGTGTGTGTGTGTGTGTGTGTGTGTGTGTGTGTGTGTGTGTGTGTGTGTGTGTGTGTGTGTGTGTGTGTGTGTGTGTGTGTGTGTGTGTGTGTGTGTGTGTGTGTGTGTGTGTGTGCGCACAGTCACTTTACAAACACCCTGGGAGGAACGAAGAAGAGGAGATGTATAGAGGTCTGCCCCTGTCATCCAGTTGTTCCTCCCAGTTTACAACATTAACCACCCACCCACCCCAGTATAACCACACACACACACACACACACACACTCTCACACACCCACGCTCAGAGGCTCAGTCAGGAATCTTCAGGGCGAACAGAGGAAGCTGGACAACTGCAACTGACTGGGAAGAAGATGAGCAGAGGAAGGAAAGAGAGAGTGACAGGAAAACAAAAGCTGTAGGGATAAGCAGAGGAGGATTTATCTTTACCCCACATCCACCATAACTGGTAAGTCTGTGTGTGTGTGTGGGAGGGGGTGTGGGTGTGGAGTGGCTGCAAACCTGTGATAAAAAAGTGATGGCGTCCCTCTGTGTGTGTGTGTGTGTGTGTGTGTGTGTGTGTGTGTGTGTGTGTGTGTGTGTGTGTGTGTGTGTGTGTGTGTGTGTGTGTGTGTTAATATAACATTGTGTAATTCGTAGCTCTGTAATCGAATCAGTGATGTATTCAGACAACTCACAGACAGTGTTAGAAACAATCCCCACATCTTACCTGTACTGAAACTAACACTTATTGATGAATCGCGTGCTTATTTATCTCAACTTATCAATAGTTATTTAGTCCATAAAATATCAAAAATTGTGAATATGTTCTGGTTTGATTTCTCTTCTATGAGCAGTTCTCAAAACTTCTATCTTTCACTTCTGCTTTCTGCTTCTACAGATATGGAAAAGCCTCATTTCATTGATCCTGAAGTTTTAGTGAAAATCAAATAGATTGTACATACAAAGGGCACTAACCCAGTGACCTTTGATCCCCAAAAGTGAATCACTCTATATTTAAGTATTTTGTATTCCCTACAATGCATTATTATAAATTAAATTCATAAAAAGCTTCAAATAATGTGGACTGTTCATTTGTAACAAACAACAAACAACAAACATCAAACAACAAACAAAACTAGAGAAAGCACTTCGAGAGCCCAAACATCAACCAAAGCCACTGTTTCCAACAGTGTCAAACACACTCCCCTTACTCTTCATTGATTTAAACTAAATTCTGAAAGCAGACCTGCGTCTAGATCACCGCCAATATCTAACCATGTATTCCCTGGGTCATCAGAAACATATTTAATTTGCTGCTCAAAATCAAACAAGCGTACACGTATGGCCATCAATACCTTGTCAAAAGTAACCACACCAGACCGATGAACAAACATCACAACAGTAGGACATTTGATTATATTCAAAGCTACTCATTCACAAGAGAAGCAGGACTGGTTCAGCAAAAGTCAAGAGCGTCACCAGCTACTGGCTGTCGCAACTTCCTGTTATTCAAACAAGTGAGCATCATCTGCATCATCTGCTGAACTAAAGAAAAATGCGTGACTGTCCAGCACTGACAGCTCTTTAGTGTGTAATTCACTCTAATGAATCACATTTAGCCTGCTTCGTTTCAATCATGCGGCATTACATCAGTTTAGCTGCTGCTGATATTTTTGTCAGTGTTGCTAAGTATTTAAAGCTTTGAACATAAAGGTATATAAAGATTCAGTCTATCAGCTCCACACGACTCTTTCAGTGTTTCATCAGTATAGCAGTGTTTTGAGCTTGTGTCAAACCGCAACATTAACATACTGCACAAAGGAAGTGAAGCCAGGTCTGATAGTATTGCTTGACAGAGCTTTTGTGTTTGTATCAAACATATAAAGATGATTTGCTGTGCTTCCAACCAAACTTTTTCCATATTTTAAGCATATTATTTCTAACGCTTTCATTACAGCAAATGTTGTTAGACGCCATTACTAGATAGCATCCGCTCCTAGAAAACGACAACAAGCATGTTTGTTGACACGTCTTCCGGATCATTGGTCTGAGTGGCAAATAAAATGATGCCTGTTTCCTTCAAGTATATTATAAGCATCGAGGAGTTTGACTTTATCCTACGTAATACTGTAGCCCAATGAGAGCTAAAGTGGTTGCTGACCCCCATAAACCTGGAGAGCACAAGCAATCCCAGCAGTTCTAGCAGATCGTTTGGGTTCAGCATTTAAAATTTTCCAGAAACAAAAAAAAGAAAGAAAGAAAGATTTGCTGCCATGGGGAGGATACACCTCACATAATAGTGGTGTCATTGTTAATTTAATGAAGCTGTTTCAGTCAACTTGAAGGCCTTTGTACATAAATGGTGACATGGATAAAAGCATGAAGGTGTGAAAATGAGAAGATCAATTTTCCTCTCTTTTCACAGCAATTAAGCGAATAAATGAAAAGTCTCAGAAAAAATATGCCATCATGGTAAGAAACAGGTGGAGTCAGTGTCTGGTGACGATGGCCTGGTGCTATCATATTACTAATAAAGAGAAAAGGGAAATGTAATGGGGATGTTCATGTTCTGAGTCTAAACCGTCTAAACAGTGGATCTGTGTCCAGTCACAGGACGTGCCAACGTCCGAGCTTCATGTTGTCACAGCTCTCTATTGTTGTTTAACCCCAGTGTCCAGTCAAAATGTGCTGCTGTGGAAATGTGTTGGGTCTATTATGAAGCAGTGTCTCTCTGCTCAAGGCGAAAGCCCCTCTATTATAGCTGTGTATGCAGGGTCAGCACTTACATTCACATTTCACCAACCGTCCATGAAGGCAATTTTGGGGGTGTTTACAATATACAATAGTGAATTTTGTGTTTGAAGGCTAGTCTGATTACTTTAGAAATCATTACTTTTCTAACTTTTAAATTTGTGCCCAAACCGTAAAAGGCCTGGTAATTTGTATTTTAACTCATCTTCTACTGGAAAGCTGGGTCCTGGATCCCGGAAGAACCAAGAAAAATGACCGGGGTCACTTCTCCTAATATCACATGATGTTTATGCAACTACAGTATAGATTATAGATCATTTTAAACATTACAAGTACCCGTGGTAATAGAATGGGACTCGGCCTAAAACTGACTGCATAAAACCTGGGCGTAAACCTGTACGAGCTCTGGGTTGGGTGGGTCTTGGGTCCTATGTTCCAGGTGGACTCGTGAAGACTTCTAGTTCCATGAAATCAGATATATATATAAATTACGAATAGATGAACGAGAATAAAAGTGTTGAACTACAGACAAACATTTATTTTGATACTTTGAAATGGACTGGGTTCTGCTGTCATATGTGATATATTGAAAGATCACAGAGGAAACGAGAGCTGGAGGCAGCAGGAATTCATGAAATTGACAGGAATTTCCATGTCCTCAAGAAGAGCAAACAGGTCACATTATGAACAAGCACATTCAAGTGATACAGCTGATAATGAAATCTGCTCTGCTCAGCACAGATAGTCGAGAATGAATCACCTGCACTGTGTTTGACCTCTCAGCAAGTGACGTTATTTTTGATTTGTTGACTGTGTTACTGAGTAATTCACAGAGGCATGTGAGAGACAGAAAGTCCTAATTTAGAACATCTTATTACCAACATAAAGATGAGAAGGTGTGAGAATAAGCGTTAACCAATAACAGCAAGTTAACTTGATCAAACCACACCAATAACATGCCTTTTGTCCCTCAAAAAGTAGTCCTGCATCATCATCACCACAATAAACCACAACCAGGATACAAAGATGACCACGTCATCTAACAATAAACAAATCGACAATTTAATTATTTGTAGTTCTACAAAATGAAGCAACAAAAAAATGACCATTAAATTTGATACAATATTCCCTTCCTTAGCAACCACACTGGTTCTTAGATCTGGCTCATTCTACCCA
Source organism: Microchirus variegatus (assembly GCF_963457635.1). NCBI lineage: Eukaryota > Metazoa > Chordata > Actinopteri > Pleuronectiformes > Soleidae > Microchirus > Microchirus variegatus. The sequence continues at coordinate 24,312,878 of NC_139805.1, read as the reverse complement.
TGTAACATATCACAAAACAAATCAGTGTTCTTTCCCTGGACCCTTTCAAAGTAAATTTCCCTCTGCTCTGTGTATCTAGGGCACTGGAGCACAAAATTAAAATCATCCCCAAAAACATTGAAATGACATAACACTCTTCAGGGATACTTTTATACCTTCCTGTTTTCAATTGCCAGTGGAAAGGAACCAGATCTAAATTATTTTTTTTTTTTTAGTCTAATGGGTTATAACATATTATGAATGATAATTAAAATGCCATAACTTATAACATAACCTAATTGGGGAGCATGAATGCTTTATAGGGGCAGTTTTATTGTGAAGTGCTACAAAGTAATCTGAATTAAAGGCCCACAGCTTTGGGCAACAGTGTTAAACCACAGAATCAAACCACAGAATAGAAATAAAAAGTGCATTTTACCACTAAGATGACATTTAAATTCCAGCTTATGCAATAAACCAGTTACCATAAGTTGCACTGCCAAGACTAACAATCGAGACAAAGAACACTAAAATCATAATAATATTTAAATCATAAAGGATTAATAATCCTAGAGGGCTACAACAATGATGTTGATGACTCATTTTGTCAAGAAAGATGTAGGAACACTGTCTTGCTCTCTTAACAATGGATGTATTCAGAGTGAAATAGCACTGCATGAAATACATACAATTTAGGGACAAATAATCATTAAATTGTTGAATATCATTTTTTTTTCAGTTTGTTGTTCATGATATGATGACAAACATAATCGCAACTAAAGTACCTAAATCCAACTTTCCTAGCATTCTGGGACCACATAACTGGAAAAGGCTACCAAGTGTGCATCATACTGTAATTAATAAGGTTCCACTTGGTGAAAGAGGTCTATAAAACATAAGAAAATACAAGCATGAACTACGTCATCTAAAATTCTCTGACACTGTTTTTCCCCTTTCCAGGCATTATGCGCTCCTGCATTGTACGTTGACATCGCAGTAACCAGAGAGGAGGAGGAGGAGGAGGACGGAGAAATAATCCAAGGGGTCGAACTCTGGATATAAGAAAGATGCCAGTTGTCCGATCACTATGAAGGAGCTTTGCTTCACACAAAAGCAGAAAAAGTTGAGTGACTCAGACAAACCCCAACCTCGAAATGTTCTTGAATTTCCGTCGTATCCATAAGGTCCGGTGCGTGCAGCTGCTAACCACATGCCTGGTGCTGTGCATGGTGATGGTGTGCTGGGAGGATCTGGATCACCATGTGGTTAGTCACGTGAGATCCTATACATATCGCTACCTGGTCAACCACTATGAATTTCTCAATTCATCCTTCTCCATCACCTCGAAACATCACAGAGGAAAGAATGGCAATGGTGGAGGGAGTTATGAGTACCTCATTAATCATTCAGGTAAATGTGGAAGCAATGGCGACGACGTCCTCCTCCTTCTGTTTGTGAAATCGTCGCCAGAGAACTTGGAGCAGCGTCAGGCCATCAGGGAGACGTGGGGGAACGAGAGCTTTTTCTGGTCAGAACTGAAGGCGAACGTGAAGGTGGTGTTTGCCCTCGGGATGCACCCAGACTTAACATGGCGATCCCGTGTACACGACGCACTGCTGCAGGAGGACCAAACCTATGGAGATCTGATCCAGCAGGACTTTGAGGACACTTTCCACAACCTGACGACCAAACTGATCCTGCAGTTCCACTGGTGCCATGAGTACTGTCCTCAGGCACGTTTCCTCATGTCTGCCGATGATGACATCTTTGTCCATGTGCCTAATTTGGTTAAGTACTTACGACAGCTCGTGAGAAGCCAATCGGGGGCTAAAGATCTGTGGGTGGGACATGTACACAGAGGTTCTCCTCCCAATCGCCGCAAGAACAGCAAGTATTACGTTCCCTATGACCTGTACCCATGGCCGTCCTACCCTGACTACATGGCAGGAGCAGGGTACGTGGTTTCCGGGGACGTGGTTGCAAAGATCTATCACGCCACTCTGTTGCTAAAGTCCTCCATCTACATTGATGACGTCTTCATGGGGATTTGTGCCAAGGCCATGGGGGTGTCTGCCCAGCAGCATGTGCACTTTTCAGGGGAGGGCAAGGCTCCGTACCACCCCTGCATCTATGATCGCATGATCACGTCGCACGGTCACACTGCTGATGTGCGCTCTCTGTGGCGAACAGCAACGAACGAGGCAGTGTACAGCAAGTACAGAGGGTTTATGGGTAGTGTTTACTGCACAGCAGTGAGAGTAATGCTGCTGTGCCTGCCATATTACCATAGCACATACCCCTGCATGGCTGCTTTTACATAAATGTTCAGCAGATGGTGGGAAATGTTTTGATTAGTTCTATTTGCACACATGCCAGTTAATAATAGTGAAGTTTAACCCATCTTTTTTTTACACACCAGTAGTGAAAACGCAAACTGAGTGCAGAAGCAGTGGGCAGCACTGTTTTTTGGGCATCTTGCTCAAGGGTACCCCAGCTCTTTGAACCGGCAGCTTCCAAGTTACAAGTTACAAGCCCTATCACTCTCCCCCTGCCACGGCTGCAATGTTTTACACAATCACATGATGGGAGCTTGCACATGTTCTTTTATTTCTCTATTAGCTGGCTGCGATATGATATTTGCTGTGTAATGTTGTGTAAGCAAACACTGGTTCCTCAGCGATTAGATGGTTTGGGTTTCACTGTGTTTACAGAGAGAAAGGAGGTAGAACCCACAGCAGGTCTGTTTACAGTGGGCATTGACTACACTCACCTCACAATCTCTGAACAGGTTTAACCACACATTACCTTGGAACTTGCCATTTAATACTAACAATGAGGAAAAGTTAGGTCATTTATTATTGCTCAATGTCAATACAGTTAAATGATATGTATGATGTGTGAGTGTTTGTTAAACTACATGTGGGGTTTTCCCTGTTTTACATCTTTGTAACTCAAGTAGTTTTTGCAACCAAATGTCTTTGCATTTTAGACGGATGGTCAAGAAAAACAGAGACGTCACCATAGACCACGAGAATGTGTTTTTCACCACTTCTGGGTAACTTGGGTAACGTGGCCTCCAAAAACGTCCACATTACAATACTTAAATTGACAAATATGTTGCCAGTTATGAGAGATGTGTTCTAATGTGAGTGGTCAGCAAATGTGGTGGCATGTGTAATACAAATGGGTCCAAAAAATGTTTATAAAAGGTCATATAATAGGAAAATCAAATGCTTTGGTTTTTTTCTTCTGGTTACTTTTTAAAAGTGATTGTAAATAGTTCACAGTTCTTTGAAGCTCAACTGGAAAAAACTGGAAATAAAAATGTGTGAATTTATTTGTTTTGTATGACTTCATGCCCCTCCTGCAATACCGTCATGGCCCACCAGGAGTTTGTGGCTCACAATTTGAGAATTACTGAACTGAAACATGCATAATTCCAGACAAACTTGATGACAAACACATCAAATGACCAACTTTCACAAACCAAGTCATGCATTTCACGTCTGGTGTGAAACTAACATGTTTGACTGCACATATGATATTTACAAAGACATTATCCTTGCCACTCGTTTTTACTTCTCTGTACATTTCCTTTTCTTGACCACAGTGCATTGCTGTGTCCGTTACATGGTTCCTCTTCAGTGAGCTTATTACAGAGTACACTGCTGAGATTGACTGAATCGTCAATATTACGCAGGATTATCCTCACCATGGAATTTAAGATTGCACATCATGCCAAGTTGTCTGAATATTAGTATTTTTTTAGTCTTGTTGACCACATAAAGCACTTGCACGTGCTCACAAAATCATGCCAACTCAACAGGAGGTAATGCATCCATAACTGGCCAATCAGAGGAGAGGCAGACAAAAGTATCTACTTGTTCCAGTAGACAAGTGATAAAAAATCAAAAATATACCCAATGCTAAAGGTCCAGTTAGCAAATTTAATACTGGCACAATGTTTTGCTACACCTGATGCCACCAAACAGTCTGTATCTCCAGTCCATTTCCCTTTCTTGACCACACTGCATTGCTCTGTTTCTGTGACATTGTTCCTCTAAGTGAGTTTATTACAAAATATACTGCTGAGATTGACTGAATCATCAATATTACACAGGATTATTTCTCGGACAGAAAAAGCGGCGTTTTCATAAATCGCTACTTGACAATCAAACCATTTTTAAACCTGACGTCTCCTTACCTGCGTCTGTTGGACAAACTCTCCTCCGTCTCGTTGGACAGGACAACATGAGTGGAGCCTCCTTGACTTTCCTCATGCATCACCTCTATCTGTGACACACACACATAAAAAACACTTTATAGATATATTTAATCCTTTTTCCATTACTGTTTAAATGTACAGTATATACAGAGATTATAAGAATGCAATATAGAGGTTGTTTTATCCTTTTTTTCAGCACAACCTAGATTTTTTCATTTTTGCCAACTATATAAACACACATGAACACAAAGTACTCAAAATGTTTAAAATGTGTGAAATAAATGGTCTATTTTGCGAATTAAAGCCTTATTTTTCTTTAATTGGACGAGGGTTTTTGAGAGCTAAAGGTTGTCATACACGAAGCAAACTGGACCAGTCTGATTAAATCACAGATCATTCATTGATCTGTGGATATGGATTTCGCAGTACCTTGGCTTTAAAAGGAGAACACTCCTAAATGAAACGAGTCTTCTCCATCTGCTCTTTCTCATGCCCAAATTAAAATTATGCAAAAGTCTTTTCATTACACTTGGAAATGACACATATGGTGATAAAGCACAGACTGCTCTGTTGTAACTCGCTTTTAGGAAGTGAAGGAAAAGTTGTTCCTCCTATGTGGCCTCTGTTCCCCTGCTTTACCTGAATTTGTTAAGGTGTGTGTTCTTCGAACAACAATGCATGACTTATGCAAATATGGTCGATGTGCATCACAAAGGTGCAGAAGTCTTCAGCTCAACCACTGAGGCTTTCGGGCAGTTTTATTTGTACATGATTATATGATTAGTATTATAATAATAACTTGGGTAACTTGGTTTCGTGTTAATAATATGTTAGTATCAGTTATCATTCACATGTTCATGTAGGTATTACACTGATTGTAGGCTCTTAGGGCTCCAACCAACAATTTTTTTCGTAATCTATGATTAATAGATTTCATTAAAAAGACTATAACACGTAAGAGAAATAGAGGAACCTAAAAGAAAGTCATACTTTGTCTCGTGTATCATAAAACAGGATGTTATATATCATTAGCATGGCTTGTTGTAGGGTTTAATTGCTCCAGAATCAGATGTCAGTGGGATCAGAGGGTGTACCTTGATGCCGCCCTTGGCCTTGCGTATGATCTTCTTCTTGATGGGATCGGTGTCAGCCGTCTGCTTCCCGCTGGTGGTGTTATCAGATGCTCTGCGACTCAGAGCTGCAATGATGCAAGATCACACAGAATAAATGATTTCACTTCATTAGAGCCAATTACGTAACTTCACATCTTCAAATGATGTGTCAAAACAGAAAATCTGTTTGTATCAGACTGTAAAAGTTAGTCTGAATAATGTTTCACCAGCTTCTCTGTCCATTAGTTCGAGAAAAGTCCAACTCACGCTGGTGGTTTCCTGTTGTTCTGGTGGTGTTCCTCACCGTGGGACGTTTGGGGGAGGACTCGGGCCGTGGGGCCACAGGCTGGACAGGCCTCGTCTGCTTTGCCGAAAGTCTCTTCAGACTGACGTGCCGCTTCTCAAACATCTCCTGAACATCCTCCAGACGCTTGAGTGCCTTCAGGACACTGACCTGCAGATGAACAACTCACTGTCAGGAAACAGAGAATCCGATCGTCTTGACAACCAGAGCGTTTGTGGACCGTACCTTTAAATCCTCAGAGAGCACGACTTCGTACTGGTTGTGGAGGTTCCTCAGTTCGGTGAGCTGGTTCTTTTCTGCCGACTCTAGGAAGCTTTCAATGTCGATCAGAGCTGACTCTGCCCCTTCCTGCGACTGACACTTGTCTACAGCCTGAGAGGCCAACAGGTAGATCCCAGACTCACACCACTGGTTCACCTGCACACAAACAGCAGAACATTCAAACAGGTTCAAAGTGGGCACGAACAATGCAATCTCCTTTCTATGAGGTGGGTCTGGTGTACTAAAGCTAAAATAAATGGTAGCAAAGAACAAAAAAATAAACACAATAATAATACCCAATAAATGTTTGTAAAAAAATGTAGGACGAAGTTAGGACTTTGAACTGTGACATCTGACCACCAAAGTACAACTGAATACATTTTACATGTGTCCCATTCTTGTGATCACAATGTTGCAAAAGGAACAGACACCACAAAACATGACACTTCTGACCACTGGGTGGCGATCCACTTTTCAATGCTCTAATTTGGCCAAAAAAGGGTTTTGTGAAGTAACTGCGAGCTTCACCTTTGACCTTTGACCACCACATGGTTCAAGTGTGTCTTTGTGTTGGATGTAATAAACAATAAACACAAAAACACAGTGACGTTGATGTTTGACGTTGCAGGTCTACAACAGAAATTGTTTTCTTCCAGAAAAACTACATCCTCTGCTCTGACAAGATTTTACCACTAAAGGAGATTTAATTTGAGCTGGTGAGTCAAGCATTGTTAAGAAAGGGGTAAGACTGAAAAACAGGATGGTGGAGTCTAAAAACAGCTCCTCAGAGACTGAAGATGACTAAGTGTGACTGTAAATCTTCTCACCTTCTCAATGCCTGTGTGTATCTGCAGAGACTTGGACAGGACGTCTGTCTTCTTCTTGGCTTCGTTGCTGAAATCGTCACACACTCTCCGCAGCTCCACACATTTGGGTCGAATGGAGTCGACGGCGTAGTGGTTGCTTTGGATCAGCTGGTCGCCGTGCAGCGCATGGAGCTGAGCTTTCTCTAACGTCGGCTGCAAACAAAAATATTTACATGATAAAAGCAAGTCATGGCTTAAATGTTGAATGTAATAGTGCTCCACTACATTTATTTAAAAAACATCATATTGTCAAATTATTTGCTAAATAAAAAAAAGAATTCAGCCCTATAAAAAAAATAATTTAGCATTTTCTATTCCATCTCTACAACTTTCAGAGAGTCTCACACCCTGGTCAAAAAGCTGCCTAACTTGACCAGCTGTGATATTTGGATGCTCTGTGAACTGTGATTAAGATTATGATAAAAGAAACATGAGCACAGAGCCTGAAACGGAGGCTTAATCTCAGTGGTAACTGAATAAAATCAGTTAATCTAAACTAGATCACACACATTCAAAGCATATGACCATTTTCTCCTTTAACAACTTGCAAAATGTAGATTTACTTACTGAAAGAATTCACACCCCTATGCAGAAGCATCCACCTGTTATGTGTCTGTGCACGTGTGTGTGCTTGCAAGTGTGTACCTGAGCCTTCTCCTCCAGTGTTTTCAGTTCCTTAAGCAGGTGTTCGACCCGGGCCAGACAATCCCCGATGATCGACAGGCTGGCAAGACTGTCCATCAGACTGTCCAGGGACACTTTGACCTGGAGAAGATCAGGAGGGCAGAGAGAGAGACAGAGAGCGCAAGAGAGAGAGGAGACACAGACAAAGATGGAGAAACTATCAACATATTTATCTTCGTCGCACCTTCTCTCATCAGCACTGAAGCAAGTGAAAACTATCAGCTCAGATGTTACCAAGATGTTATCAAGAGTTTAGTGATGTGAAAGTCATTTTACAGCCACAGTGTCCTGTAGCTGAATGAAGAAGAAACACGTTTGACATCCAGATGTTTCCATATCTGACACACACACACACACACACCTCTCTGAAGTCTTGCTCAAAGTGACGCAGCTGCAGACACTGTTCGAGCTTCAGATGGTGTTTACACCAGAACTGCTCAAAGGCATTGTCCGTCTCATCAAGCTGCGCCAGGAGCCTGAAACACACACAGAATAATTTTGTAAGAAAGAAAGAAGGGAAAAAAGAAAGAAAGGAAGAAAGAAAGAGTCACCTCTCCACTGTGGTCTGGTTCTCCATCTCATCTGGATTGAGTTTGTGATTCTCAGACTTTGCTGCCTGATCTTTGATACAACCCAACAAAGTGTTTCCCTGCTTCAGAGCCAGCTTCAGTTCATCCTGTTACACACACACACACACATATACATCTTATTTGACTCCATGTTTCACCTTGTTTCTGGTTCCCAGAGTTTTAAATCTGATCCAGTTGTGTGTTGTACATATACTGTATATGTTGTGTTCACCTTCAGACTGTCGTGTTTGTCACTGTGCACTGTGAGCAGGTCTTTGGTGCACTGGACGTCGTTGGGCAGCTCCGTCTCTGCTAAGTCAGTACCAAACTTCTGTAACATCTGCGCCGTGGTTTTCACCGTGACTGCAAAGTTCTCTATGGCCTACAAAAAAATTATACGAAAGAACGCAGATCCTCGCGTGAACCTGCAGCGTCCTCATCTGTTCTCATCAGTGTCAAAGTGAAGCTGAAAGGTCGCCATGGTTACTCACAGTTCGGTGGTGGATCCACTGACTGTGACAGTACTCCAGACTTCCTCCTAACTCCAGGGTCAGCTGACCTTTGTCCACGTAGCCATGAAGGTCCGACAGAGAGTTCAGCATCACGATCTGCAGGGGACATTCAACGCAATGATACAATTTCTGACAACATCAATTTTAACCAATCATTCATCCATTTGCACTGTGTTAAATCTAATCTGTTTTAATGTGATAATTGTGTACCTAGTAAGTGTCTACGGGCAACGGGGAAAAAATATATCATCATATATATCATGTGAGTTGTGGCAAAGGGAAAGAAAATGTCAATCCTCTGTATATACTGTGGAAACTGTACATATATAGCAGTAGCAGATCATTTCAATCTATTTTATTCAAACAACGCTTATGTATACATGGACAGAAATAAAAGCTTCCATAAATAAAATTTCTGTTATTATGGGACAATTAAGTAAATAAAAACTAGCTGGTGTGCGTGTGTGTTTGTCATACCTTCATCTTAAAGTCATCTTTGTGCAACTTGATGCCAATATCTGCTATCGCTCTCTGGAAGAACCTGGACGGCCTGAGCACCAGCACCAGCTGCAGGTTTCCTGGAAATGCACCCTAAACAACACAACACAACACAACACAATAAACACAACGAGATGCAAGTGCAAGTCTGCATAAACTGCACTTGTCCTATATGTATTTAAACTTATTTCAGGATAAAAAAGTTATATTGAATTGACTAAATAGATAATAAAAGTCATTTATTATATCAATTTATTACATGTATGATATAGTGACATAAACAGCAGAGAACATACAGCGATCCTCGACAGAGACGCCTTCACTGCGCTCCATTTGTCTTTCCGCCGGTCAATGATGATGACAAAGCCGATACTTGCAGCGTCCAAACTGGACAGAGAAGAAGAGAAGGAGACATGAGGTGGACTGATGCTTTTAGCTTCCTGTGAGTATGTGTGTGTGTGTACCTAGGGATGCTGGTCAGGTAAGTGATGACATTGTGGAAGTCGTCCTCTGGCACTTCACTGAAGCCCGAGTGTTCTGGGAAGGTGATGATGGGGGAGCCGTCTTTCCCTCTTCCTCCTGCAACACACATTTTGACACATGATGTGTGTATATATATATGTATATATATATATATACATATATATATATATATATATATGTATATATATATACACATATATATAGTATCTGCTTTTGTTTCTCATCTGTACAGTCAGGTTTGGAGAAAAAGAAGTGTGAGTTTCTGAAATGCCACAAGATGGCGACTTTGAGCTGAAAATGAGCCCCAAATCCAGAGGGCAGTAAGTATGTGTGTTTTCTCACCAAACTTCAGTGTGAACTATTTCAAATACTTTATCTTTTTACCATACCTTAACCACAACTCTATCTATTCTATGTGTTAATTCACTTATAATAAAATAAATATCTGTTTCTTGATTTGTTTTTGTCTTTTATTCGGGGGAAATCACTTTGAAACAGCTCTTTTGACACATGTGATCTAATAATAAATATAAATTATTTATATTATTATAATAAAAATAATAATAATAATAATAACACTATTTCTCTTCTTTTATTAGTAATGTCACAATCACTTGTGTAGTTGCAGTTTAGATGCAATAGGGGGCAGCAACAACCCATTGACTGCCATAACCCTATTTTTAATGTAGTGATCAAAACTAAAAGTAAAAAAGAAATCGAGAAGTAACTCAAAGCAGGTTCACATGTGACAGAACAGTTTCTAAGGAAAATATATCAAACACACACAGACAGAGACACACTTATGTAACTGTGGAAGCCATTCTGCTGAGACACAGCTTTCTGGAACCACTTGTTAATTCGGCTGCTGAGACGACCGACAGAAGAATGACAAGAATCCAGAGGAACCACATGAGCTGATGTGTCGCTGGTGGCAGCACATCTGGAAAGTCTGAGGGCACCGACCCACCTCCACTCCAAATCCAACACCAACACCCGTGAATGAATGCTGGATGCTGGCAAAAACAACTTTCTCCAGCAGCTGCATGATGGCAGTCATTTTTTTCTGGCTGACGTCAGCGCAGCTTTATCACATGGAGTTTCTCCAAAGTGAAAGATAAAGGAAGTTAGTACAAAAGAAAATCCTGTATCCACCTCCTCAAACAGATGTGATTTAAATGGGTTCTTCCTTGGGTCAGGTCCCACCCCTTTGGGAAATAAATGAGAAACCCTGCTGCCAGACAAACTGCAGAGAAACTATTGTCTCCTTGGCAGAGATAATAAAATATAGAGAGCCGAGGCTAACTAAATAAATATCCACATGTATATAATCACTTTAGATAAACATTAGACTTTAATATAGCCATTTATATAGTTTTAAACTTCAGGCAAAGGCCTTGCTTCACAGTTGCCATTTTTCACTTCCACGTTTCTATAACAGCCAATATGGACAAATTGAAGTCGTAGTCTACTACGCAAATGAAGAAGAATCACATCCTTTATGGTCTGTGAAGGCCACCATAGTTCCCTGACGTGCTTAGGAGCGAGAGGTGTGAGCAGAGGAGTCCTCAGTTTGTTAGTCTCACCATGAAATACAAAAGTAAGTTGGAGTAACATCAGGTCACGGTCGGGGGTTGTGAAAGTGTTTGCGCAGTGGAACTGTACACTGTGTTCAAACTCTGATCCTGGTGTGACGTCCTGAGATCAGAGCAGCTCCTTCAGGCATTTATCGAGACATTTCAGGAAATGAAAAGTAAACAAAGGGGAATCCATGTATTTGTTGAATGTGGACCAGCTGTTTTTCCTCATAATAAAGTCATGGCGACGTAAAACAGCAACAAGCTAATAAGTAACATTATAGTGCTTTGTTGATTCTAATCAATCAGACTTTACGTTAAAAGTTAAAACAGTGGGAAGACGGGAGTGAAACAGTGAGATGGTGAAACAGTGGGACAGTTTTACAGTGAAGCAATGGGATGCCAGTTGAACAGCAGGACAGTGTAAAAGTTGGACAGCAGGGAGGGACAGGTATGATGATGTTACATACCTGAGAGCAAGGCGAACTGCCGATGGAGCTGCTCTATGATGTCCACTGCGAGCAGGGGCCTGATCTCCTGCTGCATGATCTCATCTGTGGAAAAAGACACATTCATCAAATACACATAGACGTACACATACACATACACAACGTAAAACTGATCATGTTCAGAAAACCATTCCTGATCATATAGTGTCATATCAGATCAGTGACATCATTTAGAGGTCAGAAAATGGCATCAGGCATGGAAGACACAGCACGACCCGAAGATGATATGTTCAAAAAATAATCTATGACCATCTGGTAGGAATTATGTCATAGTGACGTCACTATGAAGCCAGAAAATGATGTCATACTGTTTAAGTTAGTAAAAGGGTTGTTTTGCCAAGCCATAACATCAGAGACAACATCTGCAGATTCTTTAGTTTTAGATTCAATCTAAATTATTAAGATTTACAGTAGATTTAGATCAAATGTAAACAAAAACTCCCTGAAAGTTTCCACTCTTCAACTTCAGTTGGGTTGGACCTCATTACTGCCCCCAGAGTTTGTCAGAGACATATTAATGTTAAAAAAAAAAGTTGTCCTTTCATTCCCATTTTAAAATTGTACAGTTAAACAGCAATATCCACACAAAATGAAGCTTCTTGTTTACTTTTCAAATTAAATAATCACATAATGAAGATATTATCATCCAAGGAGCCTATATGGCTATATATACATATATAATATGCATGTAGAGGAAATCAGAACAAAGCATCCTCAGATTTGTCTTTAAGAAGTTAAGAAGTCTGTGGTCAGTGAATAAGAGCCACTCTGGTTTCAGGGTTAAACATGAAGCTGGTGAACAGACGTTTCTCTGTGTGTGAGAGAATAAAGAGGAGCTTTAACACTGGCTCTACCTTGTTACTTGGGTCATTTTGAATGATGGTGCAATTGACTGAAAATGAACCGACTCTATATCAATGCACCTCTGTTCTGAGTATCTGTGTCTGCTGACTGACCAAAGTTTTTTTTTTTTTTAAACAGAGCTTATTATTCACTGAAGATCACACAGTTCCTCCTCTGGAAGTTATGCTATAGACCATACACACACTTTACTGCTGCAGCTCTTTGTGGTTTTGATGAAATAAAACATTTAAAATCAAAAATAATCAAATAATAAATCGTATAAATAAATCTAATAAAGTGGGTATAGAGCTCTGATAGTCACACAATCTATTATGGAACACTAAGAATGAAAACAATGTCTTTTTGGCAGGAAGTGATGCAGTTTCACATTCTTAGACATTTATACCCGATATATACAAGGCAACGCGTCTCTTAACCAGCTGTTTTCATAAACAAATTGAAGACGATGGACAGCTGTTGTGCACCAGGATGCAGAAGAGGTCCGAGACTGGCTAAATGGAAAGCATTTTCCTGGCTCACGGAAGACACAGAGGACAGCAGAGGTGGGTCACTGCCATTAAACCCACTCAAAGCAAGTAGTGTGATAAAGAGTGATGGGAACCCACAGGCAATGCTAGTACAGTTATTACTTCATACCAGGTACTGAATCACAAGGCCGTTTCAGATTTTCATTTTTCAAGTTTAGCGGAAATGTAACTATGACACACTATGACACACAATGTCATTAAAAAAAATGTTTTATTCTATTTAATAAAGTGAAGGACATAATCATTGTAAATCATTTCCCCTGAGCTGCTGACTGGGAAGCTGAGAATCTGGATGATAACTTGTGTTAAGTGTTCTCCTGAGTTGAATGTGGGAAACTTTATCAGAAAGTTGAATATGTAATGCTGCTCCCGCTGTTTCCATACTCATGCAAAGCAAAAAGGGGGTGTTGTAAGTGTCAGATATAGTCAGTCTGGCAGGTTTTGTGATTTAAAGAGTGCAGAGAACTATTTGAAACATGCACTAGTACCATTTATTTTTCAGAAGCTTTTCCTGCCAACACGGCAGTGTGAGCAAAGGCACATGACATCTGGAGCTCTATACCTGGGATTTTGAACCCAGTATAAAACCCATTGCACCAGAAAGTCAGAGGAAGAGGAAAAGATCAACAGTATGGAGCTCAACGACGGTCCCTCTTTGAATCAATCTTCCCACTGATCCTAATGATGAAATAAAAACTTTTGAGAGTAGTCCCAAGTTATTGGGATTTATTAAAAAAGAAAAAAGACAAAGACAAAATGAAGGTGTTAATCAGATCTTGCATTCCCACCCATGTCGATCAGAGCCAAAGCTGATAAAAACCCACACAAAAATCTAACTGAATCATTTAAAACTTGGTTTTAAACAGGTTATCTTGTAATATTATTGGGGTTTTGCTTTAAACTGACTCTGAGATTAAACTGAATCTAAATGACAGTTGTATAACTGTTATTCACTGGAGTGGAAATCAGTGGAAAGAGTGTGAGCCACTGATATGTGTATGAGATGCAGCAGCTTTTATAGAATGAACATTAGAACAATAGAAGTGCAGTAGAAAACCTGCTGGCTCACATATTGAAAGAGTCCTCTGGTCTGACCTCACACTTATTTATGTCACTATAAACTACTTCCCTAATTTAAACTATGTTTTATTTAATCTAACTTGACATAAGACATAATGTGGAGGGTGTGTTTCCATCTCTGGGTGGAGTTTGGAGGGACAGTCTGAGTCAAAAAGTCACTCTCCACCCCGTCTGTCTGTCCATACGTGGGTGTACTACAGCAACACAAACAACTTGTGTGTGCAGATGGAGCCTGATGGCACTAACGTCTTTGTTGTCACCCAAATGTATGAAGAGACCTTTAACATGTAACATGCGTGTTATGCTCAGCTCATTAATGGAACAAGCAGAAGAAAGAAGCCACTGTGACGTGACGTCAGACAGTGAAACACAAGACTTATTCTCTGCCAAAGATGTCAGGGGTCTAATCTCCATGGTAACACTGATGGTGCAAACACAAGCTCACACCCCTCCATCTACACACACACGTATACACACATTAGCCGACACCTCCCATCATCTGTCTGAGCAGCAGGATCTCACACCCTGCCACTGTTCACACCGCATCAGCATGCACACAATAAACCTATTTTTAATTTGTAAGCAAAGCGCTGATTTTATCACCAACATTCAATCAATGTGAAATGAACAGTCAAACAAAGAGCACTGCACAACAACAGCACAAAATGCTACGCTACACATTTGTTATATTGTGTGTTGTGAGGACATTTTTGGCTGCTCCACACAACTTTAACAGGCTTTTTGAGGATTAAGACCTGGTTTTAGGGTTCAAATTAGGTCTTGGTTCAGGTAAGGGTTAGGGGCTAGGGAATGCATTGTGTCTTTGATTATACACAAGAAAGAATGCAAAAACAGCATGTGTGATTTAGTCATAACACATGCTATCACTGTAAAACCGTACAAATACTTTGTAGTGTACAACGCCATAATATGTCCCCGTTTTTTAAAGTGGTATGCTCCATCTCGCCACGTACTATTAGTGGGCATACAACAGTGTTGCCTGATAGGGTTGGTTGCATCATGTGTACGGATCATTTCTGCTTTTTATGTCCACACATAACAAACGACTGTTTATAAAGTCTTCAGTTGACTCACACCATGCAAATACCACCTTTACACTGAATATCAGAGGTCAGCACGTGTCCAACACACCATAATTAACTCAAGCATATGGTGTTTAAATCTTTTACTAATGTCCAGAGATTAGGGTTGGGATATTCTCCAGAGTTTCTTGTTGTTCACGTACAGTATAACAAACACAGCGGGGAGACTGTCAAGGTGAGATGTGTTTCACAACAACAAGAGAATCCAAGAGAAGGCACAGACGGTGTGGATTATTTGGAGTTTGCTCCCGCTGTGTTCTCACATAGCTGGAGATTAGAGTTAGGAGCTGGCAGAAGAATCACTCGCGTGACCTCTGGAGACATTTGCATTCACACATAATAGCCCCAACACACAATCCCTGGAATTCAGTGCATGTCCATAGGCAGCTAATGTCGATTATATACTTAACTTGATATACACGACTTTATATAACAAATACACAAATGTCTGTTAGATTCACACCATAGTGTTGACTCCACACAACACACAAACAAAGAAAAGTTTTCGAAGTTAATTATACTGCTCAAAAACTCGAAAAGTTGTTCAGCATTTGGAATACATGCTTCTTGTCCCAACCCACCCCTGCCCTGCTCCTGTATACACACAAACGCTCCCTCAGTCAGGTCTGATAGTAATGCTTGACAATAGCAATACTATCAACAAAGTTTCACCTCCACAATTCGCCTTATTAAGGTTTTCTCTAAAATGTCAACAAAACTCAAGCAAGTCCACTTGCCGTGATCTACACAATAAAACATCCAAGTTAGATGGTAAGATAAAATAAAAAGCCCTCTCAAGTGTATGATTTGTCCATTCTGGGCTACTGTAAAAACATGGTGGTATAACAGAGTGAGCTCTAAAGAAACTGTGTGTTATTTCTGTGTTGCTTAAACGACATTGCGTGGACTCATTTGACAGCGGTTTGAAAACAGCGAGCATTTGTGTGTATTTAAAAGTGACGCTCGACAGCGTTTACGACGAGAGAAGTGCTTTATTAACCGTCCGTTTTACGTTTTACAGAGCAGAACATTGAGCGAAAGCCAAAGAAGCTATTAAAAAACATAAAAAAGGGGAAACAATTAGCAAGAGAAACCGGCCGAGCAGCAAAATGTGATGGAAAGACCTGATGAAATGGAAACATGATGACACCAGGCAGAAAGAGAGAAGGGTGTCTGTGTGTGTGTGTGTGTGTGTGCCCAGACAGAATGTGTGTATATGTGACATGATTGTTTACAGTATAAATCTGCTGCTGTGTTTAACTTTGTTGCTTTAGATTGGGTGCATCACACAGAGGCAGGCTCCACACTGACAACAGAATCTTCATGTGTGCTTCAAGTTTTCAGGTTACCGATAATGTGTTTGGTGCGCTCCATCTTAACTCCTCCCTGGCTTCAGCACAGTCACAGACATGGATGTAAATCCCTCCAGGAAAAGCAGTAATCCAGTTTAAGGACGGTAATCTCATGGTGTCTGACTCCAGTGAAGGCAACGCTCCATCTTCTTCATCATCACTGTCACATTTCTCCTCATCCTTTCCTCGGGCTCCTGCTCCTTGTTGTTGCTGTTGTTTGTTTTGTTCGCTCTCCGTCTTGGCATCGCACAACGGGAAGACAAAAACAGCTGGAGCAGTGTCTGAGCTGTGTGTTTGAGCAGTTACATGTGTCTGTGGTCAGTTTTTCCAGCTGCACTGAATCAGCCAATGAGAAGAGAGAGAGGGGGCTGAGTCGCGCTCTGTGTGCGTGTGCGTGTGTGTGTGTGTGTGTGTGTGTGTGTGTGTGTGTGTGTGTGTGTGTGTGTGTGTGTGTGTGTGTGTGTGTGTGTGTGTGTGAGGAACTGGCAAATGAGAACAGCCTGTGGAAGTAAAGTTTATGGAGCACATGATGGACTGAAGTGCATTTTTATCACATTTACATTAACTCTATTTAACACTTAAAACAAGCGGATCTGCAGTTATATATGAAGTTACAAATAACCTTCCACACATGCTATTATAGATGTTTTATGTTACATATGTTGCCATAGTACATGCTTTATAATCTGTTGTGGACTTATATGTAGCTATAAATGTTACATATTTAGTTATACATGCAATAATACCTGTTGTAATCCATGTTGGTAAACATGTATATGTTGCTATGTTGTCCAAATAGTTTTAATCTTTGCTGCATGTTATTAAAATTGACCTTTAGCAGTATAGGATTAATCGACTCATTGGCTAGCAGCCATTTTCGATTTACAGCATTTTGACTGATTTTCCAAGACCCACAAAACGGTGTGTTCTATGACTATGTAAACACCAAAACTACTAAAAGAAAGAGTAGAATATCTTCTTTCATCAGACGTCATTGGCCTGTTGTGTTTGAATTGACGTCTATGGACGTCATTGGCAGCCAGTGAGTTAATGTTGTGATATGTTTTCATTGTTTATGCTCTCAGAAAACATTTACGTCAGTGGTCATTTCCTCACACATGAGCCTCCACCATGAAGTATATAACTAATAAATGAGGCTTTGTTGTAGGAACCGAGATAATCTGCTCAGAGCCGATTGTGCTGCTGACTGACTCTCACATGTTCACACAGTTCTCACAGCACAAATTAACCAAGTAATGACAAACCTCTGCTTCCCTGTGGTTAAGTCACATTGATAAAGCTTTCTATTTCTCTCTCATTCTCTAGGCTCATTTCATCCATGGCCAATGAATTCAAACCAGTAAACCACTGAGGTTTAATTATGATATTATCAAATGTTTTGGATTTGTACGATTGAAAACTGCCTCTTAGAGTGTGATAACCTGTCGCACACAGTGTGATGTGTGTTATTCTGGGGTGATCATTCCTCAAGCCCCAGGAGGGGAGGGGGTCGAAGGGTTCCTATTGGTTCTCAGGAAAAAGGCGTCAGTGCAAGAAGACAATCAGAGGATGTCTAATGACAGGATCTGCTGAAAACAGGTCTCTCTCACACACACAAACTCACAGGTTTGTGCACCTATCCTTTCAAGGACTCAAAAGTGTTATCCCTAACAATAACCATAAACAGTTAACATCCAACCTTAACCTTAACCCAAACCTTACCATTTCCTCAGAACTCAGGTTCTGCCTCATTAGGACCAGACTTTACTGGACCTGTAACGGTCAGTGTTTATGCTGGAAAAGGTCCTACACACATGCGTGCACTTGTCTAATGGATACTATTACTGCCTCATAAAACACACACACACACGCGCACACGCATGCACACACACGCACACACACACACGACAAACAGCCACATGCCAGACAATGTTTTTGCAGCAAAACAAGTCTGAAGTCACTTGGGAACACATGGAACACATATACACATGTGTAATCATCCCTCTGCTATGCAACAACATGTGCACTGTACTTCCTGTACTGTATGCGAGAGTAATTGCCTTTGTTGTGTTCCATGTCACACTCAGAGGTGTCATTCAGGTCAAGAAGAAGAAGATTTTTAGCGTGTGGTGCCTTGCTGCTGCGAGACAGAGACAAGTTGCTGCAGCACGGCTTGGTGATGTGATTTTAATTAGATTTGATGAAATTGTGACTCAGAAGTCTAAAATTAATCAAAAAGCCACTGTAGTATGTAAACTGTGGCTTGTATTTATTATGGTTGGATATGGTAAGATTTTCACCAGCAGTAACTGATGTGTTCACAATTAACACTTGAATTGACAATAACATCAACTAAGGGTGCAGCAATAGCTCAATTACAATATGTGACACAGTATCATTCTCTTCTCTATTATTGTCATATTTATAAAAAAAAAAAAAAAAGCTTAAAAAGATCAATATCAATATAATAATTGCCAACTGTGTTTGTTGTTTTCTGCACATAAATGGGTTTAAAAACACAATTCATTCATTCATTCATTAGTTTCTTAATTTCTCATACAGGAGCAAAACCTTTTATTATTTATATTTATATATATTCATTTTTATTATTAATCATGATAATGTTTTCGGCCATATCGCCTACTACTTCAGCTGTTTCTAAGATAAAAAATTAAAAACATTCTGCAACATTGGAACCATCTGACCTATTTTTATCCCCCGCAGGCTTGTTGTCTGACTGCATGGAGCAATGTACAATTCTTGTTTTTCACTTTTAAATATGAACTAAAGACATGTATTCTCCTTATGTGATGCAAAAAACAATATGTCTCTTACCAAAAATGTAGATATTATGGCGTCTTTATGGCCATTTTAAGAGTTATTTAAAGCATATTAAATTGACCCCACAGTATAAGGACACATTGTCTGGAGAAACCAGGAGACATGCTGTTTACTGCTTAGGACATTTTATCAAGGTCGATTGTTCTGATTACAAGTGAGCACGTTAGTAACTGCAGGTCAACAATGGCACAACTGTGCAGAATGTAAAGTTGAATAAATGTTAAACTTATTTATTATGAAACTGCGACAGCAGGACAATTTAGACAATAAAGGGTGAGAAGGTGTATATGTATATGTTGTACTAGGGTTTTTAACGTGTCTCAGACACGTGTGTGCTTTCAGAGAGAAAACTGAAAATATACTGCACTGTTGATTATTTACAGATTGGCCCTTTCCTAAAACCTGTGTTTGTGTTAATGAAGAACAGTGGGACACAGTTTCCACATTCTTCTGAAAGAAATATTCAGCACATAGGGATCACAACACTTGGAATTTAACCTTTTACTGGAAACACTGCTGGTCTTTGAACACATCTTCAGATGGTGTGTTTGTGGTAAATGTGGTGATTATGTGAGTAAAGTGAAGTGAGTCACTAAGCCTGCGTGCTGACTGGTGCTGAGTTACATATACTTTGAAACTTTAATGAGAAGCCAAGCTGCTCTGGACAAACAAACCTGAACTGGACTTTTATTCTGGAGGAGTCAGTGTGTGAGCAGGGCAGAATATAAACTGCTGAGTCAGCACAATGTGATTGGTAATCTGCTTGTTCAGTTTCTTTCTAGTGACTCAAGCGTATTTTACTGAAACACAGACGCTGTTCTTGGATCGGGGAGCGTGACAACAGCAATATTTTTCTGACTCACAACATTTACATCAGATCAAAGTAAATAATCTGCTAAAAATAAATGTGTAATCTGGCATCACACAGGTTCTGGTTTTCTGTTTGTTGTAAAACTGCAGTTTGCTACTAGTGCTAATATAGCTCAACAGTCTGACACAGGAGTGAAAATTTTTTATTATCATCCATAATACTGTAGTCATCCAAGGTCAACTCACCACAAGCTATGAGATTATGACACACAATGTTAAGTCCTTCTACAGATGCTACAGATCAACGTCCTTTCACAAAAATAATGTCTCAGTCACAATCCTCAAGTGAATTACAAAGGCCATGTCAGCCATAATCACAAGGTCCAGCATTACCGTGTTCACATTGAATGCTAAAGTGCGCAATTCAAGTCAATTACATGTGTGGATATGATGGATGCAAAGTGCCCAGAAGTGAAATAGGAGGCTAAGGTTCCTCTGTTATTGCTCTCTTTTTTTAAAACTCAAATTAAAAGTGTTCTAGAGCCCTGAATGACTACATACCATAACTTCAGTAGTGTCAGTAACGTTGATTGTTATAATTGTTAATATTCCAACTTTTTACATATAACTTGGTGACTTGACACATTTCTATAGCTTTCAGTCAGTGTGACTACACACTTAGAAATAAGGGTTACAAATGTGTCCTTCTACGAGGGCTGAGGTTCTACCTGGAACCATTTGCTTCTGACATTTTCTTGGTAACACTAATGGTTCCAGTAAGAACCATTTTGATCCAGAGAACCCTTTAAAACCCCTTTCCTGAACAAAGGGTTTGAAACGGTTCTTGGTGGAACTCTCCACAGAGCAGACCATGATTTCCCCTTCACACAAACTCCAATATACTGCAATGAGGTTAAATTTAACAAGCCAAGGATCAGTGGGAAAGGGATCTTTTACAATAAATTATGGGATGTGTGGTTCTCTAACTCTTAGTATAATTACATTTAGCCTTCATTGGAGGAAATTAATGAAACCAGCGCAGTCGGGTAGTGACTGCAATGCTGTATTAGGCCTTAAAACTTCACACAGGCTCTAGTAACTAAAAACAAAACACAGACGGACATGCATACTAGTGGACGGACGTGGACATACTTTGTCGTACAGCAGACTCAGTCCCCTGACACACTCCCAGGAGGTGGAAGTACGACTCCATCTCAGCCGTAGAGATCCGCACGGTGGAATAAGCTCGGCCATATTTACCACAGTGTGGACAGATGGATGGGAGGCTCAGTGATCGCAGTCTGGAGTCTGGAGCATCCATGTCCAGGCACACAGTGTCCACCTCATTTCATCTGAGGAGCCATTGTGTGTGTGTGTGTGAGCGTTTTCCTCTCTACTGCATCTACAGTATATATGCAGCCGGGCCGCTGCTCTGCAGCAGAGACAGAGGCTCGTCGATGCCTCACACACACACACATTCACACACACTCACAGCTTCTTTCCCCCAAAGCAACGCCACTGCAGCTTTTCCTGCACGTGTGTCCCTATAAAGAGGTGCGTCTCTACTCCTCTGTCATAATCTCTGAGATAGAAGGTAAATCCTATTAACATTTACACATGACCTTCCCTGTGACTGCCCACAAACACAACCTGCTTGTAACGTCTATATCAAGCATGGAACTATGGGAAAATTTCATGTCATGATTATCCTGATCCAAATAATTACTATTAATTATTATTTAAAGCTGAAAAACAATCATCTTTAAGGGATACTTCACCGATTTGAATGTGGCTTTGTATTGCTAGAATAGCAGTAGTATTTTTTAGAAAATGTGCTTCCCTCCCTCAGTTTTTCCCTGACTTGAAAAAAAATCTGTTTTCCATTTTCAAAATTTGCCCTACTGTGATGTAAAACGCGTCATTTGACTCACAGTAGGGCACATTTGGATAAGGGAAAACAGATTTTCTAAAAAATACTACTGCTATTCTAGCAATACAAAGCCACATTCAAATCGGTGAAGTATCCCTTTAAGTATCATTGAAATATAATAAATTGCGGCCCTGGGATGACTGGAAAGACAAAGGCTCCCCCTTGTGCCACTGCTAAATTGAGCACTAGGACTGTATGTTGGCCAGCGAGAGCATACATTTTCACTTATGTGAATTATTTACAATTTTCCCTGTTCTCGATTATTCCAATAATAGAACTTCACCATGATCAATTTACTGCTTTTCATCATCCAATCCCTCGTTCACATATGCCCATATACAAATACAATACTACATAATTCAAAAACTGAAAAACATGACAAAGATTACATATGACGAGTCAACCTGGAGCAGAAGGTTGGCTGGACCATTTACTTGTGATCCTCTTCCTCTCTGACCCCCATTTCCTGTCAATCAGTTTCTTCAATGAACAAATTCAAACAAAATAAAATGCCAAGAGAATAAAACGCAGCTTTATACATGCAGTATTTGTTTGAGCTATGATTTGCACATATGACACAGGGACAAATGCCAGGAGTTGATCTACAGTAGTGCGTGAGTGTGTGTATGTGTATGTTTATGTGTATGTGTGTGTTTACTGGGCAAAATATTAATAATACAATATATATACAATGCCGCAGAAGGTGCAAAACTAAAAAAGACTAGTTCCACCCCAAAAATGATTCCTGCCCAATGTGACACATTTCAGAGCCATGAAAGCACAGACAAATAAGCTTTTATCCTGTAGCCATAAGTGTAGTCAACACAGACAGAATGCTTTCAGTTTCTCTGCACCCTCTTTTTCAATGGGAGCTTTTCCGCTCCATCTTAAAAGACAGACAACGGAAATCCAGTTAACCACAACTCCTGCACTTTATTTGTAGATCCAGTTGCACTTTTATATTTCAATGTTTGTTTTCTAAGTGTTATCTCCATGTTTCTTAATTAACTGCTACCTTTCTTGGCCAGGTCACCCTTGTGAAGGAGCTCTTAATCTCAATAGGTCTCTTATCTGGTTAAATAAAGGTTAAATAAATAATACAAATAAAAATATAGCATTTTGGACAGATTTGACTCACTAGCGTCACAACTGCATGAGACCATTAAAAGGCTCTTATCACAAGAATGAGAGTAACATGAATGGAATTTAGGTGACTGATTAAGAAGGTGATGCTTGGATAACGGCATACAGCCTTATTAAGGGCATTTTATATTATTCCAATAGACAAGTATTGTAATGAGTCGTTATATATATATTCAATAATGACAGAATTGCTGGATTTCGCTGCAATATATCCCCATTTCTATACAGTAAATATGACCTGTACACAGTATTGGTTTTGCACAACATCACATTAAAGGACATGATTTTCCCTCTAACATGCTGTACGTCAAGGTATAGAATGCTTTCACTGCTAAGATACATAGGGACCAGATCCTTTTTTCAGAGTTGCTGAGTATCGCTGAGTCCACCTCACACAAAACATCCTGACACACTCTTTCTTCAACAAACTCATTAGATACACTAAGCGTGTCCACACACTCACACACAGAGTGACAGATTGTGACACTAACTTACATATTACAGATCCCATGCTGCTGCTGTTCCCGCTCTGAAGTAATCCACACACAGCAGTAGCAGCTAAACACCAGCGCCCAGTCCAATGTCCAGAGCAGCATAACACACACACACTTACAGACACACACACACACACTGACAACAGGTTCAGCAGAGACACGACAGTCCAGTCCACCTTCAGTACTGCGGGATGAGGACAAGCCCTCGTCTTTACTGAGACTGACTGAGGAGACGGGGGAGAGTGTGTGTGTGTGTGTGTGAGAGAGAGAGAGAGAGAGAGAGGGAGAGAGAGAGAGAGAGAGAGAGAGAGAGAGGGAGAGAGAGAGAGAGAGAGAGAGAGAGAGAGAGCGAGAGAGAGAACAGGGGTCTGAGCCTTGTGACCAGCTGAGCGGCTCAGTTCTTTCCGACCACAGTTTAGACAATTATTCTTAACAATACTCGGTTCAGACAGCAGGAACTTTCCTTCCCGTCTGTCCCTGTCCCCGCTCCCCCTCCTTCCTTTCTCCCATGTGTCTTTATGCTCACATGTTGTGGTCACGTTCTCTCAGGCACACAAATAATAATAATAATAATAATAATAAGGGTCTTGGCGGTGTTCAGGTCCAGGTTGTTGTACGTTTGCACCATGATGCCAGTGTGTCCATATGCTATGCAGTCATGGGGGTGTACAGGGAGTAGAGCAGGGGACTCGGGACACGGCCCTGGGGAGCGCCAGTATGTGTCGATCCTTTCAGCCTGTGGTCTGCCAGTTAAAAAGTTCAGGAAATACTTGTATAGTACACGATCATTTCATCTCATGCAGTGTTCTATAAATGTTTAAGCCGATGCTCCATGACAGCCAGACAGAAACATGTATTTTTCAGTACCTCTGTGATGCTGACAGCGCTCTACAGAAAGAGACGGCGCTCAAACAATGTAAACGTGCCGAAACTAGTTAGGAACCAAGCAGGAACAAGGGTCATACACACCACTTGGGACAACATGTTCCTTTAGGTCCTTGTTCTCTAAACGTCACTCTAGTGAAGTGACAAATGTCACACCATGATTTGTTCACAACTTCATAATCAGCTGATCTGTGAGGAAAGATAAAAACATCACGTGTGTCGACCAATGACAAATAATGATATGATTGCTACTTATATCAGTATGTTATATGCAATACCTGATGGAGAGAATTAAGCATATATAGCCCCTCATGTGTTTGAAGGGACGGAATTATCTATTAGTGGTCTCAAACTCACGGCCCGCAGGCCACATGCAGCCCTCCAATTGATTTCATGTTGCCCTCTATATGCGTCAATATCAAGTTGTAATGAGTATTTTCTGACCAGACTAGACACTCAGTGGCGCCTAGGCCATTTTGAGTTTGAGACCCCTGATCTAGAGTCTCTTGTTTCCTAGCAACAACCCTCATACACTGACCCCCCTTCTTCCTTCCACTCCTTCCTCCTCCTCCCAAACCAGCAGCCTTTCTGAGGCCGGACATATGTCACAGGCCTTTTGTTGAAAATAGATTTTTTTTTTATATATAATAAATCAATAGGCTCATTGTCTGTATGTGACAGACACACACATACACACACACAAAACACATAATCAAATGGTCCTCTTATTTAGATGCAGTAAACACAGGTGTAAAGTTGGACAAAACTACAACACAAACCATAAGGGAACAGAAAACAACAGGAAATCAACAACAGACGTTGTGAAAAGAGCTGCTATTCACTGTATTTAGGACGTTAACTGCCCCTTCATCAGTAAAATATATATATTTAAAGACGGTTTTATTGTACAATTAGTCAGTGTTTATTGCTTTTTATTACTTCAGTGATACTTCATCATCAAACTTTACTATCCCGCTGAGGGAAGCTGGAGTACAGCCAGATAAAAGCTCAGAAAAATCTCTCTATTTTTTGCTGTATGATTTTAGGCGACATTCCTAGTAATCCTTATATGAGTTTAGCTACCTGCTTATAGGCCAACGATGAAATCCAATGTTTTTTTCTGGACAGTTCTTTCTTCACTGCTCTTTGAATCACGGAACCTGCTCAGCGTGACAACGAGTACACTTCAATGTAAAGTTCAGTCGTTGGCCTGGTCCCTTCCTGCTACTGTATGTACACTGTGTGAACTGACTGTATCAAACGAACTGAAACAACAGCAGAGGAAGTGATTCATAGAGTCACTGTGCTCGGTCACACAAATCACTTGTACAAACAAGAGCACATGTGTCATGAAACACATGACACATTCATATCATTTTATGATTGGAGTTTTGCCACAACATGACTAGCTTAAAAGATTTAAAAAGTATGGAAGGAGCCATTATTTTGAAAAAAAGTTTGGTGTAATAGTACATGTTCAGTACATGTTAAGTAAGTGACATCATTTTTTATGTCCACATTAGGGATAGACCAATTATCGGCAAGGCCGATTATCAGCGCCGATATTCAGCATTTTGACGCATATCGGCATCAGCCTTTTTTTTTAGTCTGAAGGCCGATAAGAGATCAATTTATTTATTTATTTATTTATTTATTTATTTAAAATTTCAGTTAACTTTATAAGACATGCTGCTGAGCCTGGGAGCTTCCTTCACTTTTTATTAGAATTTAAAAACAAATATGTTGTCTAAGATAAAACATTTAGCATGTTGCAAATCTGAAAAGCTGTTTAATAAACATATGCTTAAAGGCATTTAAAAAGTAAAGGTAGGTGTTGGTGTTTGTATTATTCAAAATTTTGATGCCAATATTTTGCATTAAAATACTTTTAATGCAAATTAATATCGGCTCCAAATATCAGTTATCGGCCTCCTTGACTACTAATAATCGGTATTGTCCATGAAAAAAACATATCGCTCTATCTCTAGTCCACATTGACTTCTGTACAATATATACTGTATATATATATCTACATATATAATTAAAAAAACAGGTAATGACAGCAGGTGGCACAGGTGATGTACAAGTAATGGCACTGACACAGGTAAAGGCTGCAGCTCTGTCGCAGAAGAAGAGCTGTGAGTGGAGTGGACCACCAGCTAATTTGACCTTGGTTCACACATGAAGGTCCACAGTGGCCCACTGGTTCAGGTCTATTGTTCAGCCGCCTTGTTATTGTTATGAACGTGGTGGGACGACTGGCCAGAGTCCAGCTGACAGAGAGCCAGACAAAGGCCACGGCGACCCCTCCCCACCAACACCCTTGTATCAGAGACAGGAAGGGGAAGCAGAGAGAATACAGCTCTGACGTCATGACAACAAAGAATGGGAAAGGTTGGTGGGAGGGGCCTCTGGGTAATATTACAAACCCAGAGCAGCTATCTGGACAGCAACACCGGACATTATAGAGGCTGTGAACGGTGAGAACATGTAGAGTGTGCAATTTCCTCCCCAGGCCAATGTTGTGTGTTCAGTCAGCTCTGACGTATCTTCTATGATCTATGATCATGAAACTGGATAATAATGGGTTTATTTGGTATTTATTCAACGGCTGTATCAACGGATGTAAAGGGGAAAGACGGAGAATCGATTAACATTTTTTAAACTTAACTTTGAGAGACTGAAATTAAAAACATCTCCTAGATCTCAACAATCACTCCTTTGATATCGGTCTATGTCTATCTTTGATGTCTGTTCCTGACTGTGTGTATCTGTGTGTGTGTGCTTCTCGTTACAACAGTGCCAACGCTTCAGTGAGACATGAGAAGCCATTTTCAAGCGAGACAACCATAAAGCAGCACAGACACTTGTGAATTATTTATTATGAGTTGAACTCAGGAATTCTGGGAAATTACAAGACTATTGCTATTTGCTGTGACGTCACCGGCCACCAATAAAGGAGACAGTGAGTCCAGTGAGTCATGTTTCGATGAGGTTTTTTCGATCAATGACGGAGATAGTGTAGCAGTGAGGAGGATTTTCTTCTAACACTTTATCTTCCACATGAGGATTGCAGGGGGTGTTATATTACATTATATTTAAGAAAATAACCGTAAAAACTCTGAAGCAAATTATAGATATGTTCACATATACAGATGCGCTCAATTAAAGCAACAATCCAAAATGTTTTCTGTTAGAGTGACTCACCTTTTTCTAAAATAGGTATGAAAGACCCATGTCACTGAAGCAATTCAAAACTGATTTACATGGTCTTTCAAGTTTTTCACTATAGTAGCAGCTTTAAATGTTCATTTCATTTGTAGCTAGACATAATATATGGTCAGTCTGTGAAATGTGCTTGTTTTAATTGAGGAAAAAGGACTTGTAGTGTCGGAAAAATGTATCATAAACGCACGATTAATGAAGAATCAACATCAAAACGAGTGGTCATCGACAGGACCAGAGATATGAGGAGCCAGCATCTTTAAAAGAATACGATAAATCACCTCATCATGAGACATTTAGTTTACTGTAAGTTTTGACTGGATGAAGGAGAAAGGTCACAGTGTCTGTGCTGTGGTCCTGTGAAGTGAAGCGAGTGAGCTCCCTGCTGGTCAGTGAGCTACACTGACCAGATCCTCCACCGCCACCACCATCATCATCATCATCATCATCATAATGTTAACTCTGCTCTCTGAACTTTGTTTACAACCAAACATTGTTCCCACACGCGCAGTTTAACTGACTTTCTCTTGGCTCACACACAATCACTCTAAGTTTGTGATTAATCTATCATTCTACTACAATACAACCTAACAAACTTATAAACAGTCAGGAATGGGTGAAATCATGACTTTCTAAATGGAGGCGATTATAGTGTCCACTAAAAACAAAAGATAAGGTCATAATAGTTTTGTTGTTTATTAAAACTAACCCTTACCCATAAGACAAAGATGGTAAAGCTTCTCCACATTCAACTAATGGTAGGTTGCCAACCACCAGCAGATTCCAGAGATGCATCTTCAGGGTTATTTAACCTAAAGATGCATAAATTGTTTCACGATTTAAAAAGTGTTTTGACGTTATCTAACTTTTTAAAACATGTTCAATCAGCTAATATTGATCTCTAATATTTGACTAATTTGAATATTTATTTTACAAGGATAGTAAAACATATCACGTGTCTTAGTGCAGTCACACATAATCATCTAATCATCTATGTGATCTCAATAAAAAGCCATAAAAACTGATCACAATATGTTCAACATTGTGAAGTAAGAAATATTTTCCAAATATAAAAATGTAATTTGAAACAGAACGGCTCATTAACATCAAGAGAAACAGCTGGCTGGACCATGTGGTGAGGTTATTTTATTGAATGAGAAATCATTCAAGTGCTCACACAAAAGTGAAATGTTAGCATCTATAGTTTGATGTCAGCTCCAGCTCCATATTATCTTATTGCCACAGTGCAGCTCTATGCAGTGATCAATCACAGCATATAGAATTTAAATTCATACAAAAACAGCAGCAGCAGCAGCAGCAGCAACCATGTTGTAAACACAATAAATCAATTGAGGGACTTGCACTGAGCAAAAGCTAGCTCAGTTTCCATGGTGATGGTTTGCACAGTGCCCCCCCCAACACCCACCCACCCTCACAGAGCTGCAGTATAGCTATAACAGGAAGTGCAGTGATGGAGGACGCCGAGCTAAATTCTCCAGCGTGGCACATTGACCTACTTCCCCAGCTGCCGGGAAATGACCCGGACACAGAACGGGAAGAGGAGGAGGAAGAAGACGACATGGGGAAGAAGGAAGATGGAGGGAGGAGAGGGAGATGAGGAGGATGATGGAGAGGCAGAAGGGTGGGAAAAAGACGAGTGGGAGGCAATGAGAGACGAAGGAGGGGGCGATGAGTAGGAGGGAAAGGTGGCAGCAGGAGACAGGTGGAGACAAGGTGACATTAAAAGGATAGAACTGAAGCAGATACTACAAAATAAAAAGAATATAAATTATATCCAGTCATTTCAAATACATTATACTCCAATCTTTAAAGGGAATCCTTGGATCAGTCTTTTTATGCCATTCCCTATATGCCCTGCACCAATCTGGCAAGACCGTCACTTTTCAGATGCTTAAATGTCCTCGTTGTCCACTCAAGAGGACATTTTATTTTGTTTGTATCCTCGATCGTCCGCACAAAACAACATATAATCACTGTCTTCTTTAACATATAATTTTTATATTTTATACTAGAATACATTTTTAAGCTTTATGTTAGGAATTTTCCCCTTCAACTGTACAGTAGAGATGAAATGTGTGGTCATATTCAATAAAAAGTAATTAATATAATTACTTTGGGGTCATTGCTTTAATTTAACATTAATATTGCAATAATGCACCAGGTTAGAGAGATCAAAATTTGGTAAAAGTGATGCATTCTGTGAAAAAAACTCTTCCATAATCAAGCAAAAGTGGTGGGAACTGAAATATGAATAACTCAAAATGAATAAATACTCAAATTGAACTGGGACCGTAAATCAGAATCCAGTCGACTCGGGATATCAGCCCAACCAATAAAAAATATAGTATCACATGAATAAAAGTTAAATTATTGCTGTCCTGATGATATTCTTTCTTTCTCCTGTTCCCATGTGCAGAGCATCCTTCTCTGTGCATCCCTCCTCACGCAGCGGTCCTGATGAGAGGACGTGATTCCCCACTACTCTCTGATCTGCTCTTCCCCACATTCTGAATTCAAGGAGGCACAACCATGCCCTCCAGTTCGTCCTCCACTAAACCGCTCAACAGCAAACCCACAGGGGGACAGTTACGGAGAAGACAAACACTCCCGTCTCATCATTTTCCCCAGAGGAGAAAAAACAAAATCACCTTCTCGCCGTCTGAAAAACACAAATAGGAAACCATGTATGACTTACCGACATGAGTGATGACACACTGCACCCTCTGCAGCAGCTCCTGGACCGACATCTCGTCTTCTCTGAGCCAGCACAGCATCTCAGGGTGTGTGCAGCATCCACTCTCCTCTCCGTCGCTCTCCCTCTCTCTCTCTCGCCGTTGCCACGCCTCCTCTTCACACCCTTCCTCGACTTTCGCTTTGCTTCTCCTCCCTATAATCCTGCTTTCTTTACCGCACTCTGCCGCTTCCAGTTTTCTGCAGTTTCTTTTAGTTTTAATTATCCCTCTTCCATTGAGCCTCTCTGCTCCTTCATCACAGTTCCTCCAAATTCAAACAGTTATACATCCAGCCTCATGATGGTTATGATGATGCCACTACCAGTCATTCAACAACACAGGGAAACCTGTGAATGACAACAAACAACAACAAAAAGTGGGTTAGCACAGGTGAAATAATCACAATAACATGCAGCCATTGTTTAACGGGATGTTCATTTATCAGCCAGTCAACCAGAAAACAAACAGTTAGATAAAAGAAAACCGCTTGAAACAGACAGAAAGGAAATCATTAACAAAGAGACAAATGTGTGGGTTACAGTGTAAAAGAGCAACTTATCTCTTTCCAGACCTTTTCATGATGCTCCAGAATGTATTCACAATAATCCTCACAGCAAAAAAAGAGAAAAATCAGTTTTAAACATGAGGACAGAAAAAGCAATGCTCCAGTTTTCCTTGTTTATGTTCCTATAGATCCAGTTCACTCCCTTCACAGGGACACTCCTCAGGAAAACACTGCTGATGCTGTGATGATGCTCTGTTTGATGTAATAAAGGAGATGAGTCATGGGGGGAGGATGAGGGAGGAGGAGGAGGGGGAGGAGGGTCAAATCACAGGCTGCTATACCTGGAGGGAGCAAGGGAGGGAGGGAGGATGGATGGATGTGGTGGGGGGGTAATAGGCCCAAGAGGGAAATCCTGGAGAATGGACTTTGGCTGCATGTGGATCGGAGTTATAGGAGTAGATTCACTGATTTTATCAACATGTAGGAGGAATATCAGAAATGTATTTTCCTGAGTCACCGTGTGAAGCATCTGTAGTTCACCGTTGTTCTATCAAGAATAGAACAGATAAAGATGACGAGTCTCCAGCATCGTCATCTCTCCTCAGAGGAGGCAGCTGATCCCGCTCCTCGGTTTGACTCCAGCAGAGAGACATTAGCATCTCTCATATCACAGCCTCCTGGGACGGAGGAGGAGAGGGGAGGCTGTGGTGCCGACAGTCGACCATTTCACACAGACATCTGTACACATTTACACACACACACACACACACATTACTGCTCCTGCCCCTGCCAGACAATTAGGCTTAGAACAAAGAGCCACGTGGGTTCGGCATCTTTTCTGGCTCTATGACTCACAACCTTCCTGGAAACCTGAGAGCAGAACACAGCATTGATATCAAGACTCAAAAACTACCTTTTTATTTTAGCTTTAAATTTATTCGTCCTTTTATTTACATTTTTGTGTCATGTATGTGTGTGTGTTTCATAATCATTTCATTTTTAATTATGAATGAATTCTGATTGAAGTAGTGTGCAGGTTTGCTCCACCTGGTGGCGCACTTCCCAGGTACCGATGATTTCTACTGAACAGGGGACAATATTTTTAGTTTGTTTTTTGTTATTTACAGTTTAAACGTAGCACATTTCGTTTCAGGTGGAAGCACAAGGCACTTGCAACCACAAAAACGTGCTTGTCTACTAGCATGCATATTAATAGCATTATTTTGTATGTACTGTACATGTCATGCTAACATGTATGTACATGTATTGTCAGCAGCATGTATGTTTTAAAAGCCTTTTGAAAAGGTACTGCACCTTTAATTAGTTGGCTGTATTTATTTTGTAATGGTGTGTGTACATTATGGTTTGTAGTCAGATAGTGAGTTCGGTGCTACACCTGTACATTTTCAAGTGTGCACCAACACACCTGCGTTAATTGCTAGCTCGCACATTTGAACTAAGTCAAGTTTAACAGTTCCGTGTGCTGTGCTATGCGACGACTACAAAGCTACATGTTCCAAAAAAAAACGCCTAGATTCAAACTTTACAACCATGACTACACATTATTCATTTAACCAAGTATTTGTACGAACCTCATTCATTATGCGCTGATACAAACTGAACCTTGGAGAATTGTGGCCGTTTTGGTCGTCGTTTTTAAAATGGCGGAGCCGACTGAGATTCATTTATTCGATGGTTAATTATATTTTATAAATACTTAATAAAACAGACACTTCTTTGGTCGTCGTCCTCCTCACTTTGCATTACGTTAACCACCAGATAATTAAAGTTGCCTGGCCTGATGGTGGCAGTAGATAAACACAGTACAGTCGACAGCTGCCAGAAAACTATCCAGCAAAGAAGAAGTACCCGGAACAATAACAGACTTGAAAAGTAGTGAATGAAGTTGTTTGCTAACCAGACAGTAGTGTGTGTTTTATTTCCTCCACTGTTTGTATTTAGTTTGGACAAAAGTCTCGAACATATTGAAACGTCTCTCATTTACTGTGATTTTCAATGGGGTCGCGTCTTAAACCTTATATGAGTGATAATGGACCGTTGATTCTGGATGGTGGGCTAGCAACTGAGCTGGAGGCGCAAGGAGCTCATCTACAGGTAAAAGAGCTTTAGTTTATGATCTCCAGCATATGTACAAAAGAGACAGATGCTGTTTGTAATACTGTACTGTAAAAAAAAAACTGTCTCACACATCTAGGGAGATCCACTGTGGAGTGCAAGGCTTTTGCAAACTAATCCCCAGGCCATAAGTGATGCTCATTACAGGTTATGTTTGTGTGCAATATTCTGATTTAACAGTAGGGTTTGTGTTTGTGTAGTATATGAAGAATGGATAACCAGCTGTAAAAAATCACCCCAGGTTCCTTCTCAGTGGTGCTGATGTTGTCACCACAGCTACATACCAGGCCACTATTCCAGGATTCATCCGTCACATGGATGTGAGTTCTGAAAGTGCCAGAGAGCTGCTGATGTCTGGTGTTCAAGTGGCCAAAGAGTCAATGAGGAGGTTTGTTTCTGACAGTCGTCCAACAGGTAATCACTCCCATGTACACACTGATATTTCCTATGCTGTGCGGACATTCTTTTTGCTTATTTCCCTCTCTTTAAAGAGCAGAGACGTCCCTTGGTGGCAGGCTCTGTTGGACCATACGGGGCTTTTCTGCACAATGGCTCAGAATACACTGGGGCTTATGCAGAGGAGATGAGTGTTGAGGTGAGAGGCTCCCAACATATATTACACACTTTGTATTTGTATTATTGCTGCTCAGCTTGCTGCTGCTTAACTGTTTGTACTCAGTTTTTTTTCCTTTTCCCAGGATCTTAAAGTTTGGCATCGGTCACAGGTCGAGTGTTTAGCCGCAGCGGGAGTTGATCTCATTGCTTTCGAGACAATCCCGAGTCTCAAAGAGGCGTCGGCACTGGTGGAGCTGCTCAGAGAGTTTCCAAACTCTAAAGCCTGGCTCTCCTTCTCCTGTAAGGTAACCTGCTGCAGCTGAAGAGTACATTGATCTGTTTGTTTTCAAAATATACCCCCTCTAACGTTCTGTATTCTAAAAACTCAAAAGGATGGGAGGTGTATATCAGACGGCAGCCCGTTCACAGACGCAGTGCAGATCGCTAACAGATCCACGCAGCTGGTGGCTGTGGGAGTCAACTGCTGTTGTCCAGCCTTTGTGGAGCCGCTGCTGGACTCTGCAGGATCCCTGCTGAGCCCGGACATGAGCTGGGTGGTTTACCCCAACAGTGGAGAAGAGTGGGACGCTGAGCAGGGGTGAATCTGGAAATAAAAATCATAGATGTGACATGGCAAATTCTTCTGCTGCACTACACAGTATATTTGGTCATTAAGTCACAATGCAAGGAGACCCTTTGTCTCCTACTCCTATTGGCTGTTCCTTGAAGCAGCTGCATATATGTGACCGTGAGTGGAAAGGTTGAACTTCTTACAGAAACAGTATACTAATTTTTTTTTGATCATACTAAGGTGGCTAAAATCAGGAAAAGCTTCAGCATCGATAGCTGAACTCTGTAATACATGGATGAACCAAGGTGCTTCTTTAATAGGTGAGATCAACAGTTGTTCCTTCTTATATGTCCTGTTCTTTTCTCCAGTATTTTCTCTGAAAAGTCTCTTTGTCCGTCAGGAGGCTGCTGCCGCGTCAGTCCCGCTCACATCACCGAGATACGACAACGGTTGAAAGGTAGTGACGCGTCTCGAGCCTCTGCTCTTCAACTAGACTGAAAATGTTATGGCGAGTCTTGAAAGATGAAAGTTTCTTTTGTTAGTTTATAAAAAATCTTAATTTATTGTAAATTACATAAATAAATAAATAAAACACTACATCAAATCCATGTGAGTACACAATGATGTCTGTTGGGTCAAGGGCAAATGGCACCTTTTGAGGTCAAAGCAAAATAAGAAAATTATACAGCATGCATTCTTCACTTAACCATGGTTAACATTTAAAAAAGAACAGTCGGTCTCACTGTAGTTTTCTTAAAGCAAGGCTAGACGTTAGCAGCACGTGGACTGGACAGCATTTCCACCGAACTAACCACTGCACAGCACTAGCCCACTCACTTCACCGCACCTCTACTATGGCGTCTGGAGGTGAATTTACAGGCTACACACGTCATTGTCATGTTTCAATAGCAGCAATAGTTGAATAGAATGTTCGCTCTCACATTCTAAGGAGGAGCGGTAAAGATGATGTGATTTTAAATATGGAGAAATGTATTGGTGATCGGTATAAGGATGATATTCAGCTAATCCTGGAAGTGCGACTGTGACATGAGAACTGCTTTAAGTCAAAAATACATCTCAAAGGTTCAGTGTGTAACATAAAACAAACCATTTGGTTTGAGTTGTTTATATCCTTTCTGGTGTGCGAAGGCCATAGTAGTTCTCTGATTCACTTGGGAAAGGTTGTGGGTTTGATTCCTGGCTCAAACCCACAATTCTACAAGCCGATGTCTCCTTGGGCAAGACACTTAACGCTTAAAGACCATTTGTCATTACTAGATTGTCAATATGGATAAACACAGCTCAGATCCGATCACTTGCAATATATAATGTGAACAGTTGGATATGATTTGGACTGCAGTCTAAACAAGGCCAATGTAGCCTTCAGTTAGCATCAAAACTCAAAAGATGTTTAGTTTGTCCATTGTGTGCTTCTGTAAAAACCTGGTGGTCCAAAATGGCGGCCTCCGTAGAGCTGAACCAGCTCCTGATATTATAAATATAAAAAGGCTCATTCTGGGATAATTAAGAACATCAATTCATACAATCAGAAGACTGTATGAATTGAATTGAATTCAGTAAATTACTTTATCTTCAAATTAACACACTGGACCTTTAACACATTTATAAATCAGGCTTTACAGGAGTTCAACAGACACGTTTAAAGTCATTAGCAACAGATGTGCTATTTCTGCTACACCTCAATGTGTCTGCTGTGGAAAAAAGACCCATAAATGACCGCCAACACACACACACACCCCCAAAACAGGAAGTGACATAGGGAGGAAAGGAACATGAAGTTCGTCCAAAGTTAGTCAAAAGATTAAATCAGCGATCACTACTTTGAGAAGACAGAGGGGTGGACAAAGTAAAAGAAACACCTCCCAGTGCAGCAGCCGTTTGAAGATCTGTATCTGTTAAGTGTTCATTCACTAAACTTGTTCTTGTTTTAAAGCCACGGTTAAATGTTTTGTTCAGAAAACTTAGCTATTAACCCATTTTATTATTCTTGTTTCCACTCTGTCTTCACAACTGTCAAACTGATGTTCAAGATGACGACTGTCCTCCATTTTGCCCACAAGGTGGCACTTTGTCTTCCTTGTGTAGCTGCCCGTGTTACTGAGACTTAAATGAATCTGCTGGTGAATTGTCAGTTTAGACATTGTTAGATGTCTGTAGATGTGGCATGAATATTCTAACTAAATTGACAGCTCACTTCCTGAAGTGCATTACCGTCTCAAAATAACAGCTACGTAAAACCTGGATCTCGCATTTAAGGAGAAGTCTGGTTTTCATATTTTTGCTGATGAACAAATCCCACAGAAAGACCTGAGCAAACATTGAATTTATCTGTACTGTAAAAGGTTTAATTATGAATTTATCCCCATTAAGCTAATTTCTGAAAATAGTCCCCTAATAAGTTCAGTTTTATTAATTAATGACACTTAAGTCAAATTTCTTTATGCTGCATTAATGCGATATCATTATTTTAAAGATTTACAGCTTTGAGTCCTATGCCAGACAGATGAAGTACCACTGTGTTTGTTTTGGTCTTTTTTTGAAATTTGCCGACAGTAAAACACAAAATAAGTCCAGAGTTAAAATCTTAAGGCTACTGAACTGTGTTATGTCTGTTATTTTGTCCTCCCCTCCCTGTATGTTCTGTTAAACCTATTCAGTCTGTGATGTCTTCTTCGAGGTCGCTGTCAGGACAGCCCTTATGTCTGAACTCTGCAGTGTTGGACAGGCGTTTCCAGCTCGTGTCTTTCTGACTGCCCATGCTGTGCGAGCGTCCCAGGTGGGACAGGCGCTTGCTCGACGTCCTCTCCTCCGCCGTCTCCTCCGAGCTTTGACCGTGGGTGCGCTCCATGCTTGAGTGGTGGTACTCGTGACGCAGGTTCTCCAGATTCAGAGCCCACGGGCCGAGCTTCTGCCAGTTCACCCTCTGGAAGGCCATGATGCAGTGCAGGTTACCGCCCACCTGTGAGCCAGCAGGGGGGTTTTTAGTACCAGCTCAGGTTTTTACTCTTGTAAGAGAAAATTCTACTCTTTGACCTCAAATTGAATTATTTACATTCCTATATCCAGACCTGATTATAGACCAGCTTTAACTTACAAACTCCCACTTTAAGGCCTCTCTGTCACCTTGTATTTCATAAATACTCTTTACAAAAATCAGGAGAGGGATTGCTGGCAGAATTAGAGAGGATGCTTAGCCGTTAACCTCTCACTCTTCATGTCTGGCATTGTCTCTGTTCGCTTTGGATCTGAGCTGTTGTCAATAAAGCCTTTCAACTTCACTCATCGCTGACTCCAGACACTTCACTTGTCATCTCACCTGATAATCAAAAATCTCCACAACTTTGAAAGCAACATTAAAGCAGAACTATGCAGGATTTCTACCATAATATAACAGCATCCGAGTCATTCTGATGGTTAAATATCTTGTTGTGGGGAAATTGGGGGCTGTCTCCACTCCCCTTGCTGTCTGTTAGCGGAAAACCAGCCTTGCAAGATCAGGGCTACCGAACCGGAGTCTGGTGGTCTTATGAAGTCTCGGTTCTCCAAAGAAACACAAACTGCTTCACGGAATGTACACACACACAAGCCAGGTACTGGCTATAAGATCAAGGCAGCAATAACGTTATTTTAGACATTCATCGTGGCAGAGCCAGCAAATAAAAGGCTGAGAAAACTGGGTTTTGTGACGCGAGAAGAGCACCAACCTTTTTGGTTTTGCGGCGCTGGATCCCCCTCTCCGAGTGACGGATGTCCAGGTATTCTGGATTCTGTGTGTTGAGGTCAGTCACAATGTCCAGCCACCTGAGAAAGCACTCACATTATGTGACTCACCATCAATTACTGCTTATTAATTTGGTAAAATTGCGATGTTAACGTACACTTACTTTTTACAGTGAATTGCTGGATGTTTTCTACTGGGCTCCCCGATGAGGATCCAATGCTCCATTTCATTTGGAGGGAGATGGCCCCTTTACAAGGAACACAACAACAATCTTTCATTTATTAACAGAGTCAGTCATATGATTGATGAGCTGAGCTGAGCTATTTTATAAATCCATAAATCTTTTCTTTTTTTGACCATTTCCAAGCAAAGGCAGATGATCTACCTGTAAGCCTTTGCTGCTTTGAGCGGCGTCGCCTCGAAGCCTACTGGGCAGAAGTAGTGGTTCTGGCAGTGGTAAATGTAGGCCATGGACTCATCCTTCAGCCCCTGTGTCAGTTTCGTGAGTGCTCCTTCAGCTGAAAGACGAGCCTGGTTACCGCTGTGGTTTTAACTGTGTATGAACACACACGTGGAGTTACGAGTTTTAGTGGCTGAGGGACTTACCTGTTTCTCCCGCCGTCTTGTGTTTCCCGTGAGGTTTGTACAGAATGTAGGAGCAACCTCGCACTCGGAAATGGTCATTGATTTGTCGGAACCACCTGTGAGGGAAAAGGCACCGATCACTGAGCTGCAGACATTTACTGTGATTCGTAAGTGATCGTTAAGGGAGGGGGGAGAAAGGGCTGAGAGAGCAGTTTGTGTTACCGCATTAGAGTGGCGTTTCCTGTGAAAGGACCAAACTTGATTTCTTCAAACGGCGGCTGAAATCCCAGAATGTGCAGAGCCTCTTCCTGAGAGAGTGGCGGAAGACTGGCAATACAAACCAAAAGCAGGCGTCAGGAAGTGACTGCAACTTGAGTGAAATGGGACAAATTGGACGGGAACCTCACAGCACCAAAGATAACAAAGTGCTCAGAAATAATGCTATAATCTAGATTAACCAGATCTGCAGCAAAAATCACTTGCTCATTCAGTAGCTATCACTCTGCATATACATGAATTTTGTCAAATGTCGAAATTTAATAGTTCAATATTTTGACAGTTTATGGCTGATGACAACTAATCCTGGATGAACAGGTATCCAGAAAGAGTGACTTAACAGGTGTATGTTACAAACTAGTCCATAAAAGAAGAAAACATGGCAACGTATTGTCACTTAATTCAGAATTGTATAGAATATATTGACTAAATAAAGGCCTAAACAAGGCCTGCTTTGTTAAGCAGTGCAGTTACTACTGCTATCAGTCAATAAACAGCCTTGAATTAACTTCCATTCGTTCTAAGATTGCTGGTATCGATCACCAATGAGCTCACCTCATCACCGCCTTCAGGGCATGATCAAACTGATGTTTGTTTGTTCTTATTGAAATCTGATAGAGTTCATAATGTGCTACTCACCTTCCTGCACCCAAAGTGCTGTATAGGAAGTTCCAGCAGGAGACCAAAGAAGATATCCCACATGAGGTCTTGTATTGAGGCCGACTGATGCAGTACCTGAGGCAAAACCATCCAAATAATACAATGGACATGAATCAATTTCAATTTCCTTACAATTTCCTGCACCTACAGCATGTATCAATGTGAGCTTCTAGCCTCTTATTCTTATATTTCCCAAATGCTAAAAATGTTGAAGCCCTGTTGTAACATTACCATCTTCTGAGGTCGAACACCTTTCGCTGTTTGATCTCCTCCTGGGACACGTGAGGAGGGACGTCCTGCAGATTTCTGCTCAGTCTGTCTGAAGACTTCATCTTCTTAGAGCCGCATTTCTTCACATTGCCTGAAATTCAGGGTTCGTCAGTGTTGGACAAAACCAGAGTTAAAAATGTCAAGCAGTGAAAGCAAAACCATGCAATTATTTCACCTTCAAAACTGCTCTGACCTGTAATAGGGACATGGATGCATCAAGACTGATGGATAAACTGACACTTAATTCAACTTTAGATGCGGAAAACTTTAAAATACCAAAATCAGGGATTATAACACATTGTTTTATAATGCCACATGACACACTTGAATTATGAGATTGTTTTTACTTGTTCTTATTTTTCTCGTAAGCACAGCGTTGAAGTCTGTTGTGTCGATTTCCCAGGCCAGAACGGGCTTCTTGTTGCCAGAGGACATCTCCTCCATGTCACAATCCCCGTCTGATCCAACATGGGCCCCTCCAGGCCGACTGAAGTCTGCTGAGGATTTGGGCTTCACCAGGTGAGGACCATCACCCTGCTGGCTCTGGACCACGTCCCTGGCTGTGCTCACGGGACGGTACACCGAAGCAGCCTGGTCGACGAGAGCATAATCGGAGCAGACCGTGTAGAACTTCTCTCTGGAGTGAGTGACCGGGCAGGTCCAGGGCAGGTGGAGCTCGGCACTGGAAGCTCTCCTCGCTCTGGCAGCGTCCCGCGCCAGGGAGCTGATCAGGCCACGGTCATCCTCCCCATCAGTGGACCTCTGCAGTGCTGATGGCTCTGCCGGCCCGGACAAGGTCGGCCCCTGAACTTCTGATGTGTTTGGCATTGAAGAGCCACGCGTGTGACGGAGAGAGGACAAACTGAAGTCCACTGTGATGCTGAAGTGATGGCTGTCTCGTCTGGGGATGAGAAGGCCGACATTTTTAGAAACAGCACAGAAGAACAGGCCTCTATCACCTGGACAACTGAACAAGCTTTTTATGATCAATTGATTAGATTATTATTTATGAATCATGCCCATCGCGATCATGGACCTGTGACGGTATCAAACCATAGGTCTTGTATTTACAAGTGTATTTGTGTGATAGTTGCAGTAGAAAAGAACAGAGGGAAGTGAGAACTCCAGAAAACATCATCCCATATGGCTCATCGTCCTTATGCGCCTTGCCTGCTGCCTCTAGAGACCGAGTACAACAAAAATGGCTGATGCCAGTGTTAGCGAGGATGGCGCATAACGCACAGATGTTTAAAGTTGAGGACGATCCAGCAGCCTTTAATCTGGCTTCAAATGAGAAATCCTTCTGTTATCCTGTGTCAAGAAATGAGAACGGAGAAAACACCTGGTTTGATTACAGTATACGTGTAATACTTTCAGTCTTTGTTGTCCCTTTACAAAACTGCAATGCATATCACACATTAGGTCTTCTTATGAAAGTTTGATATCCAGTGTGTAAGAATAAGAATCATCTAG
This sequence comes from Microchirus variegatus, assembly GCF_963457635.1. Lineage (NCBI taxonomy): Eukaryota > Metazoa > Chordata > Actinopteri > Pleuronectiformes > Soleidae > Microchirus > Microchirus variegatus. Next base: position 24,271,522 of record NC_139805.1, on the reverse strand, counting down.
TTTGTAGCAAATAGCAGAATCCTTGTTTATTATTCCCTTTCCCCCGAGTGCAGCAGGGAACTACAGTGGCCTTTGCATACCAGAAAGCATGTCTTCATATGGGATTGCAAAATGCAAAGTATGAAACTCTGGCTGGTTTGGTCCATCCAGGCTTCTGTAGAAACATGGCAACATAAGATGTAGCGCTCTATAAAGCAAGGTTCTTACATTATGTTTGTACAAAAGGTTGATTTAGAGATTCAAAAACCAAATTATTTGTTATATTAATGTGCCTACTAGCTTAAAACATACTTAGGACACTCAATTGCTCCACACTGGACCTTTAAAGATGGCTCTGTTTAGTTCAAGTTGTTAGGACACAGGGAAAGCTAAATGGAACTTAGCCATCGTTCATGCACGTATTTACACCTTATCCTTATGTAACCCGTGACAAGGTTTCATAAAAACAGTTAAACATATTTATTTATTTTGTCACAACCCTGAATGACACTGTCTCAACTCGCAGCGTCATCACATTATCACATTTAACCTGTACTAGGTCACCTACAGCGGACATAATGTGCGGTTGACTCTATTTTATAGATAATTCACTAGCATCTCACCTGTGACGCCGCCTGTATCTGGATGACCACACTGCTACATCGGCGCTGATGCGATGCGCATGTAAACACGCCCGGACGCTACGTTAATTTCCCATCATATCGGGCCATATGTGTGGCGACGAAATGGAGCTGTGAAGCAAAAACACGTTCAGCTACAAACAGGTCACTGGAATACAGTGTTCATTAACAGGAGACATATTAAAATGTCACATAAGCGGCCCCCGGGGCGTCTTCAACCCACCATTACTGCTGCTCCAGCTCCTCTTCTTTTCTTGACCCGTGTCGATTTCCTGTGCAAGTTCAACGGACTGTACCATTCTCAGAGGCAAGAGGGGAGTCCTGATAAAACAAAACACAGTAAAACAAGAATACGTCGTCAAAAGAACGCTTAAATTAGTGCTAACATCATAAAACATAATGTTTAGTTTTTAATGTGGAAAAATCCCCGTCGTTTTCTCAGTAATAACATTACACCTTGGTCGGAAAAGGACCTTCCATTCAGACCAGAGACTCAGTTTGCGGGAGTTCGTGCTGCTTTCACTTTCATTCACACGCTGACGGTAAGTTTGATTCACGAATAAAAACAACATTTGACTGCACGTTATAGACTAGTTAAAGCGAGAGATAGAGTTGGTTGGCATTGTTATTTAAATAACGATGCTGTTTTTATCGGAAAAAAAAACATATGACTGTGGTATGACTGAGGTCACTTGACAAACAGAAACTAGAGTCTGATTATGTGTGTAACAAAACAGAAATGGAGGAAAGGAAAATGGTCAAGAAAACTTAATGTCCCTTTATTGACGTTAAATAATACAAGAGAACAACAAAAAACCACAGTGAAAGAGTTGGAGGAGAAGAAGAGAAGCAGCAGGTGTAAGGAGAAGAAGAAGAGGAGAAAGAATGAGGAGAGGAGAGGAGAGGAGAGGAGGGAGGAAATGTTTGACGAGGTGTAGAAGAAGAGGGAGGAAGCTGAAGAGAAGCAGCAGAAGAAAATGAAGAGAATAAAAAGAAGGGAGCAGAAGCAGGAGATTTAGTAGTTTAGGAGAAGATGGGGTGTGAAGAAGGAGCGGGGGAATAGGAAAAAGAGGAGAACATAAGATAAAGAAGGAGTAGAGAAAGAGAAAGAGAAAGTAAAGGAGTAGAGAAAGAGAACCAGGAGGTCAAATGTGAAAAGTACAAATAGAATGTAAGTATTTGTTGTTATTAAACATGTAAAAATAACATTTTGTCTTTTCAGAGAAACCCTGTTGCTGAAAAGGACATTTCAAGTGTTTCCTTTCTCCTCAACACATTTGAATGTAAGGGTGTGATGGTCATTATGAGAGATAAGAGTATATATACCACATGAAAAGTGTTGTTGTATTTGGTTGGAGCGTGAACCAAACAGCATTTGAAAGACTCTGTTTTGTTGTTGTTGTTCCAGAGAATCATGGCAAAGAAACTGATGATCATCGACACGGACTGTGGCATAGACGACGCTCAGGCCATCATGATGGCCCTGGCTGCTCCCAAAGTCCAGATCCTGGCCGTCACCTGTGTGTTTGGAAACGCAGCGGTGGAGGATGTGTGTCAGAATGTTCTGCGGGTGCTTTCTGTCTGCGAGTGCGATGTGAGTATGTCGACTAAAAGATAAACTTGTCCCGTTCTTTTAAGTTACTTTCAGACTGGCTTCTGACCTAAATCTGCTGTTTACACAGGATTAGAACATAGTCTGAAAGCAGTGTTCACAGGTTAACAAACGACGGGTAATGAACTACAGACTAAATCCATGTTGCCAAACTCCTGCCAATATAAGTGTTCGTGTTAATGATTGTCAGCTGAGATTGGCACAGAACCCCCTGTGGCTGTCATGTGGAGGCTAAAATTAAAAAGAAAAAAATGCAGTCCAAAACATAAACATAAAGTTCCCTTATGTTTACATTTTACAACACAGTAAATAAAGTAAACACAGCAAAACTGTAGTGTAAAGCAGCTTTGAGTGGTCATCAAGCCTAGAAAAGTGCTATATATACACACACATATATATATGTATATATATATGTATATATATGTATATATATATGTATATACATATACACATACACATACACATATACATATATACATACACATACACATACACATACACATACACATACACATACACACACACATATATATATATATATAGAGAGAGAGAGAAATCATTTTCCATTACACCAGAAAATATGTTGTTCTTTGTTTGCTTCGGCTGTAATCAAGCAAGACCTAAAGTACATACACAAGGTTTCCTCTAATGCTAAAAAACCAAATTTGCACAAAGAAAAACTTATTTTCTTTGTTAAAATCTACAGATCCCAGTGTTCCGAGGTTCCGGCGTCCCTCTGGTCACAGTACACGACCACAGTAAAGACCACTTCGGAAGCGACGGACTCGGAGATGTGATTAAAGACAAGGATCCAAAGTGGGAGGAGAAGATCCAAAAGGAGCATGCAGTTAACGCAATGGTCAGACTGGTGTCCGAGAACCAGAACCAGGTGAGAGGAAACCCTCTGTGACCTGTCGCTGCCACCTGGTGGTACGGTGGCGCTAAATAAAACCTGCTCCTCTTAGGTCTCACTGGTGGCCCTCGGCCCGCTCACTAATCTCGCGCTGGCTGTCAGACTGGATCCACATTTCCCCCAAAAGCTCAAAGAACTTTACATCATGGGAGGCAACATGGAAGGTAAGACACCTCAACATGATTGCAGTGTTTGTATTTGACATGTGCAGGTGACTAAAAGTGACTTTTGTCTCTGCAGGAAAAGGAAACGTGACGCTGTGCGGAGAGTTCAACTTCACCATGGACCCTGAATCTGCCTATGTGGTTCTTGAAGAATTTCTTTGCCGGACGTACATCGCGACATGGGAGTACTCGTGCAGAAATGCTCTGACATGGGTAAGATGTGTGGAGCTCCGCAGTCTGGACCAGTAATGCTATGCTAAAACATGGATCTGAGCCTTAAAATATCCTGGAAAAGTACTTTATCCTGCACACAGAGGGCTGATGGTGTCAATCCCTACCGACAAGTCAGGTCACCAGGTCATTGCAGGGCCAACATATGGAAACCAATAACCATTTACTCACTCACTCATAACCTATGGCCAATTCAGAGTGCCTGATAAACCTCTGCACGAGAACTTGGCACCCAGGCACACACAGGGAGAGCAAACCCCACAAAGAAAGGCCAGGATGGGGACATGATGCAGCGATCTTCTTGCATGGAACACACATAAAAATCCCCACAAGCATCAATTCGGCAAACAAATGGAATAGCTATCTTATAGTGCTATAACTATCCTTTTAAATTACATATTGTTGCCTTAACTCTCTCGTTTGTGTGTGCTTTTAGGAGTTCTTTGAAGAGCTGATGAACCAGGACACTCCCGCCGCACGCTTCATGAAGATGATAACGTCCAAGTGCTGGGCCTACTCCAAAGAGTCGATGAAGAACAAGAGAGACATTTACTTCGGGCCCGGCTTCGTTTCGTACGACTCCTACGCGATTGCGGCCTGCATCGACAGCAGCGTGGTCACCGAGAGCGTGGAGTGTCCCGTCCGCGTGGAGCTGCAGGGCTCCATGTCGCGTGGCATGATGGTGCTGGATCGCGCGGGCGAGCTGAAGAAGAGCCACGGCGTGTTTGTGTTCACCAAGTGTGACGTCGCCAGGTTCGGTCAGATGCTGATGGAGTCTCTGAGACAACCAAGGAATGGGGGTTTGGAAGACGGCAATCTCCACCACCATCATCACAGCAAGAGGAAGAGAGGAGGAGAACGGATTTAAATCACATGTCCAGATGAAAAGTTTTAAGATGAATCCATTAAAATGATTGTGGTATACTGTATATAGGCCTATTTTTTTTTTTTAACCTGTCCTGTCCAGTACCTTGGGCATGCACTATGGTTGACTGCATGTCTGTTGGTGTTGAACAGATTTTGCTGTTTGCAGGGCGAGTGATTACAGCGCTGTAATGCCCGTCCTGCTATTTATGTTTTTATTTATTAGGTTGTGTGGGAGGACCGGGCCAGACAGGGGGGGTGGGGGTGAGGGTGGGTAGGCAGACAAGGGAGGTGTGAGAGAGATGGGGAGAAAGAGGGAGAGATAAGAGAGGGGGAGGGAGGGAGGGAGGGAGGGAAAGAGAGACACTAGATAGAAATTAGTAGCATAACACACTAAGGCAGTAATGACAACATTACAACATTAATAACACTGATATGCATTTGTATTACAGTACCATTAGAATTTGTTAACAACCACATATAGATAAGGTGATCTTGTTTATAACGGTTGTATCAGTTTATATTGGTTCTATCATGAACCAGTGTTTGTCTGTGTGTGTATCTGTATGTCTGTGTATTTGCGCATCCATATATATGTATGTGCGGAGGTTGTCACTTGGTGTGGTCGGGAATCGGTGGTGAAACCGTGTCGCCGCCCCCCAGCCCCCCGGAAGGAGACCGGCGGTAACCCAGGCACACGGGGCGTCCACCAGCCCCCCGGGCCCGGAGATACCCGCCGCCGCCCGACCCAGGGCCAGCCGCGAGTCCACCCTGCACAGGACCAGGGCAGGGCGCCACAGAGCCGGCGCCCCCCACGCGCAGAGCACGCCCCGAGGGGGCAGGAGACGACGGCACCACGAGCACAGACCAGCCCACCACACGCCGAGGCAGGTCCTGAGGCCCCAGGTCCCCACACCCGGGACCCACCCAGACCCCAGGGCAGCCCAGCCCATCACCAGGGACAGTAGAGCCTCCCCCAGAACGCTCCCCCAGGAGGCAGGCCGGAGTCCGCCACAGCTATCCCCGACGCCTACCCCGGAGCCAACCACACGACTTCCCCCCCAGAGGGGAGCCGGCAGAGGCTCATGTAGGGATCCCGGGGCCCGGGGGGCCCCAAGGAACAGGAGGCAGCAGGGTCCCGGATCCGCCCCTCACGCAGGTATGGGTCAGAGGCCGTAAGACCTGTCACAGCGGACCCCACGCCCACCCGGCACAGGGACCCACCGTCCACCCAGGGCAGGGCGCCCAAAGTCAGCCCCCGCCGAGCGACCAGCCCGCCGCCCACCATCACCCTTCCCAGGAGTCATGGAGAGCCACGGCCAGGTCCCCCGGGGCTCCCCCCGACAGACCGAAAGCCGACCCAACTACCCGCCGCAGCCGCCAGCGCCCCGGAACTCCACAACCGCCCCCCAGCCCAAACCACCGACCCCAGCCTAGCCGGGAGGCGGGCGGGACACAGGTACCCGGGAGGTCCCCCCCACCCATCCCCCACCCCCCCCCCACCAGGATGTGGTGTGGTGTGGTGTGTATGTATGTGTGCTGTGGGATGTGTGTATGGGGGATGTTGGTATCTAGTATGCATTAAAAATGTGGGGGGGAGGATGAGGTGACAACACCCCGCTGCTTGCTGACAGCGGGGTAGTCGATATGCCCCACCCCACCCCCAGGCCCTAGTGTCTAATATGCCATAAAATATTGGGGGAGAGCGGAGACCCCTGGAGGGAAAGATGGGGGATAGGCCCACTACTTGGTGGGCCCGCCCCCCAACCCCCCCAATGGTCTTCCTGTATCTCCCCCAATACCCTAGTTGTGTGTGTGTGAGAGTGATATACCAGATCTGGTGGGGGAGCACGGAGGGCAGGCAAGGTTGGCCACCCGGGCCGGCTGCTAGCTTCCTGACTAGCAGACCGTGTATCCCCGCCCACCCAGCCCCCCAGCCCCCCAGCCCAGCAGAGGCCAGTACACTCAGACCGGGGCGACGCCGCAGCTCTCCACAGTCACCACCGGTGCGGCAGGGCCAGGTCCGCCCCCGCTCCCCCGGGGGGGGAGCCAACAGTGAACGCCGCACCCCGGACGCCAGCAGGACCCGTAGCCAGGTCAGCACGGCATCCGCCATGACAGTCCAGGCCCCCGCCCCACCCACCGCTCGGAGACAGCCCAGGCCGGGCCAGGCCCCCCAGTCCCCGGGACCCCCCATGCCAGGAAGCCCACCCGCCTCTACCACCTTACCCGCCCAGGGGAAAAGAGACGCGTCGGTCCACCCCAGGGCAACGCCGGGGCACCGCAGCAAGTGCCCCCCCCACCTCACTGGGGAGCGACTCTAGCGGGGCCCCCCCGCCACCTGCAGGGGCCAAGCCCACCCATAGGGGCCCAGTGAACCCCAGCATACGGAGGCCTAGGGCCCCCCCCACCCACGACGCAGGACAGTCCAGCCCACACCCGCAGCGCCCCCGGCCCCAACCCCCCCCAGCGCCCCCCGCGCGAGGGCGGCGCTGGGGGGGGGTGTTTTCTTGGCGATGCTTAGGCTAGTAATTAGCATGCGTTCTTTTCCTGTTTCTATATTTATTTGACTTAAATCTCCCAGTATACACAGTGCAGGAGAAGGTGGTATAGTGTGCTCTAGGCATGCTGATAGGTCCTCACATATCTTATACCAGAATGTATGTACAGGTGTGCACATCCATATAGCATGCATGTAATTATCGGCTTTGTCTTCATTACAGTTTAAGCAGGTGTTTGATTGTGAATACCCCATTCTGAACATTCTTTGTCCTGTGTAGTGTATTCTGTGTAGAACTTTGTATTGTATGAGTTGTAAGTCTGGGGTTTTAGGCCTATAGGCCTATAGGCCTATATTTCTACTTCAGAAGAGTCTTATTGTAAGATGTTCTTGGTTAAGAGAGAATTCAGAACCCTCTTTGTTAGATATATAGATTTATGTACAGTATGTATATTGGAATACTGTGCTAGTGTACAATAAAAGCCTCAAACTCAGGTGTTATATAGTCAGAGGTTGACTGATATGTTTCGATAGATTAGAATGCTTTTTTGGCAGGTATGTTTGGTTATAATAAATGATATTCAAAATAGCTTCACACATTATTTAGTCTGTCTTTCCACTACATTTACAAGTGGTCAAAAAAGTGTTTGTGGTCAAGAAAAGTTCATAGAAAAAAAAAAACTCATCCACTTGGACGTAACAATAGCTTGTGGCTGCAGGGGGCGCTACTGCCCAGCAGAAAGGTAGCAAGGTAGTGCTGCGATTCCACAATGTGGTGATTTTTCAAAGAATATGTTAATGTTACATGGAATAAATACCGTAATAGTTATGACATATTGATGGAGGGAGGGATTTGCTCATCATTCTAGATGTTTCTGTTCTGGGTCACAGCAGACGGCTGTAGTACACTATTTTTAAAGTTTCCGTTTTTACAATTAATGTAAAAATTAATTAATTAATAATTGTACTGCTGTATTCTATAGTATATCTGCAGTAGTACTGTAGTACCTGACGTGATCTCGTGTCAGTGTTGTTTTCACTGCACCAATGCGGACAAAGAAAATCACTGGAAAAGAAAATGGAATAAAAAGGAGCCGTTTTGCTGAAATCCTTTATTTAAAGTGATGTACCATACAAACCTTAATTTACTCTTACAGAAGGCTTTGTCAGTTTCGGGGCAGAGCCAACTTTAAAATGAGGAACATGAATGTCGAGGAAGCTTTCTGGGCTGCTGTATTTCTTAAGAATCACATGTCAGATTATGACAGATCTCTGCTGCCAAACAAAAAGCCTGGTACACTGATTTAAATGCAGATTAAATCCAAATGTTGACTATTCAAACCAGGTGTTTATATAAACCAATAATGACTCTGATAAAGAGGATGTGGCTTAAAACAAGACGTCTGTACCAACTTAATACTGATCTTTAGAGATTCTGCATTTCTATATCAACAAAATGTGTGCAATGGCATTAGCATTACCATGCTATCATCAAGTTTAACTTAGGGGCCTCCTGTTAAAACAAAACCAATAATAAAATGGCTTTTCTGCAACATGAAATAAAAAAACAGCTGAGAACTAAATTGCTGTGTTGGTCACCTACAACACTGGGCTACCACACATTTCAAGTAACATTGCTTTTTCTGTTGGCGTTCTCGGTTTTAAATAAAAAGATTTTGATTTGGCGTACAGAGTACATCAAACCTATGACATGCTTCTTGTTAAGTGCTGTCTAATTGCCGTTTTCAGAGGAACTAGGCCAGGGTTCTGAGCTACGCCTGCTCAGCGTGGGGCGCCACATGCTCCACGGGTTGTAGGTCCGACTCATCTCTGTGGGAGCTGGTGCCGGCGAGGCAGAGCTGTTAACCAGGTCAGTCAGGGTTGTTGTGGTAGTCGTTGGAACAAAAGGGTGCAAGGCTGAATCTGCGCTCGTCGACCAGATGGAGCTGCCGAAGGGTGTGGTTGTAGACCAGGGACTGCGGGTGTTTCCAAGGAGTGACTGAAAAACAAACACAAGAGGAGTTTCACAGTCGTGTCATAAACAGAACGACGGTCTATGGCCCCGTTTTTAAGCCCGGTATTAACATCCATCCTCAGTGCTGTCATGTGCCTCTTGGATGTGGCTCCTGTGACCACAAATGATCAGATCTGGCCTCCCCCCGCCCTTTATTCAAATACACACAGTCATCATGACTAATCACAAGAACATGATGTTTTTAACCGTGATGTCTGACTCTACAGATGTGTCTTCTGTGTGCCTCATGATTGAGAGACAAAAGAAAATAGAGACGAGTAACTCGAGGGATTCACAGTTCTACCCTTGCTGCTTTAAAGCACTACTGTGCAGGATTTCTACCTCAATTTAACAGCTTCAGAGTCAGTGCATTTAACATGCATGTTAAAAGTCTGATTTCTTAAGATTTTCTTAATGTCATGTTGACACGTTAGTCAGACTAAAATTGTGCTAATCTTAGTCGGACTAACATACCTGGATAATGCAATTCATAGTCCGATTACTGTTGCATGTATACATGGACTGGAGTTGGACTTGACGTTCTGCACATGCACTAAAATTTCCGAAGGTAAATAAAGGTAAACAAATAAGTTAAATTCAACCAGGTGCATCAATTGAGAACCAATTCTCTTTCTTCGCACATGTGCAGAACAAATCAGGGTTTCTGTAACTGCTACTTCTGTCCTACTTCCTAGACTTCACTTTTGCAACGTCCTTTTTCTATACAGTCTTTGTCAGAATGGATCTTAACATCAGGTCTATCCAGGTTCTATGGATCAACACCAAATGATGCGCCTTACTGCGGTCGGGGCAGTGGGTGAGCCGGAGCTGCTGGGCCAGGAGTGCAGAGAGTCGCTGCTTGGCGTGTCCCAGATGGACGAGGACACGGTGGTGAAGTCAGGCCAGGTTTGCTGAGGCTCCGATGGTTTGGGGAGATTCATTCCACTGAAAACTAAAAACAAACGCATGACAACACTTCAGTTAGAATGCGGCCACTTCACTGTCACACTGGTTACACTGCATATTTCTTTGTCTTTGTCTCTGTGTCTGCAGGGCAGGTTACCTCCTGTCAGGTTGAAGGAGTTGTTGGGCCCAAAGGCAGAGAAAGAGTTGGCAGGATGGTAGTTTGGACTGCTGGCAGTGTCAATGGGACTCCACAATCCAGAGCTGTGAGGTGAAAACACACATTCACACACATTGAGCTGCCATTGTGCTGATGTCATGTCTGGTTGTATACTTTATCTGTTCCTCATCTTACCTGTCAGAGCTGTCACTTTCCACTGAGGTCATGTGAGCCAGACTCTTCCCTTGGTTGTCTGATTTACCTGGACCTGATCCGCCTGATGACACAAACATGATGCAACACGTTAACATAGGAGAACAGTGAACACATTTTCTATTGTTTTCGCCCGAGACTTGTGTGTATGATAGCGATGTCCTAAATGCTGTGTTCCCATCGAGTGGAACGGGTCAGTTTGGTACAGTTACTGTTCCATTCTTTGGCACCCTTCCCTTAGGGTACCAGAGTAAATGGATGCTAGACCAGGCTCCACCCATAACAATCAGCTGATGGCGCGACAGAAAAACGTACCACGATGGAAACACAGCAAGTCAAAAGGTCAAAGAATGGAATTTTCCAGGTATCTATGCTTCCTGTGTCAGTACACAGAATTCATTCTGTGGAAGAAGAACTCAAACTACTCAAATGGGTCAGATTCTTTCATAGACTTCCATTCAAACTGACTTATTTTTGCAGTTGGCAGAGTCGCCGCCTGGTGGCTAACTGCTACATCCACCATACTTCCTGGACTCTGGAAGATTACTTCTATTTTTATGACCTCACTGTGTAAATCAATAAAATGGACAATCACATTGCACAATAATGTTATCGCTTTGTCACTCAGTATAGTATAAGTGATATTATCAGGGCATTTTCATAGTTACATATTTACCAGGGCTTTTGTCATAACCGGCAGCGACTGCAGCAAATGTTGGGTTGCCGTTTTTGCCTGGGAGTGGAGCAGCAGCAGACAGTTTGTTTCCTGGGGCCTTCTTCAGGTGTCCCTCACTGCAGAAATGTCAAGAAAACACAACAGATAACATCACATTTCGACTACAAGCACAAACAACCCAGATCCTACCATTTCAACTCTAACCACAATAAACATGTTTGTAAAAGCTAAACAAATAAATAGCTTTGTATTCCAACAGCTGTCATTGAGCTTGAGTGTTTGGTAAAATGGCATGGTTCCATAACACTTAAGCCTGATTTATACTTCTTCGCTTGATGAAACAAGTCCTGCAACATTTTTATTTTATGCTCCAGCCAAAGGTGTTCGTGGCAGTCGTGACTGAGTATGCACACACACCTTCAGCCGGCACTTTCATGAGCCAGTGATTATCATTTTCTTTATTTGTACCAAAATATGTGCCATTTTTCCTTCATTTTGATGAAGTTGTTGATGTAACCGAGGAGAGAAGAGGAGCAGAAGAAAGAGACAAATAAAGTGACTTGGTGTCCATGGAGAGTGAATTATGAGTGCACGACATGGGACACTTGTTTCAGTCTACTTCTGTTGCTCAATGAAGTATAGGTCTGCAAGAAAATCGAGGTGAAACCTTAACAATATCCCGGAACTCCAGAAAGAGGCAGTTCTCTCTGCTCAGGTTAGACTGTTTGTCAGTGAATAAGAGACATCAGTCACCAAAGGATGGAAGAGGGAAGAGGAAGGGGAATACTCATGGCAGCAACAGACAGGAAGTAAGCGAAACAACGCCATGACGATCGCTTTAATGCGAGATCGTACAACTTTCTCATGAATCTCTCTTTGCTGAGTGAGCACGAGCTGAAATGTGTTTCTATGATGATGACGTGTCAGCTTTTTGTCATTGAAAGCATTATTAATATCCAGTGCTGGGCACTAGGTTAACGCACATTAACGCACGACGGGTTTCCATGACGACTAATCGGAAAAAGATGCGTGTGACGTCATGTTTATGTGCCGCGACAACGGAATCCAGGCACCGTTTATCAGTTAGCTCCGTTAGCTGCATTAGCTTGTTTAGTGCCGTTAGCGAACCAACAGTCGAACTGGAGCGGTCTGTTTATTAAACGAAAAGAGCAGTGCTACAAATAACCAGCGTACCTGTGTACTAAGTACGTGTGCCTCTGTTTTTAAAGTTTAGCGTTTCTTTAGAGACTCATTTTAAGAATCTGGAGTCACATAAACATGACGTCACTTTGAGAATTGAGAAAGTGGTCAAAGCAAACATGCTTTTCTTAAGCAAACATGTTGTCAGAGCCACCCACGATCCACAAAACGTATGCGTCCCATAGAAAACGAAGACGTATATAAATAAATAATTACACACGATAATAATTATGTTTAATTATATTAAAAATCTTTCAATGTGATGGCTACAACAGCTGATGAGTGGATACCTGTTACTGTTGAGTACGCTGCTGTAGGAGCCTCTGGACAGAGAACTGGGGGACGTCGGTGGCGGTGAGCAGGTCCCAGCTGTGGCTGATCTTTTCAGGAAAGGGTCTGCGTTTATGGTCTGGAGGGAGAGCTGCTGAAGACTATCTGCTTCTGCTCGCGGGCGACAAATTAAATGCTCGGTGACTTTATGAAAAAAAAAAAAGAAACACGGACATCACAGGATGGCTTTTCGGGGGTCTCAACTTACGGATGCTGTTTTTCGAAAGAGGCACGTCCCACTCTGGAGGAGCGAAGTCCTTCTCGCCTTCAGAGCTGCTGCTGTGGCCCTGTTCGGGGGCAGAATCACTGGACAGGAGTTTGGCCAACATTGAGGGACGCCCTTCCTCCACCTTACTGTCTACTGTAAAAACAAAGATGTCACTAAGCACAGCTGGAAGAGAAGCAAAGGAGCAGTGTTTACGGTGTTTAAAGTCCAACAAAACTCACTTCTTTGTTTCTGCAGAGGTTTCATCTTTGGGATGGTGAGAGGGTGCAGAACTTTGGGTGTGAAGCTCTTACGCTGTTTGGTTTCCAGTGGCGTTACATAAGGCAGCTCCAGAGAACTGAAGACAGGAGAGAGATTTGTCAAAAAAGGTGATGGAAACCAAAAAAAAAAAAGGCAGTGATTTTGAACTAAATCCAAACCTGGATTTCTCTGCTTGGGGTTCTTTCTTTGTGCTTCCTTGTTTCTTAGTTTTCGGCTTGTTTAAGACAGCTGAATCTTCTTTCACTTTTGCAGAAGTTGCTGCCGTCCTTCCCTTCTTTGTCACTGGTTCCTGGACGAAATGATGGGAAACGCATTTGTAAACCTTTTCATGTTTTAGGCCAAATTCTGTATTCAAGTCAAGGGCCAGACTGGGTCAAACATACCAATCAGAACAAACCTAGCTTATGATTATTGTTTTAAAGAAACAATGGAATTACCATGTTCATACATTAATGAACACAATAGCCTCAGAATTGCTAAATATCAGTTGGAGTACTTAACGAATAATAAGATGAATAAAGATAAAAGAGAAATGAGGGCCTGAGCCCCCATATAACCCCCCTCTGGTTCTGGCTGTGTGTCCACATTTGTTTATTCCTTTTGTAGGTGAGGAAACTTCATGTTTGGACCTAATAAGTGTGTCAATGAAGGAGCAGGAAAGACAAAATATTGTATCGAGAGGGGCGAAAACAACTGCATAGCGTTTTGACGTGTGTCTTAGTGGATGTAACCGATTGTTATTTACCTCCCGCATGTTTGTCTCCACATCTGGGTTGGAGGTCTCTGTGGTGGTGGAGGAGCTGTCGTCGTTGTCAGCCATGTTGTCTTTAAGCTCGTCTCCCTGAGTCTTTGCCACTAATTTTCTCTCTTTCTCCTCCTTCTTTCTCTGAGCTTTTGATTTTCCACGCGGCTTCCCTTTGGATTCCAACACTGCAAACGATACAAAACACAAAAACTTAATAAACAAGCAAAGGTGATTATTCCCATCTACTCTTCTACTGGTAAAACCAAACTCACCTTTGTTTTGTACGGATTGAGAGCTCTGCTCTTGTAGAGCCTCAGCACCAAGTGATGGGGGGCGGTCCAAGTCATTGTCCATGGCTCCTATCAGATTGGCAAAATCTGCATCGTCAGAGCTGAGGCCTCTGTGAGGCAGCGATGACCCGGCTAAACTTTGACTCTGGAGATCCAGTTGTTTGGTGCTGCGAGCCTTGCGGTTGGTTAGCTGGAAGGCAGCTGGAGGGCCTTCATGGCCTGAGGTTGTATTTCCTTTGGTCAGCTGGGAGGAAGCAGCTTGCATAGGTGAGCGGCCAAAGCTGATCCTGGACCTCTTCTCTTGGCTGTCCGAGTCAGACAGGGTGCGGTTGTTGCTCGGTCGACCCCCTCCCCGTGCTGCTCCGTTGCTATACAACCCTCTGGAGCTTTGAGTTGAATCGTTGTAATCGTTCAACCTGAATATGGACAAATGGACACATTTTATTTATACAGTCAATGCTACATCAAATGTTAGAGTCTGATCATGGTCTGTATGGTTCCATTAAATGAAGTTTTCATTTGTCTGTGGTTCGTTTTTATACTACAATGATTAATGGGCAAAGTTAGTGATGTGCTTGTCAGTCACCCTCAGATTAAACATGTAAAAGGAGTCAACCTGTGGTTAAAGCAACAGAACACAGCAGCGTGGACAGTGGTTAACCACAAACACTGCAGCTGCTGACCGACTCCTCGGTGGCTCAGAGATAATTTAAGCCACCAAATCTAAATTTAATCCAAGTTAACAACCGATAAATCAGGCTGCTTTAGAATTACGACACAGTAAATCTAAAGCAGCCTGCACATTCTACACAGAGAAATAAGGATATGGAGAAAAATGTTGTTGCATTTATTCTCTCACTCTTTGTCCATTTAGATTGCTTTATAGCTTAAAGCTGTAACCAACTAGTAAAGGAATTATTACTTATTAATACAAATATCTTGCCAACCACAGTTTTAAATATATGAGCTGGTAAGCTCGTCTCTCACTTGATCAACTTTTGCTCAGGATGTGACTCACACTCTTCTAGCGAATCCACTTACTTTGAATCGCTATGACTATGACTTTGCACTATGTCCCTGAGATTAAATGGCTTCCCAGTCTCCAAGGTGGAGTTGGATTCCACAGACACGCGTCTCTTAAAAGGCTCCCAGATGCTCTGAGCCTCCAAGTAGGCTGTGGCGATCACCAACAGAAACATGGAACTGCAGAGACACAAACACAAACTGTTAGGACTGAAATGAAGAAGCATATCCAGATTGTATCTAGCTTGATTTTTTTGGCAGTCTGGAGAGCTTAAAAAACACATGAGATCCAAATGTTTCCAAAGCTGATTAAAACCACATTACAGAGGTGGTTCTGATGGGATTTTTACAGATCCGTTTCATTGTGAGCATCTCGGGAGGAGATAGGATTTCAAAGTGTCTTCTGCGTCACTCGCAGCACGACTCAAACAACAATGACGTCGATCCGGAGAGACGGGAGTTAATTGGAAGCACGTTAAACGATCAACATAGTGGAAGAAAAATCAGAAGAGATGTCCATTTTGTTTAGATTACTTGTTTTTCCAGGGGCGTGGCCTGTAACTATAGACTTCCATATTGGGAGGGACACACTCAAATCAGATATAATCACAGATATGCTAACAAATACGATTTGGGCTGCAGTTTAAACATGGCCTTAATGTGACGGTGATTTACAGCAGTGGTTCTCAAATGGAGGTCTGCTGCACACGAAAAGTTTCCAGATTTATCCATTAAAATTATGAAGTTCACCTACCAGACACCTGTTTAACTATTCAATAACGATCAGCCAATCACATGGTTTGTCTGATTTATTTCAGAAACTGATGATTTTTGGGGGGATTTTCACACACAACCATCTGTAGAGTTTACAGAGAATGGACCGAAAAGGCGAAAATATTACTCGCGTGGCATATTTCTGGGGTGAAAATGCCTCGATGATGCCAGAATGATATCGGAGGAGAATGGTTAGAATGGTTTGAAATGATAGAAGTGCAACAGCAAGTCAAATGACCACTCATTACAACAAAAGTATGTAGAAGACACACTGGTGGACACACAACACATTGAACCTCGAAGCACTACAGCAGCATAAGGCCAGCGAGTCAAACAAAGTTATCTTTATACAGAGCTTCAGAGTACTCCACATAGGAAATTAATCCCCTGGATTGTGTCCCGTGGAAACATTCTCCATCTTGTAATATGAGAACATTTTCTTTACAGAGCCATAC
This sequence comes from Microchirus variegatus, assembly GCF_963457635.1. NCBI lineage: Eukaryota > Metazoa > Chordata > Actinopteri > Pleuronectiformes > Soleidae > Microchirus > Microchirus variegatus. Next base: position 24,255,348 of record NC_139805.1, on the reverse strand, counting down.
TCGCCTCATAATGAGTGACACTATGATGTAGAGCTCCAGCTCCCAGCTTGGCCTGGGCAAGGTCTCTGCACATGCAGCCAACATGTGGTAGGGCAACGAGGCGTTCAGCACAAACACGAACTCGGAGCCTCCGCATGTGATCAACTTCAGCTCCCGGATCACTCGAGACGAAGTGAAGTCAGGTGTAAACCTGTGAGAGGAGAAGGGAAATTACATATTTAAAATGTGCACTCACTCAATCACTCTCTAAAAACAAGAAGACTGACCTGTCGGTTTATCAACATGGCAGCAGCCTTAACAACCACTCAAAACATATGACATTACAGTACAGCACACCCTTCCACATAGACATTCATGCAATGCTTGCTCGTATGGTAATCCCATTCAAACAAGAGGGGGCGGCCCAGGCTGCATTTTTTCTGTCGAAACCCAACACGCGTCCGATGCAGCTAATGTAAACTACACTGAGTATGTCCTGTCCCTGCCGTACATATGTTGCCATAGTTACTGCCGTGTGTACATGCAGGTTGCAAATGTGTTTGGTCGAGACAAAGGTAGTATATATCTGTGCATGAGAGACAAACGTAAATACCTGAGGGAGGCATGCACTGTCAGCCATCTCATTGTATTCTAATGTAGTCATTTTCAGCATGCAAAGTGTGTGCGTGTTTGTGTTTGTGCGTGTTAGTTTAGTCAAAAACAGTGGCATAGTTTATTTAAACCAGGTTGTCCAAAATTAGAGCAAGAAGAAATTGTACAAAGTGTCCTTTGGTCTAATAGAAACGTTTTACTATCAATGAAATCAAAAAGCTGATATTAAAAGGTCTAATGTGCAACCTATAGGATGGTTTATTGGCAGACATTGAATATACTACTCATTAAAACAAAGAACAACATAATTTCTTGTATGTGAAGGCCACCATAGTTCCCTGACCAGCTTGTGAAACAGAGGCATGAGCAGAGGAGTGTTACAATCTGCAGTCTCATGCCATTAGATGTCACCAATTCTTACAAACTGGACCTTAAAAATAGGCAAACATCCCTAGCTGTTCCTGTTTGGTCACTATCATAAAATACACTGCATTCATTGTTTTGGATTTGAATAATGCAGTTCCTTTGTCCTATATTAAGTCACAACTTTTCCATAACAAATCCAGTCCTGGTAGCCAAGCAAATAACATAAGTGAGAAAGCAAGGTTGATATGGAGGTTGCAAAAAGGTGCATGACATAACATGCAAAGAAGTGTCCTCGAAAAACAACACAAACTCAGTTCAGTCAGGTGAATTAGAAATCTACTGTTTGTTTGTTTGTTTTTTTACATGTATTTCATAAGATGAAGCAGTCAGTGCACCAATGTTGTGAGTTGTGACAGTGACAGAATGAAAAAGTAGGTGCAGTCGATACCATTAATGGCTACATTCCACTACGGAGTGTCAGTGCGATTATTGTGCAATGGATTCATTCAAGTCATGGACACCTAGACGGATCAACGCCCTCACAACTGTTTGTTTGTCTGTCCTCACTTGTGCTTCTCCTACTATGACGAGACCAAATGTCTGCCTAGAGAAAAATCAATGATACAGCAGAATTCTAAACAGCAAAGGTGCACACTGTGCTTGTTTTTAAAATTCCATGTGTAAGCATGTGATGATTCCCCTGGAAGGTTATAAACTGAGATTTAAACACAAATTAATTTCCTGAACATGTAATACATTTACACGGACGCCACTTCCTACTCGTGTTATGCCCAAGGTTGTACCAACAATAAATCTGTAACCGTTATCTAAGGCTGTGATTAACCCATCAATAATTTGCTTTCTCGAACAAAAGATTAGTTCTTTGGTCCATAAAAATGTCAGAAAAGGTTGAAAAGCATTGATTGGTGCTTCTCAAACTCAAATATCGTATTTTATCCACTAATGAAAACATACAAGTTTACTGCCACAGGAAGAAAGAAAACAGAAAGCACTCTAGTTGGCAATTACTTTAGCAGTACGAGAAGCAAATACTAGTTTAGCAACCAAAGAATTGTTACAGCTTTTCTATCATTGCACTGTTTCAGGACTGATGAGCAACTGAAGGGACAATGGACAGATACAATCCATTTGCCCATGTTTCAAGGTAAAACAACATACTTGATAGTTCATTCAACCTTTGTAATGATTCACTTGTGTGTCACAGACATTGATTGATAAATACCTTTGTTAAAACATGTTTCCTTTGTATCAGTTACAGTATCAAGCAATACTGGTGGCTAACAAAGTGGTTGCATGTCAACACCAGCTGCTCTGGAAACTAATAAGCTAATATTTTGTTTCAACCTTAAACACGAGTCAGTGTCTGTACAGACTGTAACCATTCTTCATTCCCTGCAGTTGCTGAAGCATTTTTCATCACATTCATTAAATTCATTGCAACTTGCAACTCTCAATCTAGCTCAAGTGTGACAACAGAAGAAGACGGCTGCCATGTGAATAAGAGGTCAGCCCCACCTTCAGTCTCTGCCTGGCTGGACAATTTATCATCAAAGCTGAATTTCATTGAACTCTCAGTTGAGTAAACTCATGAGGGAGTCGACTTGAAAATAAAGTCGTATTGCTCGTCTCAACGAGGGCAAATGCAAGCTACTGCTCCATGGAATGTTACTTGCACACAGAAAACAAACCTTCAGCTACATTTCCCATACTAATGGAGCAGGACTGACCTTTTACATAACAGACAGACAACGAGAAGGTCTAATGCAAACTGTGACTAGGAGCAGACATAATCACAGAAAAACACAGGTGCTTTCACATCCAGTTACTTGGTATGGGTAGGGGCACCACAATGCATTTGATGATCCGGTCTCTTTAAATTAAAGAGAACTGTGCTGGTGTCACTGATTTCTGTATAAAACCTGATTAAAGAAAAACGCCCTGGCATGAAAATACTGACATAAGAGTATTTTTTATTTGCAAAACAAATATAAGAGTGTGTGTGTCCAGCCATGCTATTTGATGTTTAGCTGATGACAAAAAAAGCTCAACCCTGTGGGGAGAAACCAGCAGAGACAGAGGGTCGATTCATCCTCTTACTGAAACCTCTCTCAGCAAGAGAGGCTGAGTATTTATAGAGCATGGCTGTATGGATGTGAGAGAACACACACACACACACCAGTATATACTAGCATTCTTACCAAGGACACTCATAGATCTAATGCATTCCCTAAACTTAACTATCAGAACTAAATGTACAACCTTAACCTATCACCTAACCCTAACCTGCATTCAATTCTAACCGTAGTTATGTCTCATCCCTTAGACTTTTTATGTTGTGAGAGCCAGCCAATATGTCCACCCACAGATCAGTTTCAATCAATATTTGTCCTCCCGAGCGACTAAAGACGTACTCACATGCACGTTTGTGCAGCTCTTCTTCTTTGCATCGACATCCATTCATTTGGACGGGCTAACCAAAGCCTAAACCTTAGTCCAAAACTTAACCAGTTACTCAGAAATTAGGTTCTGGTCTCCATGAGGACTCCTGTTCCTGACAAGGTCAGTTTATGCCAGTAAAGGTCTTCAAGAGGGAACAAACAGAACAGCATGTACACACACACACGGACACACACATACACACACTTACAGTATGATGAGGTCTTTCGAAGCATTTGGTTTAAGTGCAAACTCTTGACAGTTAAGAACTTTGAATCCATATCCTTCACAGGCTTGTCCATTGATTTCTGCTGATCGGATGGTGATCGGAAGCAGGCCCGTGTTCTCCACTCTGAATGTTCTTTTCAGAGTGAAGTTTGGCTCTCTGTCTTTTGTCTCTGCAATAAACAAAGGTTAATAATTAATGGAATAATGGCGAAGAACGCACAAAAGAGAAGGAGACAATCACGTAACATAACCAACGTCCACATTAAATGGGTTTGTGCTACATTTTATACAATTTATTTTGACTTTTGTGGGCAATAAAAAAACGTATTGTATAAGTGACAATGCACTTAATATGCTGTTGTGAGAGATTGAGGATTTTTTTTAATTTAATTTACACAAATGCAGAAGTGAAACATTTTCTATAAGAGACAGCATTCTGAGTTTTAACAGGAAGCAGAATATTTACTCTACTAACTGTAACCGTAGGTCAGCTTGGTTTGTCACTTCCTGTTTTTGTGACAGACAAAGGTTACAGTTTCCTTCCCTCTGCATATAGACTGATGTGTGAAAAGTGGCATGTGTGCACCTTCAGACCATTGGTTTGACCTATAGGGACCGGGTGACAGCAGGTGTGTGTGTGTGTTAAGCTTTAGTTAAATATTGTATATGTATTTTCCTTACTTGAGCCTTTAATGAGACTTTCCTATTTTCTCACATTATGTTTTCTTTTAATGTGGGGCTTTTTCCAAGAAACAAACTGAAAGCAATAATGAAAGTGAGATTACTGTGAAAGCTTCTGATACTGTGTAACAAAACGCTGCATAAATAAAGTGATACAACAGTGACTTAGCCAGGGATATAAACTTGCTTCGCATCCGTTTGGTGCATTAGTTGTGCACGACTTCAGAAATTAAAAAGACACATCAGCAGAATGCAATATTAACATGAACAGTAGGGGCCGTGCAGAAACAGTATCGCAATAGAAAGGCTGATTTTCCGCTAACAGACAGGAGGGGGAGTGGCGAAAGCCCCAAATTTCCCCACAAGAAGCAATTTTAACCATCACAATGACTCTGAAGCTGTTAAATTAAATTTAGGTAAAAATACTGCTGAGTACCACATTAAAGGTCCAGTGTGAAACATTTAGGAAGGTTGACTGGTATTAATTTCATATACTACAATAGTAGATTTTGATTGTTGTAGCTTTACAGTAAGGCTTTCATAAGGTATGGGGCTTGCTTTACAATATGGTTAGGAAGTGTACACCTAAGCCTCCATGTTGTGCTGTTTTGTTTTGAGTCTAATAGGCAAATAATGATGAATGGCTTCACCCACATAAACCCGATGCATAAAATAACAAAGAAAGAGGAACTGGCAGATGCTGGGAGAGTGGGGAGAGAGAGAGAGATGTGAAAGAGTCCATCCTTTCTGCTATATGAGGTGAACCATTCTTCCCTAACACACTTGGGAAAGGGAGGGGTTAGCACTCTTTCACCATTAGATGTCACTTATTCTTACACAGTGGACCTTTAAAGGGACTCGCATATGGTCACACAACACAAACTCACTCTCTGTGCAGTCTTTCAGAAGCGCCTCCGTCATCTTAAACCTCAGCGAGCTGCCTTGTCCCGGAGGCTTCCCAGCAACTTTCAGACTCTCCGTTGTACCTCGCCCGTGAAGGATGATTGTGTCGATTACAGTCAGGTTATTCCTTCACAGATTTTAATTGTGATTATAGAGTATTAGAACAGAAAAAGCCTTTAACTTAAAGGAATGTATGAGACAATACCTGACTATGAGGAGGGAGGAGACACTGTGGTTGCTGATGGGAGTGAAGCGCACACTGAATGACTTCACTTCACCAGGCAGCAGGAGGAGGTTGTACACAAAGGGTCTGGTTGAGCCCTCTATGAATCCAGTGCTGGTTTTCATTAGGGATGACTGCCGAACAAACAGAGGGCCTGTTAGAGTCAAACATCTCCCATGTGCTGCCTCAGCTACAGACCAGACCTAAGAGATCCAGCTGATTCTCTACATTTTCGCTGAATGTTGATGTCAGTGGTCTCTAACGTAAGTAACACTCACTTGATTTCTGTGAACCTGGAACTCAAAGGTGTTTGTGTCAATGTTGATGTTGGATACATTTCCGAGAGGAAACCTGCAAAATAAAGTTAGTGAGGATTGCACTCAGAGGAGGAAAAAGAAAATGAAAAATGTTTATTTTTTATTTTTTTATAGTTTACCTGTCAGCCAATTTTCCAGAAAACACTGAGGGGTTGGGTAACAGTGCCAAGGGGAGGACTTGGACGTAGACGGGGACATCAGCTGGATTCTGGAGAATCACCTCCTCATTCTTCAGAAAAATAAAAACAGATCTCCCGCTCAGTTTCAAAAATGTAATTGACAAGCAAGAATTCCTGTTTGCATTTTTAAACATGTAATAACAAGAGTTGGAGTGTTTTCTACTCACAGAGGAACTGTTGGTGTTTGTCAGGGGGAATGTAATTCGATGTGAAGAGTTGACCAGCGAGGGCCAGGTCAAGTGTGCCGTTATTTTAGCTTGCACATTTTTTTGAAGGTCTGTGTTGACTTCAAAGACGGCTTCAATCCTTTAGTGAGATAATAAACAGTTTTAACACTTGACCAACGAGGAATAAGCAATTTAAGAGCGAGATCCGAGAACCACAGCCCAGTGAATCTTTGACACACTTACTTGTGCCCTGCACGCTCTTTCAGCTCTTTCCATCGTCTGAGAAGTTTCTGATGAAGATCCACATCAGCGTCCCATATATCTTCCTGTAACGCCAGCCCATGAGGCTTGGACTCAGCTAGGGAATAAAAATGTATCATCCATTTAATTGAGAAAGGATTATGATAACTACAGGGGAAGAAGGGGACTTTAGTATTCCATGTGGTGTTCAGTAATTAACGGCAATCTTAAAGCTATTTTAATCATTACAAAATAACTGTTCCATTGGCCAGTGTGTATTTTCACAAATTTGTTTGGTTGACGTTTACATCTCTCATCCATATGTATGTTTGCTGCTGAGAAAACAGAACGAGCTAACAATATCGCTCACGTTGGAGAGTGAATACTTTGTTATTTGTGGAACAAAATTAATAGTCAACAAAACTTTTTTTGGCTTCCTTTAATTTCACACTTAGCAATTAAGTAAAGAAAGAAAATGAAGACGCGCAGCTTTTCATATGGAAAACATTTCACTGGACATCACTTCAGACATTATTTAAATCACAAGACCAGCGAGTTAGGGCTGAAAGTTGAAAATTGAAATCGCAACTTCAGAGTAGATATAGTAGCTCCAGAGTAGCTTCATGTTCAGTGCCAATTAAAAATGATATACACACGCGTTGGAAACATCTTTTAAACATCATTCTTTCATGAAAGTAGTCTAGTAGTTGGCTGTACCCGTAACCAGGGTTACGGGTGAAAGATTACCAAAACAATAAATAAAAAGAAAACACTGATGAGGGCAGATGAAGATAAAACAATCATCTCAACTTCTGCAGAGAAATAAATCTACTTAAATGTACTGTGGTTGGTTTGTGATATTTGAATGTAAACACAAGTTCTAATCCTACAAAAGAAAAACACAACAACTTACATTTAAGCACAAATGGCAGCCCCACATAACAGTGATCACCACACTGCAAGCTGGCGTCAAAATAAATATTTGCCACCTGAAAAAGATGGGAGAAATTAAATAAGTTTTATGTCTATAAGCACAAACAAACCTCGCTAACTGAGAAAGGATTAGCTACCTTTGATTTACGTCTGGGCTCCAGCTCGTCTTTGTTGTTTCTCAGCCGTTTGTAGTAAAAACGAATGTCTTCTGTCAGCGAACGGATCTGCTGAAGCCTCACTTTCTGCGTAAAAGAGCTCTGTATGCTGAAGCTCTGATGAATGATTTTCCCCTAAACAAACACACACACATGTATATAAACATAACATGATTCATATCACATTTTATGTACAGAGTACAGAGAACAATAACCATCGTTAATGTGACTTACTGGAAATGAGGGTTGTAAAACAATGTGTTTGGGAGAGCTGGTTAATGTGCCCACTGCAATCAGAGCTTTCACAGGGATGGTTAATATCTGAGGGAAAAGCACAAATCCCATCAGTGT